>NW_027310005.1:0-330691 GCF_047496795.1 Chiloscyllium punctatum
GCCGTGAGAGGGGGACAGAGAGTGGGACAGAGAGGGGGGTACTGAGAGTGGGGGAGATAGAGGGGGACAAAAAGAGGGGGAGGTAGAGGGGGTCAGAGGGAGGAGGAGATGGAGGGGGACAGAGAGAGAGTGGGGACTGGGGGGACAGAGGGGGGACACGGGGGGGGGGAGAGAGAGGGGGGACAGAGAGAGGCGGGTGGAAGAGAGAGGGGGGCCGAGAGAGGGGGACAGAGAGTGTGGGACAAAGAGTGGGGAGATGGAGAGAGTGAGGGACAGAGAGAGAGGGGGACAAAGAGGGAGGGAAAGAGAGTGGGGAACAGAGAGAGGGGCACAGACAGAGGGGGACAAAAAGTGGGGAGATGGAGAGTGTGGGGGACAGAGAGAGTGAGGGGGTCAGAGAGGGGGATACTGAGAGTGGGGAGATAGACGGGGACAAAAAGAGGGGGACAAAAAGAGGGGGAAGTAGAGGGGGTGAGAGGGAGAGGTAGAGAGAGCGGGGTACAGAGAGTTGGGGAGATAGAGGGGGACAAAAAGAGTGGGAGGTTGAGGGGGTCAGAGCGAGGGGGACAGAGAGAGGTGCACAGAGAGTGGGGGAGATAGAGGGGGTCAGAGTGAATGGTACAGAGAGAGTGGTACTGAGAGCGGGGGATATAGAGTGGGACAGAGAGGGGGACAAAAAGAGGGGGAAGTAGAGGGTGTCAGAGAGAGGGGGACAGAGAGAGGGGCAAAGCGAGTGGGGGAAATAGAGGGGGACAGAGAGAGGTGTACGGAGGGGGGGACAGAGAGGGGGTCAGAGAGGGGGGACAGAGAGGGGGACAGACAGAGGGGGGACAGAGAGAGGCGGGTAGATGGGAGGGGGGGCAGAGAGAGGGGGACAGAGAGAAGGGCAAAGCGAGTGGGGGAAATAGAGGGGGACAGAGAGGGGGGTACAGAGGGGGTGGGACAGAGAGGGGGGACAGAGAGGGGGTCAGAGAAGGGGGACAGAGGGGGGGACAGACAGAGGGGGGACAGATAGAGGGGGTGAGAGAGAGGGGGGACAGAGAGAGGCGGGTGGACGGGAGAGGGGGGCAGAGAGAGGGCGACAGAGAGAGGGGCACAGAGAGGGGGGAGATAGAGGGGACAGAGAGAGGGGGACAATGAGTGGGGGACAAAGAGTGGGGAGATGGAGAGAGTGGTCGACAGAGAGAGTGAGGGGGTCAAAGAGGGGGATACTGAGAGTGGGGTGATAGACGGGGACAAAAAGAGGGGGACAAAAAGAGGGGGAGGTAGAGGGGGTCAGATAGAGGGGGACAGAGAGAGGGGGACAGAGAGAGGGGCAATGCGAGTGGGGGAGATAGAGGGGGACAGAGAGGTGGGTACAGAGAGGGGGGACAGAGGGGAGGGACAGACAGAGGTGGGCAGAGAGAGGGCGACAGAGAGAGTGGCACAGAGAGGGGGGAGGTAGAGGGGGGAGATAGAGGGGGAAAGAGAGAGGGGCACAGAGAGAGAGGCACAGAGAGAGGGGGACAAAGAGTGGGGAGATGGAGAGAGTGCGGGATTGAGAGAGAGAGGGGGTCAGAGAGGGGGGCAGAGAGAGACGGAGCAGAGAGAGGGCGACAGGGAGTGGGGCAGAGAGCGGTGTAGAGATGGAGGGGACAGAGAGAGGGGGACAGGGAGAGAGGCACAGAGAGAGACGGACAAAGAGTGGGAGACAAAGAGTGGGGAGATGGAGAGAGTGGGGGACAGAGAGAGTGAGGGGGTCAGAGAGAGGGATACTGAGAGTGGGGAGATAGACGGGGGCAAAAAGCGGGGGACAAAAAGAGGGGGAGTAGAGGGGGGTCAGAGGGAGGGGTAGAGAGAGGGGGGTACAGAGAGTGGGGGAGATAGAGGGAGACAGGAAGAGGGGTATGTAGAGGGGGTCAGAGAGAGGTCGACGGATAGAGAGGCACAGAGAGTGGGGGACATAGAAGGGGACAGAGCGAGAGGGTACAGAGAGAGAGAGGGGGGACAGAGAGAGAGAGAGGCCGTTGGGAGAGAGAGGATGTCCGAGAGCGGCTGGTGGGAGAGAGAGGGGGACAGAGATAGGGGGAACAGAGAGAGGGCGAGATAGATGTGGTCAAAGGGAGGGGGACAGAGAGAGAGGCACAGAGAGTGAGAGAGATAGAGGGGGTCAGAGCGAATGGTACAGAGAGAGTGGTACAGAGAGTGGGGGAGATAGAGGGGTACAGAGAGGGGGACAAAAAGAGGGGGTGGTAGAGGAGGTCAGAGAGAGGGGGACAGAGAGAGGGGCAAAGCGAGTGGGGGAGATAGAGGGGGACAGAGAGGGGGGTACAGAGAGGGGGGACAGAGGATGGGGGACAGAGAGGGGGGCGACAGAGAGGGGGGACAGAGGGGCGGACAGAGAGGGGGGGACGGGAGGGGACAGAGAGAGGGTTGACAGATAGAGGGGGGACAGAGAGAGGGGGACAGACAGAGGCGGGTGGAAGGGAGAGGGGGCAGAGAGAGGGCGACAGTGAGAGTGGCTCAGAGAGAGGGGCACGGAGAGGGGGGTACTGAGAGTGGGGGAGATAGAGGGGGACAAAAAGAGGCGGAGGTAGAGGGGGTCAGAGGGAGGGGGACAGGGAGTGGGGTACTGAGAGTGGAAGAGATAGAGGGGGACAAAAACAGTGGAGATAGTGAAGGTCAGAGGGAGGGGTAGAGAGAGGGGGTTACAGAGAGTGGGGGAGATAGAGGGGGACAGGTAGAGCGGGGCAGAGAGAGGGGGGGACAGAGAGAGACAGAGGGGACAGAGAGAGAGGGGGACGGGGCGGCAGAGAGAGAGGGGGACAGAGAGAGAGGGGGACAGAGAGAGGGGGGACAGAGAGAGGGGGGACAGAGAGAGACGGGATAGAGTGTAGAGGAGATAGAGGGAGTCAGAGACAGGGAGGTCAGAGAGAGGAGGAACAAAGGGGGGCCAGTGAGAGGGGGGCAGCGAGAGGGGGACACGGGGGGGGTGCGCAGTGAGAGGGTAAAGAGAGAGGCGGGTGGGAGAGAGAGTGGGGGCAGAGAGAGAGAGACAGAGAGAGAGGGGCGGCGACAGAGAGAGGGGCGTGGGAGAGAGGGGGGCGACAGAGAGAGAGGGGCGACAGAGGGGGAGACAGGAGTGGGTTTGGGGGGGCAGGGGTAGACAGAGAGGGGGGACAGAGTGGAGGACAAAGGGGGGACAGAGAAGGGGAGACAGAGAAGGGGGGCAGAGAAGCGGGGACAGAGAGGGGGGGACAGAGGGGGGAACAGATGGGGCAGAGAGGGGGGTACAGAGAGGGGGGTACAGAGAGGGGGGTTTAGAGAGGGGAGTACAGAGAGGGGGGACAGAGAGGGGGCGACAGAGAGAGGGAGACAGAGATAGGATGGACAGAGAGAGAGGTGGGACAGAGAGAGGGGGGACTGGCGGGACAGGTGGGGTGTTGGGTGGACAGAGGAGGGGGACACAGAAGGGGGGAACAGAGAAGGGGGGACAGAGAAGGGGGCAGAGAGGGGGGTACATAGAGGGGGGGCACAGAGAGGGGGACAAAGAGAGAGGGGTGACAGAGATAGTGGGGCACAGAGAGAGAGAGCGGGACAGAGAGAGCGCGGGACAGAGAGAGTGAGAGGGGCAGAGAGAGAGGGGGGACAGAGAGAGGCGGGGACAAAGAGAGAGAGGGGGGGACAGAGAGAGAGAGAGAGAGAGCGGGACAGAGAGAGCGGGACAGAGAGAGAGGGGCAAAGAGAGAGGGGCAGAGAGAGAGGGGAAAGAGGAGAGGGGACAGACAGAGAGAGAGGGGGGGACAGAGTGAGGGGGCAGAGAGAGAGGGGGACAGAGAGAGAGGGGGACAGTGAGAGAAGGAGTTAGAGAGAGAGGGGGGACAGAGAGGGGGAGGGACAGAGAGAAGGGGGTCAGAGAGAGGGGGGACAGAGAGAGAGGGGCACAGAGAGAGAGAGGAGAACAGAGAGAGAGGGGGGAGAGAGAGAGGGTGACAGAGAGAGGGGGGGAAAGAGAGAGGGGAGACAGGGGGGGAACAGGGGGGGACAGAGGGTGGGGAGACAGATATGGGGGGACAGAGAGAGGGGTACAGGGGGGCAGAGAGAGGGGGGACAGAGAGAGAGGTGGGACAGAGAGAGGAGGACAGAGAGAAAGGGGCAGAGAGAGAGTGGGACAGAGAGAGAGAGCGGGACAGAGAGAGAGCGGGACAGAGAGATAGAGGGGCAAAGAGAGATGGGGCAGACGGAGATGGACAGAGTGAGAGGGGCAGAGAGAGACGGGGCAGAGAGATAGGGGAAAGAGAGAGGGGAAGAGAGAGGTGGGGGGACAGAGAGAGGGGGTGACAGAGAGAGAGGGGGACAGAGAGAGAGGGCAGAGAGAGAGGGGCACAGAAAGAGGGGCACAGAGAGGAGGCACAGAGAGGGGGCACAGAGAGGGGGGCACACAGAGGGGGACAGAGAGTGTGACAGAGATGGGGCTACTGAGAGTGGAAGGGATAGAGGGGGACAAAAAGAGGGGAGATAGAGGGGGTCAGAGGGAGGGGTAGAGAGAGGGGGGTACAGAGAGTGAGAGGGGTTCAGAGAGAGAGGGTGACAGAGAGAGGGGAGGGACAGAGAGAGGGGATTCAGAGGGGGGGGACAGAGGGGGGACAGAGGGTGGGGGGACAGAGAAGGGGGTCAGAAAAGCGGGGGACAGAGAAGGGGGGACAGAGAAGGGGGGGAAAGAGAGGGGGGTACAGGGGGGCAGAGAGAGGGGGGACAGAGAGAGAGGTGGGACAGAGAGAGAGAGAGCGGGACAGAGAGAGAGCGGGACAGAGAGAGAGAGGGGGGAAGAGAGAGATGGGGGCAGAAGGAGGGGGACAGAGAGAGCGGGACAGAGAGAGCTGGACAGAGAGAGAGGGGGACAGAGAAAGAGGGGAAAGAGGAGAGGGGACAGACAGAGAGAGAGAGGGGGGACAGAGTGATGGGGCAGAGAGAGAGGGGGACAGAGAGAGAGGGGGACAGAGAGAGAGAGGGGCACAGAGATGGGACAGACGGAGAGGGACAGAGTGAGAGGGGCAGAGAGAGACGGGGCAGAGAGAGAGGGGAAAGAGAGGGGGGAAGAGAGAGGTGGGGGGACAGAGAGAGAGGGGGCAGAGAGAGAGGGGGACAGAGAGAGGGGACAGAGAGAGGGGGCAGAGAGAGAGGGGGACAGAGAGAGAGGGGGACAGAGAGAGGGGGGGACAGAGAGAGCGAGACAGAGAGAGAGGGTAGAGAGAGAGGGGCACAGAAAGAGGGGCACAGAGACGGGGCACAGAGAGGGGGGCACAGAGAGGGGGACAGAGAGTGTGACAGAGAGGGGGCTACTGAGAGTGGGAGAGATAGAGGGGGACAAAAAGATGGGAACAAAAAGAGGGGGAGGTAGAGGGGGTCAAAGGGAGGGGGGAATGAGAGTGGGGTACTGAGAGTGGGGGAGATAGAGGAGGACAAAAAGATGGGAACAAAAAGAGGGGGAGGTAGAGGGGGTCAGAGGGAGGGGGAGATTGAGGGGGACAGAGAGGGGGGGGACAGAAGGGGGGAGATAGAGGGGGACAAAAAGAGGGGGAGGTAGAGGGGGTCAGAGGGAGGGGTAGAGAGAGGGGCGTACAGAGATTGGGGAGATAGAGGGGGACAAAAAGAGGGGTCAAAAAGAGGGGGAGGTAGAGGGGGTAAGGGGGAGGGCGACAGAGAGAGGGGCACAGAGAGTTGGGGAGATAGAAGGGAACAGAAATCGGAGTAGGTAGAGGGGGTCAGAGAGAGGTGGACACATAGAGGGGCACAGAGTGTGGGGGAGATAGAGGGGGACAGAGAGAGAGGGGACAGAGAGGGTGGCGGAGAGAGAGAGGGGGACAGAGAGAGAGGAGGGGACTGGGAGGGAGGGACAGAGAGAGACGGGACAGAGTGGAGAGGAGATAGAGGCAGTCAGAGAGAGGGGGGTCAGAGTGAGGGGGAACAGAGAGGGGGGCCAGAGAGAGGGGGCCAGAGAGAGGGGGACAGAGGGGTGGGCGCAGTGAGGGGGTACAGAGAGAGGCGGGTGGGAGAGAGTGGGGAGAGAGAGAGGGGGAGAGAAAGAGGGGGGACAGAGAGAGGGGGCCAGAGAGAGGGGGCGACAGAGAGAGACGGGCGACAGAGGGGGTGACAGGAGGGGAGTCAGTGGGGACACGGGTAGACAGGGGGGACAAAGCGGGGATAGAGGGGCGACAGAGAAGGGGGGACAGAGAAGCGGGGCAGACAAGGGGGGACAGAGAGAGGGGGACGGGGGGCAGGGGGGGACAGAGGGGGGCAGAGTGGGGGGGTACAGAGTGGGGGGTACAGAGAGGGGAGTACAGAGATGGGGGGTACAGAGAGGTGGGACAAAGAAACGGGGGACAGAGAGAGTGGGGACAGAATGAGGGTGTGACGGGGGAGCAGCAGGGGTGTCGGGGGTACAGGGGGGAGACAGAGGGTGGGGGGACAGAGAAGGGGGACAGAGAAGGGGGTACAGAGAGGTGGGTACAGAGAGGGGGTACGGGGGGGGTTACAGAGAGGGGGGACAGAGAGAGATGGGGGAGAGAGAGAGGGGCACAGAGAGAGAGAGTGGGACAGAGAGAGAGAGGAGCAGAGAGAGATGGGGCAGACGGAGGGGGACAGAGTGAGAGGGGCAGAGAGAGAAGGGGCAGAGAGAGAGGGGAAAGAGGAGAGGGGACAGACAGAGAGAGAGAGAGAGGTGGGACAGAGTGAGAGGGGCAGGGAGAGACGGGGACAGAGAGAGAGAGGGGGGACAGAGAGAGGGGAGGACAGAGAGAGGGGATCAGAGAGAGGGGGGACAGAGAGAGATGGGCACAGAGAGAGAGAGGAGGACAGAGAGGGGGGACAGAGAGAGGGGGGACAGAGGGGGGGACAGAGAGGGTGATATAGAGGGGACCGTGAGAGAGGGGGGACAGAGGGGGGAACAGAGAGGTTGATATAGAGGGGACAGTGAGAGAGGGGGGCAGAGAGATGGCGACAGAGAGAGAGGGTGACAGATAAAGAGGGGGACAGAGAGGGGGGAGACAGAGAGAGAGGGGGGCAGAAAGAGGCGTCGGAGAGAGAGGGATAGAGAGAGAGGAGGACAGAGAGAGAGGGGTGCAGGGAGAGGGCGACAGAGAGGGGGGGACAGAGAGAGAGGGGGACAGAGAGAGATGGGGCAGAGAGAGGGCGACAGAGGAGGGTACACAGAGAGAAGGAGCAGAGAGGGATGGGGACAGAGAGAAGGGGGCAGTGAGAGAGGGAGTCAGAGAGAGGTGTACAGATAATGGGCAACAGAAAGTGGGTGGTCAGAGAGAGAGGGGGACAGAGGGGGGCAGAGAGGGGGGCAGTGGGGCAGAGAGGGGGAGCAGAAGGGGGGACAGAGAGAGAGGGGACAGTGAGAGAGGGGGGCAGAGAGAGAGGGGGCAGAGGGGGGCAGAGAGAGGGGATGGTGGGGGGGGCAGAGAGAGGGGGCAGAGAGAGGGGGGGACAGAGAGAGGGGGACAGAGATAGGGGACAGAAAGAGGGGTTCACAGAGTGGGAGAGATAGAGGGGGACAGAGAGGGAGGTCAAAAAGAGGGGGAGGTAGAGGGGGTCAGAGGGAGAGGGACAGAGAGAGGGGCACAGAGAGAGGGGGGACAGAGAGGGGGGGACAGCGAGGGTGATATAGAGGGGACAGTGAGAGAGGGGGGCAGAGAGATGGCGACAGAGAGAGAGGGTGACAGATAGAGAGGGGGACAGAGAGGGGGGAGACAGAGAGAGAGGGGGGCAGAAAGAGGCGTCAGAGAGAGAGGGATAGAGAGAGAGGAGGACAGAGAGAGAGGGGGGCAGGGAGAGGGCGACAGACAGGGGGGGACAGAGAGAGAGGGGGACAGAGAGAGAGGGGGGCAGAGAGAGGGCGACAGAGGGGGGTACACAGAGAGAAGGAGCAGAGAGGGATGGGGACAGAGAGAAGGGGGCAGTGAGAGAGGGAGTCAGAGAGAGGTGTACAGATAATGGGCAACAGAAAGTGGGTGGTCAGAGAGAGAGGGGGACAGAGGGGGGCAGGGAGGGGGCAGTGGGGCAGAGAGGGGGAGCAGAAGGGGGGACAGAGAGAGAGGGGACAGTGAGAGAGGGGGGCAGAGAGAGAGGGGGGCAGAGGGGTGGCAGAGAGAGGGGATGGTGGGGGGGGCAGAGAGAGGGGGCAGAGAGAGGGGGGGACAGAGAGAGGGGGACAGAGATAGGGGACAGAAAGAGGGGTTCACAGAGTGGGAGAGATAGAGGGGGACAGACAGGGAGGTCAAAAAGAGGGGGAGGTAGAGGGGGTCAGAGGGAGAGGGACAGAGAGAGTGGCACAGAGAGAGGGGGGACAGAGAGGGGGGGACAGCGAGGGTGATATAGAGGGGACAGTGAGAGAGGGGGGCAGAGAGATGGCGACAGAGAGAGAGGGTGACAGATAGAGAGGGGGACAGAGAGGGGGGAGACAGAGAGAGAGGGGGGCAGAAAGAGGCGTCAGAGAGAGAGGGATAGAGAGAGAGGAGGACAGAGAGAGAGGGGGCAGGGAGAGGGCGACAGACAGGGGGGGACAGAGAGAGAGGGGGACAGAGAGAGAGGGGGGCAGAGAGAGGGCGACAGAGGGGGGTACACAGAGAGAAGGAGCAGAGAGGAATGGGGACAGAGAGAAGGGGGCAGTGAGAGAGGGAGTCAGAGAGAGGTGTACAGAGAGTGGGCGACAGAAAGTGGGGGGTCAGAGAGAGAGGGGGACTGAGGGGGGCAGAGAGGGGGAGCAGAAGGGGGGACAGAGAGAGGGGGACAGTGAGAGAGGGGGGCAGAGAGAGAGGGGGGCAGAGAGGGGGGGCAGAGAGAGGGCATGGCGGGGAGGCAGAGAGAGGGGGAGACAGAGAGAGGGGGACAGAGAGAGGGGGACAGAGATAGAGGGGTACAAAGTGTGGGGGAGATAGAGGGGGACAGAGAGAGAAGAGAAGGGGACAGAGAGAGAGGAGAAAGAGAGAGGCGGGTCGAAGGGAACAGGGGTCAGAGACGGGGACAGAGAGAGGGGGACAGAGAAAGGGGGACGGGGGGTAGAGAGAGAGGGGGAACAGAGGGGGGGGACAGAGAGAGAGGGGTGGAAGGGAGAGGGGGCCAGAGAGAGGGCGACAGAGAGAGGGGCACAGAGAGTGGGGGAGATAGAGGTGGTCAGAGAGAGGGCGATGTAGAGGGGGACAGAGTGAGAGGGGACAGAGAGGGGGGACAGAGAGAGGGGGACAGAGAGAGGGGGACAGACGGGGGGGTAGAGAGAGGGGGGACAGAGGGAGGGGTACAGAGAGTGAGGCGGGTGGGAGAGAGAGGGGGTCCAAGAGAGGTGGGTGACAGAGAGAGGGTGACAGAGAGCGGGTGACAGAGAGTTGGTGAAACGGAGGGGGACAGAGAGTGTGGGACAGAGAGAGATGTTCAGAGAGTGGGAGAGATAGAGGGGGACAGAGAGGGGGGTCAAAAAGAGGGGGAGATGGAGGGGGGCAGAGAGGGGGGTCAGAAAGAGGGGAAGGTGGAGGGGATCATAGAGAGAGGGGACAGAGAGAGAGGGGAACAGAGTGAAGGGGGGACAGAGAGAGGTTGGGACAGAGAGTGGGGGGACAGAGAGAGGGGGGACAGAGAGGGGGGGAAGAGAGGGGGGACAGAGAGAGGGGGACAGAGAGAGGGGGGACGGGGTGAACAGAGAGAGGTTGGGACAGAGTGCGGTGGGACAGCGAGAGGGGGATATAGATGGGGGAACAGAGAGAGGGGTGACAGAGAGGGGGTGTCAGAGAGGGGGGGATGGACTGAGTGGGGGACAGAGGGGGGAGCAGGGATGGACAGAGAGGGAGTGGACAGCGAGAGGAGGGGTAGAGAGGGAGGAAAGAAAGAGATGGGGACAGAGAGCATAGGGACAGATAGAGAGAGGGAACAGAGAGAGTGGGGACAGAGAGACTGGGACACAGGGAGAGGCGACAGAGAGGGGACAGAGAGACCGCGACAGAGAGAGGGGCACAGAGAGAGGGAGGGATAGAGAGAGGCGGGTGGGAGAGAGAGGGGGGTCAGAGAGAGAGGCGTACAGAGAGAGAGGGGGACAGAGAGGGGGGACAGAGAGGGGTGAGGAGAGAGGGGGAACAGAGAGAGAGGGGGCAGAGAGAGAGGGGGACAGAGAGGGGGACAAAGAGGGGGGAGGAGAGAGGGGGGACAGAGAGGGGGAGAGAGAGAGGGGGGAGAGAGAGACGGGGACAGAGAGACGGGGACGGGAGGGGGAACAGAGGGAGGGGGATAGAGGGAGGGGGTGACAGGGAGGGAGAGGGGGGGACAGAGAGGCGGGGACAGAAGGGGGGAACAGAGAGGGTGGACAGGGAGGGGGGTACAGAGAGGGGGGCAATAGAGAAAGAGGGGGACAGAGAGAGAGGGGGAAAGAGAGAGAGGGGACAGAGAGAGAGAGTGGGAGAAAGGGGGGACAGAGAGAGGGGGGACAGATAGAGGGGGATATAGAGGGGGTCAGAGAGAGGGTAACAGAGAGAGAGGGGACAGAGAGTGGGGATAGATAGAGTGGGTCAGAGAGAGGGCGACAGAGAGAGGGGGACGTAGAGGGGTCAGAGGGAGGGTCTACAGAGAGTGGGGGTGACAGAGGGGGACAGAGAGAGAGGGGAAAGAAAGAGAAGGGGACAGAGAGACGGGGACAGAGAGACGGAGTCAGAGAGAAGTGGACAGAGAGTGGTGGGATGGAGAGAGTGAGGGACAGATGGTGGGCGGGGACGGACGGAGAGGGAGAGGACAGAGAGAGGAGGGACAGAGGGGGGACAGTAAGAGATGGGGACAGAGAGAGCACGGGGACAGAGAGACGGGGACAGAGGGGGGAGACAGAGTTGGGGGGACAGAGGGAATGGTGACAGAGAGCGGGAAGAGAGAGGGCAACAGAGAGAGGGGGACAGAGTGAGGGGGACAGAGAGAAGGGGATAGAGGGTGGGCTGGAGGACGGAGAGGGAGAGGACAGAGAGAGGAGGGACAGAGGTGGAACAGTAAGAGATGGGGACAGAGAGAGCACGGGGACAGAGAGACGGGGACAGAGAGAGAGAGGGGGACAGAGAGAGAGGGGGACAGAGAGAGAGGGGGACAGAGAGAGGGGGACAAAGAGTGGGAGACAGAGAAGGGAGGAAAGAGAAGGGAGGACAGAGAGAGGGCCACAGAGAGTGGGGGAGATAGAGGGTGTCAGAGAGAGGAGGACAGGGAGAGGGGGAAGGAGAGATGGGGTCAAAGGGAGTGGAGACAGAGAGAGGGGTACAAAGTGGGGGAAAGAGAGAGGGTCAGAGAGAGGGGGACAGAAAGACGGGGACAGAGAGAAGGAGACGAGAGAAGGGGGATGGAGAGAGTGGGAACAGAGGGTGGGCGGGGGGGACGGAGAGGGAGAGGACAGAGAGAGGAGGGACAGAGGGGGGACAGTAAGAGATGGGGACAGAGAGATCACGGAAACAGAGAGACGGGGACGGGGGGGTACAGAGTAGGGGGACAGAGTGAGTGGTGACAGAGAGGGGGCAGATAGAGGGCAACAGAGAGAGGGGGACAGAGAAAAGGGGACAGAGAATGGGGGGATGGAGAGAGTGGGGGACAGAGTGTGGGGGACAGAAAGAGGGGTACAGAATGGAGGAGATTGAGGGGGTCAGAGGGAGGGGGGACAGAGAGTGGGGGACAGAGAGAGGGGTACAGAGAGGGGGTCAGAGAGAGGGGGAACAGTGAGAGCAGGACGAGAGAGAGGGGACAAAGAGGGGGGATAGAGAGAGGCAGGGGGACAGAGAGAGGGGGGACAGAGAGAGGGGGGACAGAGAGAGGGGGGACGGGGGGGAGAGAGAGGGGGGAAAGGGGGGGACAGAGGGGGGGACAGAGAGAGGGGGACAGAGATAGGGGGGACAGAGATGGGGGGACAGAGAGTAGGGTACAGATAGAGGGGGGCAGAGAGAGAGGGGACAGAGAGAGAGGGGGGCAGAGAGAGAGGGGGACCGAGTGAGAGGGGTACAGAGAGAGGGGGACAGAGAGAGAGGGGGGGCACAGAGAGAAAGGGGGACAGAGAAAGAGGGGGCAGAGAGAGGGGGGTGCAGAGAGTGAGGGGGCAGAGAGGGGGGGACAGAGAAAGAGGGGGCAGAGAGAGGGGGGTGCAGAGAGTGAGGGGGCAGAGAGTGAAGGGTGCAGAGAGAGAGAGAGACGGTGACAGACAGAGGGGAGCAGAGAGCGGGGGTACAGAGACAGACGGGAATGTGCGAGATAAGTGGCTGTCCGGCCCTATCTACGGCACTTTTATTTCCCTTCCCAGGAACAAAGACACGGAGGAGTCTGTCCAAAACTTTTTCATTCAACTTTGCAAAGTCGGGTGTTGTTCCCAAAGGTACACACACACAAGCATAGTAATCTCCACACATTATATACATGTATATGTGGGCTGGGTCTACTACTGCTGTCTTCACCAACGAGTGCTCGGATTCCCCACTGTTTTCCTTATTTGGGTTCTGGTGCCTGCGATTATTTTATCATTCACTTGGCCAATCAGTGTTCGAGCTCCCCGTTCTTTCCTTATATGGATGATGTTGTACAACTGTGGTTAAGGGCGGTCTCTCAACTATCGAGGAAAGCTGTTACAACTATTTCATTCATATAAACATGGGGGAGGTCCGGCAACAGTTTCGAGTGTCTGCTTGTGTTTACTATAAGGTAGAAAAGACTAAAAGGCAGCTAACCGTTTAAAAATTACACTACCCCCTACAAATCCCCCGTGTCTTTTCTTACGGCCTGTAATTATTCAACCGTAAGTTTCTTCTCCAGGGCATTTAATAACTCCCGAGCTTGTTCATCAAACTGCCCGTCTCTAATAGTATCCCCGCCCAAGAGGGATTCACGTTGTTCCATCTTGAGATTTATTCGTTCAACCTGCCTATAGGGAACATCCCTCTTAGTAAGGGCGGTTTCGATCAGTCGTTGAGTTAATCCCCCGACACAGGGAATAACGCAACACCCAAGGGCAGTGAGTACCCCTGCCACCACTATACATGAGACAAGAAAGGGAACGACCACCCCCGTCCATTTACCGAACCAAGCTTCCAACCAGTCCGTGAGGCCAGAGTCGATGCCCGAGTTTTCGGACAGTTCGTCTGCCAATGTGGTGAGTCCATCCAGGGCGCGGGTGATGGACCCATCAGGGGCTGTGTTGTTGGGGATGAAAGTGCAGCACTGAGTGCCTATCATGACGCAAACACCCCCCTTCTCTGCCAACATCATGTCTAAGGCCAACCTATTTTCCCACGCCATCCTACTAGTGGCGTCCAGTTGTTCTGCTATTCCTTTCACTGCATCCCGGGTATAATTAATGAACCTCTGCTGATTGTAGTAAATATAATTAATCCAATCCACATTCTTATTGATGGTCACCCACCAGAACAGTGACGACTCAAAACCCGCTGCTATCTGGTTCCTAGCCTTGTATTCGTCAGGAACACCCCTGGGGACCCCTATGGCATCTAAATATATGTTATCATCGGAAGAGGTCTCCAAAGCTCTCTCAGTTCTTCCACTAGAACGGGGTCGCTCTTGTTTTTCGAATACCAAAGTGAATGGGATGGCCAATTGAACGATTGCACAAGTGCCCGTCCATTTTTGGGGCAGGGTCGGTCGCAGAACCCTCCCACCACAGTACCACCAGAGGTCTGCCCTTGGCACATGAATGTGGGAGTAATTCCCGCCCCCGGTAGTTTCATTGACCAGCCAAATTGAACCGCTGCACTTGTCAAATGTCCCCACATCGTCGTCCCACTGTAGTCCCGTCCGAGAGACGCAGGCCTGGTGCGTACCCGTTACCCCTGAGAATGATGGCGGGCGGGGCGCCCCCTCAGACCTGAGGGGGGAAACTTCAAACTCAAGGGTCGACAAGTGGGGTCATTCCAGGCCTCTCGGTCCTGGTACAGCCTTATCATGCAGTCCATGGCTCGTGGGTGTTTCTCCCATCCCAGCGGGAATGGGACCACCTGAGGGTTAGGGCGGGCACTCGTGCATGCGTAGCAATCACTCTTTTTCATGCTCCTCACAGTATATTTGACCCATTCCATCCAGGCATTCGCCTCCCCGTATCCCGTTTCTATTTCAAAGGTCTTTTCCAAATCCGTCACCTCAATTATTCTAATCTTTTCCTGCTTATCAGTGGCGGATGAGTCCCCAGACTCAGCTTCAATGACCGTGATATACCTGCAGCACAGCTGCATCCCCCCCCATCCTGCCTGGCCCCCAACTCTAATACCCAGTATTGTTCCATTAAGGCTCGCCCCGTTTTTTTCCAAGTTCTTTATGGTCAGATAGAGCGGATTGCACTGATTCTGCCCACAATCCCGTCCAGGGGTGATGGGTTCATGGACAACTGACACCATAGCCTGGACCCCGGGGGCTGGAGGCCTATTTATGCCTTCCCTACCATGCAATTGTAATACTAACGTCTGACCCTGGAATCCCCTTTCTCTCTCCAGGTTCCGCTTAGTTTGATTCCGTTCACTTTTAGTCCTACAGGTCTAAGCTAAATGTCTGTGTTGATTGGTTGGCAAGCACGGAGATGGAGAACCACCATCGGTCCTCTGCTTGTTTTTTCCAGAGGCCAAATTGGGTAACACGCACAGTATGACCCAGCCCAAGGATAATGGCATAGCAAGTTAACAATACGATTGACCACATTTTGTCGCGACACCCGTAGCCTGAGGGCACAGTTCCTTTAGACTCGCCAAAGTCCGATTAGTTTGTTCTCAGGGTCTCTGTTCCTTAGATGCCTTTGTCAGAGAGGTTCGTTCATCCTCCGTAGGTTGTTGCACTGGTCCCTTGACTCGAGTGTAATGTGTCCAGCCCTTTTCGGCCGTACGGACAGCCGTTTCGGTCGTCAAAAGTACCAGGAAGGGACCGTCCCAAGTTGGTTCGAGGGTACGTTGCTTCCAGCTTTTAATCAGGACCCACTGGCCCGGCTTGACGGTGTGCACCGCAAACTCGAGGGGCGGCGTCTGTGCCAAAAGTCCCTGTTGGCATAAATGAGATAGAGCAGACCCCAGAGCCACCACATATTTTTGCACAAACATATCCCGAGACTCGAATACAGGAGGTTCCCCCTTCGGCCCATGGAATGGGAGGCCAAACAGCATTTCGAAAGGGGAGACGCCCAAATCCCGCCTTGGCTGGGTGCGAATTTGCAATAGGGCAAGGGGTAGGCATTTGGTCCAAGGCAGGCCAATTTCACTAGTGAGTTTAGTTAGCTGCTTTTTGATGGTCTGGTTCATTCTTTCGACCTTGCCCGAGGAGGGGGGATGCTAGGGGGTGTGCAAATCCCAGTCAATCCCCATTGCTTGCACTACATTCTGGAGGACGGTCGAGGTGAAGTGGCTCCCCTGGTCAGAGTCAATAGCGCGGGCTAGCCCAAATCGTGGGATGATTTGCTCGAGTAGAATCTTGCTAACCTGAGTTGCCGTTGCCGTGGTAGTGGGGAAAGCTTCCACCCATCCTGTCAGGTGATCTACTACTACTAATAGATACTTCAGGCGACCTATGGGGGGGAGCTCAGTGTAATCTACCTGGACATACTCAAACAGCCTATAGGCCGGACTCCTACCCCCTTGTCTTGCATGCTGCCTCAGCCCCCTTTTGTTAATCTTTCGACATGTTATGCAATCTCCTGTGACCTGCTTGGCTACCGTGTACAGACCAGGGTGAGCATATCAGCGCAGGAAGGCATCACACAGTGCCTGGGCGCCCCAGTGACCCCCTTGGTGTAGACGGGCAATAATGTCCCGCGTCAACGGTCGATTTAGTAGCTGGCGGCCATCGGGTAAGGTCCACTTGTCTTCCCTATCCTTTGTACCCCCCAGAGACGCAAGAAGAGTTTCTTCTTTGTCAGTAAACGTGGGCACTTCGCTAATTTCGGATATCTGGGGAATCCTTACCAGGCAGTTTATTACTTCCTTCCCCATCCCAGCCAATTTTGCCTGTTCATCTGCCAATTGATTCCCCAGGGTCTCTATTTTATCGTCTTTCTGGTGTCCTTTCACATGTACTACAGAAATCTCTTGTGACAGCAACAAATCCTCCAAGATCATGGCTACTAGTTCCTCGTGGACCAACTCCTTTCCTCTACTATTTATCATTCCCCTTTCTTTCCAGATCTTCCCAAAGGTGTGTACTACCCCAAAGGCATACTTAGAGTCAGTGTAAATTGTCCCGGCTATTCCCTCTAAATTCCTCAGGGCCCGGTGCAAGGCGTACAATTCGCACGTTTGTGCGGACCAGGCATTCGGTAGCCGTCCACTTTCCACTAATTCCCAACCAGTCTCACTAATGACTGCATAACCGTTGTGTCTCTTCCCATCTATCACTCGAGAGGACCCGTCAATGTACCACCGCCTTCCTGCATGTAAGGGGGTATCCCTCAGATCTTCCCTCACTTTACTCTGGTACTCTATTATGTCTGAACAGCAGTGTTCCAGTTCCTCCTCCCCTTCCCCTTTCCAAAGAAAGTCCGCCAGGTTCTGACAGCCCCCGACTTCTATTCGGAGGTCTTCTCGGTCTAACAATATGGTTTCATATTTCAGAATTTTCGAGTCAGTCAGCTACCTCCCGGCCTTCTGATTCAGGATAGTTCTAACCTGGTGGGGAGTAGTGACTGTCAAGGGGGCCCCGAAAGTCAACTTCCTGCTTTCCTCTACCAGCTTTGCCGTGGCTGCCACCGCTTGGACACACTCCTGCCACCCTCGGGAGACTGGATCCAGAATTTTTGACAGGAAAGCCACGGGCTTCCTTTTTCCCCCCCAATCCTGGGTCAATACTCCAAGAGCGGTTCCCTTTCTGGAGTTCACAAAGAGACGAAATGTCTTCCTAAAATCCGGCAAGCTTAAAACAGGTGCGGCCATCAATTTTCCTTTTAGGATTTCAATTAACTTTTTCTCCTCCTCCTCCCATTCTATTCTGTTGGGTGCCTCCTCAATGAGTTTTAGGTACAAGTCTTTAGTAAGGGGGCATAGTCGTCTATCCATAACCAACAATAGCCTAAGAGTCCCAAGAACTTCCGCAACTCCCTTTTGGTCTTTGGGAGGCCTAGTTCGATTATTGCCCGCACTCTTTCCGGACTTATTCGTTTCTGTCCCTGGCTTATCAAGTGTCCCAGGTACTTAACCTCTTTCTCGACATATTGGAGCTTCTTCTGACTCACTCTTAACCCCTTCTCAGCTAGGTAATTTAAGAAGGCATTAGTCCCAAGTAGGACGTCCTCCTCCGCGGGTCCGGATAAAAGGAGATCGTCCACGTATTGTATAAGCTTAAGGGCCGGGGACAAGGTTAGTCCCTACAATAATTGTTCCAGAATCTGCCCGAACAGAGTCGGGGACTCAGTGAATCCTTGGGGGAGCACGGTCCACCTGTACTGCTGTTTTCTGCCAGTATCAGGATCCTCCCATTCAAAAGCAAAAAGATCCCTACTGTCCTTGTCCAGGGCACACGCCCAGAAGGCATCCTTTAAGTCTATAACACTAAACCAGCCGTGATCCGGGGGTATTCGCCCCAGAATAGTGTATGGGTTCGGTACCACAGGGTGCCTTACTTGGACAATTTTATTTACTTCCCTTAGGTCTTGGACCATTCGGTAGCTCCCGTCCGACTTCCGGACTGGCAGGATGGGGGAATTGTATCGTGACATACAGGGCTCTACCAATCCATCTTTTATTAGGTCTTCCATAACTGTCTTCAGGCCCTGCCTCCCTTCCCAAGAGATGGGGTATTGGCGCACTCTGACGTCGGAGCTCTGGGGCTTTAATTTTACCTCCACAGGTCGAATTGCGAGTCCCCCCCGGTTCCCTTTGGCGACCCAAACCCTAGGGTCTATCTCTGTCAATCGGGACTCACTAAGGTATGACATGGTAACGGCTAATTCTTCCTCTTCTCCCACTTCTATTCGCAATCCGAAACGGACTATCAAATCCCATCCCAACAACCTATAGGGAAGATGGGGGAGGTGAAGGAGTTCCACCTGGAGCTCCTCCTCCTCCAGCCACAAGGGTTGTGGTTCGAATATTTTCGCACTAAAAACCCCACCCTTAACTCCTGAAATGTTTAATGTTTTAGCTTGGAAGCCAACCCCCCTAGGATGGAGGGGAATTGAGGACCTGCCGGCGCCTGTGTCAACTAAGAAGGTAACATCTTGTCGAAATGGGCCCACGCGTAAATTTACCAGGGGTTCTTGGTTGGCCCGTGTTCCGATCCTCCCCTGACTTCCCTAATCCATTTGTTCACGCTCCATTTCATACATCCCTTCTCTTTCCCTTTTAAACTCGGGACAATCCCTTTTGAAGTGTCCCAGTTTCCCGCAATAGTAACATCCGGCCTTCTGAGGCCGCTCAATTCCATAAGATCCTCCTCTCTCACTTCTGTCCCGTCTCGCTTCTTTCCCTCTCCAACTTTTCTTCGACGTTCCTCTTTCCACACCATAACCTCCCTCCCCCATTCCGGTGGACTTACAAGCTTCCCGTATGGCTGCCACCATCATTTTTGTCTTATGTTTCTCCCTTATTACATCCCTCTGAACGTACACCTTCTGTGCTTCCCGTAATAATTCTGCAACATCCTTTTCAGCCCAATCCTCCACTTTCTGTAATTTCTTCTGAATGTCAGGCCATGACTTAGTCACAAAGTGCACCTTAAGCATGCCCTTGCCTATTTCCCCATCGGGGTCTAAACCTGAATACTTTCGCATGGACTCCCGCAAACGGTCTAGAAACTAACTCGGGGATTCATCCTTTAACTGTCCAACTTCGAATGCTTTCGCTAAATTCCGCTGTTTTGGGCACGCAGTTTTGGATCCCCCTGATTATAAGGCTTCTGAGGTCTGCCATATTGGCTCGTCCCCCCGCGTCGTTATGATCCCACCGGGAGTCCTCTAAGGGGTACTTCTGCTCTCCACGCTGAGGGCCGTCCTGATGCTCCCTATCCCAAATGGCCATTGCACTATTCCGGATCATAACAATTTCATCGTAATTAAATAGTATTCTCATCATGGCCTGCAGTTCAGCCCATGTGTATATACTGGGCCCCAGAAATTGGTCCAGTTGTATTCCCACACTGACGGGGTCGTCCAGTAGACGGGGTAGTTCATTACGGAGTTGCCGGATATCCCCAGAATTTAAAGGTTGTACTACGAACCCGGTCCGTTCGTTCCCAAACGGCACCTCTCGTAAGGGGTTCAGCTGTTCAATATTGTCACGCCTCCCAGCTCTCAATCCCTCTTCTCGACCTTTCCGCATCTCGAGTCGGACTGATTTCCTAGTGCCTGGGGTGAGTTCTGCGCCCCCTCCTGTGCCCCCCCCAGCAGTCCCTTCTTCACTGGTCGTAGCCTGCTGGGACTCGGAATTGTCTGTCGCAGGAGGGAGGTCCGCGCTGGACGCCTGGTCGTGCGCGGGTGGTATATACGGGGGCGGGGAAGACGGTGGCAAACCGTCGGTGAGGATGTCCCAAGACTTCTGGGGCTTCCTCGGGTCTGTTTGGGGAATCAGAGGATAGAGACGCGTGGGACTCTCGCCGTCGCCCGCCAACCAGGCGGCGGCGTATTTGCTCTCCTCTGGGTCAAACGGTTGTTTTCTGTTAACATATACATTTAGGATTTGACACACCCAGTCTTCATCAGACCCATACTCGGGCCAAACTACCGAGGGGGCGCGGATAGGTTCTTTGGTCATATAAAACAACAATATTTTATCATGGTCTCTTTCTTTAAGTCCTTCGTTCTACTACTGTCCGTCCATAGACTTAACTTCCGACCTAATGGACTATCGGGGGGTATTTCTTTCCCATTTGCAGTCTTCCCTGACTTTTCCTCAGTAAATCTAGAAGTCTGATTTCCCATGGTCTATCTTCGGTCCTGGTCTTAAACGCCCAAAGCGTTTTCACAGATGACCGTCAAAACCACAATTTCCCGTGGTTTATCTTCAGTCCTGGTCTTAAACGCCCAAAGCGTTTTCACAGATGACCGTCAAAACCACAATTTCCCGTGGTTTATCTTCAGTCCTGGTCTTAAACGCCCAAAGCGTTTTCACAGATGACCGTCAAAACCACGCGGCCAACAAGGAAGAACAAAAGAATCTCTTACCTTGATCCGTGCACGGAGTTGTCTGGCCTTTTTAAATGTGTGTACCCCCGTGTATAGTCACTAACCGGTCGTCCCAGCACTCGTCCGTGTGTTCCTTTTCCAGGATTCAAAATTATTTTTAAATGAGCCGGGTCACATCCTCTATTGGCCGACGGCCGACGGACCAAGCTGATCAGTGAGAAGTATAAATATATACTAGACGCGTCTTTGTTGTAATCAGGCTTGATCCGTGAGCCGAAGAGACTGCCCCCCCCCGGCAATAATTATTTCATCCCGGACGAGCATAGTAATCTCCACGCATTATATACATGTATATGTGGGCTGGGTCTACTACTGCTGCCTTCTCCAACGAGTGCTCGAATTCCGAACTGTTTTCCTTCTTTGGGTTCTGGTGCCTGGGGTTATTTTGTTATTCACTTGGCCAATCAGTGTTTGAGCTTCCCGTTCTTTCCTTATATGGATGATGTTATACAACTGTGGTTAAGGGCGGCCTCTCAACTATCGAGGAAAGCTGTTACAACTGTTTCATTCATATAAACGTGGGGGGGGGTCCGGCAACAGTTTCGAGTGTCTGCTTGTGTTTACTATAAGGTAGAAAAGACTAAAAGGCAGCTAACCGTTTAAAAATTACACTACTCCCTACACCCTCTCTCTGTCACACTCTCTCTGCCCCCTCTCTCTCCCCCACTCTCTGCCTCTCTCTGTTGCCCACTCTCTACCCACTCTCTGTCCACGTCTCTCTGTCCCCCACTCTCTGACGCACTCCCTCTGCCCCCCCTCTCTCTCCCACTCTGTCGCCAACTCCCTGTCCCACTCTCTATCTGTCCTCCTCTCTCTCTGTCTCCCTGTCTCTCTGTCCCACTCTCTCTCTGTCCCCCCTCTCCCTGTCCCCCTCTCTCTGCCCCCTTTCTTTCCCCCGCTCTCTCTCCCCTTCTCTCTTTTGCCCTCTCTCTGCCCATTCACTGTCCCCCTCTCTGCTGACTCTCTGTCTCGCTCTCTCTGCCCCTCACTCTCCGACTCTGTACCCCTCTCCCTGTCCCTCTCTCTCTGACCCGTGTCACTGTCCCCCCCTCTCTCTGCCCCATCACTCTTTCCCCCACTCTCTGTCGCCGTCTCTCTGCCACCACTCTCTGTCCCCCTCTCTCTGCCCCTCTCTTTCTCTGTCCCCTCTCTGTCCTCCTCTCTGTCTGCCCCCTCTCTCTGTCCCACTCTCTCTGTCCCCACACTCTGTCATTCTCTCTCTCTGCCCCCTCTCTCTGTCCCCCACTCTGTCCCCTCTCTCTCTGCCCCGTCTCTCTGCCCCGCTTTCTCTATCGCCCTCTCTCTGCCCCCTCTCTCTCTCTGCCCCCCTCTCGCTCTGTCCCCCTCTCACTGTCACCCTCGCTCTCCACCGCTCTCTGCGCCCCTCTCTCCTTCGCCCTCTCACTGTCCACTCTCTCTGAGCCCCCTCTGTCCCCCTGTCTCTCTGTCCCCCTCTCTCTCTGTCCCCTCTCTCTGAACCCCTATCTCTCACCCCCTCTCTCTGACCCCCCTCTCTCCCACTCTGTACCCCACACTCTGTCCCCCCTCCCTCTGACCTCCTCTATCTCCCCCACTTTCCTTCCCCATCTCTCTAACTCCCTCTATCTCCCTCATTCTCTGTCCCCCTCTCTCTCTGTCCACCTCTCTCTTTGTTCCCCTCTCTCTGTCCCCCTTTCTCTGCCCCCCCTCTCTCTGTCCCCCCTCTCTCTGTCCCCCTGTCTTTTTCCCCGTCTCTCTGTCCCCCTCTCTCTCTACCATCTCTCTCTGTCCCCAACTCTCTGTCCCTCACTCTCTCTGTCACCCTCTCTCTTCCCCCTCTCTGTCACCGTCTCTCTGTACCCACTCTCTCTGCCCCCCCTCTCTGCCCCCTCTCTCTGTCCCCCTCTCTCTGTGCCCCATCTCTCTGTCCCCACTCTCTCTTCCCCGTCCCTCTGCCCCCTCTCTCTCCCCCGCTCTCTGTCCCCCTCTCTCTGGCGTTCTCTCTGTGCACCCCCTTTCTGTCGCAATCTCTGGGCCCTCTCTCTGTCCCCTCTCTCTGTCCCCCCTCTCTCTGTCGCCATATCTCTGCCCCCTCTCTGTCACCGTCTCTCTGTCCCTCCTCCCTCTGTCCCCCTCCCTCTGTCCCCCCTCTCTCTGTCTCCCCTCTCTCTGTCTCCATCTCTCTGCCAACCCGCTCTCTCTGTCGCTCCTCACTCTGTCCCCCCTCTCTGTCCCCTTCCTTCTCTCTCCCTCTCTCTCTATCCCCTTCTCTTTGTCGCCCTCCCTCTCTACCCCTCTCTGTGTCCCCTCTCTCTGTCACCCTCTCTCTCTGTCCAGCCTCTCTATTTCCCCCTCTCTTTGCCCCCTCTCCCTCTGTCCTGCTCTCTCTTTCACACTCCCTCTGTCGCAATCTCTCTGCCACCTCTCTGTCACCGTCTCTCTGTCCCTCCTCCCTCTGTCTCTCTGTCCCCCCTCCCTCTCTCCCCTCTCTCTGTCCCCCGTCTCTCTGTCGCAAAATCTCTGCCCCCTCTCTGTCACCGTCTATCTGTCCCCCTTCGCTGTGTCCCCAACTCTCTGTCCCCCACTCACTCTGTCACCCTCTCTCTGCCCCTGTCTGTCACCGTCTCTCTGTACACCCTCTCTCTGCCCCCCTCTCTGCCCCCTATCTCTGTCCCTTCTCTCTCTGTACCCCAGCTCTGTGTCCCCCCTCTCTCTTCCCCGTTCTTCTGTCCCCTCTCTCTCTCCCTCTCTCTGTCCCCCTCCCTCTGTCCCCCCTCTGTCTGTCTCTCTCTCTCTGCCAACCCTCTCTCTCTGTCACTCCTCTCTCTGTCCCCCCTCTCTGTCCCCCTTCCTTCTCTCTCCGTCTCTCTCTATCCCCCCTCTTTTTCTCGCCCTCCCTCTCTACCCCTCTCTCTCTCCCCCATCTCTGTCACCCTCTCTCTGCCCCTGTCTGTCACCGTCTCTCTGTCCATCCTCTCTCTTTCCACCTCTCTCTGCCCCCTCTCCCTCTATCCTGCTCTCTCTTTCACCCTCTCTCTGTCGCCATCTCTCTGCCCCCTCTCTGTCACCGTCTCTCTGTCCCTCCTCCCTCTCTCCCCCTCGCTCTGTCCCCCCCTCTCTGTCTCCCTCACTCTGCCCACCCTCTCTCTCTGTCGCCCCTCTCTCTGTCCCCCCTCTCTGTCACCCTCTCTCTCAATCATCCCCTCTCTCTGTCCCCCTCTCTCTATCACACTCTCTCTGCCCCTCCTCTCTCCCCCACTCTCTGCCTCTCTCTGTTGCGCACTCTCTGCCCACTCTCTGTCCACCTCTCTCTGTCCCCCTCTCTCTGACGCACTCTCTCTGCCCCCCACTCACTCTCCCACTCTGTCCCCAAATCGCTGTCCCACTCTCTATCTGTCCTCCTCTCTTTCTGTCTCCCTTTCTCTCTGTCCCCCCTCTCCCTGTCCCCCCTCTCCCTGTCTCCCTCTCTCTGCCCCCTTTCTTTCCCCCGCTCTCTCTCCCCCATCTCTGTTGCCCTGTCTCTGCCCACTCTCTGTCCCTCTCTCTGCTGACTCTCTGTCCCCCTCTCTCTACCCCTCTCTCTCCGACTCTGTACCCCTCTCTCTGTCCCACACTCTCTGTTCCCCCTCGCTCTGACCCCCTCTGTCCCCCTCTCTCTGTCACCCACTCTGTCCCCCTCTCTCTCTGCCACGTCTCTCTCCCCCCCTTTCTCTCCCCCGCTCTCTGTCCCCCTCTCTCCTGCCTTCTCTCTGTGCACCCCCTTTCTGTCGCCATCTCTGGGCCCCGTCTCTGTCAGCGTCTCTCTGTCCCCCCTCCCACTGTCCCCTCTCTCTGTCCCCCCTCTCTCTGTCGCCATCTCTCTGCCCCCTCTCTGTCCCGTACCTCTGTCCCCCCTCTCTCTGTCTCCCCTCTCTCTGTCTCCCTCTCTCTGCCACCACTCTCTCTCTGTCGCTCCTTTCTCTGTCCCCCCCCTCTGTCCCCCTTCCTTCTCTCTCCCTCTCTCTCTATCCCCCTCTCTTTGTCGCCCTCCCTCTCTACCCCTCTCTCTTTCCCCCCTCTCTGTCACCCTCTCTCTGTCCAGCCTCTTTCTTTCCCCCTCTCTCTGCCGCCTCTCCCTCTATCCTGCACTCTCTTTCACACTCTCACTGTCGCCATCTCTCTGCCACCTCTCTGTCACCGTCTCTCTGTCCCTCCTCCCTCTGTGCCCCTCCCTCTGTCCCCCTCTCTCTGTCTCCCTCACTCTGTCCACCCTCTCTCTCTGTCGCCCCTCTCTCTGCCCCCCCGTCCCCTTCCTTCTCTCTCCCTCTCTCTCTATCCCCCCTCTCTCTGTCCCCCTCCCTCTGTCCCCTCTCTCTGCCCCCCTCTCTGTCACCCTCTCTCTCTATCATGACCTCTCTCTGTTCCCCTCTCTCTGTCACACTCTCTCTGCCCCCCCTCCCCCACTCTGAAACCGTCTCTCTGTCCCCCACTCTCTGTCCCCCTCTCTTTGTCGCCCTCTCTCTGTCCCCCTCTCTCTCTGTCGCATTCTCTCTCTGACTCCCTCTGGCTGACCCGCTCTCTGTCCCCCTCTCTCTGTCGCCCTCTCTCTGTACCCCACTCTCTGTCCCCCTCGCTCTGTCCCCCTTTCTCAGTCCCCCTCACTCTGTCCCCCCCCTCTCTGATCCCCTCTCACTGATGCCCTCTATCTCCCCCGTTCTCTGTCCCCCTCTCTCTCTCGCCCTCTCTCTGTCCCTCACTCTCTGTCCCCCCTCTCTATCCCCCTCTCTCTGCCCCCTCTTTCTGTACCCCTCTCTCTGCCACCTCTCCCTCTGTCCTGCTCTCTCTTTCACCCTCTCTCTGTCGCCATCTCTCCGCCACCTCTCTGTCACCCTCTCTCTGTCCCACTCTCTCTGTCACACTCACTCTGCCCCCTCTCTCTCCCCGACTCTCTGCCTCACTCTGTTGCCCACTCTCTGCACGCTCTCTGTCCACCTCTCTCTGTCCCCCTCTCTCTAAGACGCACTCTCTCTGCCCCCCTCTCTCTCTCCCACTCTGGCCCCAACTCCCTGTCCCACTCTCTATCTGTCCTCCTCTCTCTCTGTCTCTCTGTCTCTCTGTCCCCCCCTCTCGCTGTCCCCCCTCTCCCTGTCCCCCTCTCTCTGCCCCCTTTCTTTGCCCCGCTCTCTCTCCCCCATCTCTGTTGCCCTCTCTCTGCCCACTGTCTGTCCCCTTCTCTGCTGACTCTCTGTCCCTCCCTCTCTCTGTCCCTCTCTTTCCGACTCTGTACCCCTCTCTCTGTCCCCCACTCTCTGTTCCCCCTCGCTCTGACCCCCTCTGTCCCCCTCTCTCTGTCCCCCACTCTGTCCCCTCTCTCTCTGCCCCGTCTCTCTGCCCCTCTTTCTCTATCGCCCTCTCTCTTCCCCCTCTCTCTCTCTGCCCCCCTCTCGCTCTGTCCCCCTCTCACTGTCGCCCTCGCTCTCCCCCGCTCTCTGCGCCCCTCTCTCCTTCGTCCTCTCTCTGTCCCCTCTCTCTGACCCCGCCCATCTGCCCCCCTGTCTCTCTGTCCCCCTCTCTCTCTGTCCCCCTCTCTCTGACCCCCTATCTCCGACCCCCTCTCTCTGAACCCCCTCTCTCCCACTCTGTACCCCACTCTCTGTCCCCCCTCCCTCTGACCTCCTCTATCTCCTCTACTTTCTGTCCACCTCTCTCTAACCCCCTCTATCTCCCTCATTCTCTGTCCCCCTCTCTCTCTCTTTCCACCTCTCTCTGTCCCCCCTCTCTCTGTCCCCCTCTCTCTGTCCCCCTCTCTTTGTCCCCGTCTCTCTGTCCCCCTCTCTCTCTACCCTCTCTCTCTGTCCCCAAATCTCTGTCCCACACTCTCTCTGTCACCCTCTCACTTCCCCCTCTCTGTCACCGTCTCTCTGTAACCCCTCTCTCTGCCCCCCCTCTCTGCCCCCTCTCTCTGTCCCCCTCTCTCTGTCCCCCATCTCTCTGTCCCCACTCTCTCTTCCCCGTCCCTCTGCCGTCTCTCTCTCCCCCGCTCTCTGTTCCCCTCTCTCTGGCCTTATCTCTGTGTACCCCCTTTCTGTCGCCATCTCTGGGCCCCGTCTCTGTCAGCGTCTCTCTGTCCCCCCTCTCTCTGTCGCCATCTCTCTGCCCCCTCTCTGTCACCGTCTCTCTGTCCCTCCTCCGTCTGTCCCCCTCCCTCTGTTCCCCTCTCTCTGTCTCCCCACTCTCTGTCTCCCTCTCTCTGCCAACACTCTCACTCTATCGCTCCTCTCTGTGTCCCCCCCTCTCTGTCCCCCTTCCTTCTCTCTCCCTCTCTCTCTATCCCCCTCTCTTTGTCGCCCTCCCTCTCTACCCCTCTCTCTGTCCCCCCTCTCTGTCACCCACTCTCTATCCAGCCTCTCTCTTTCCCCCTCTCTCTGCCCCCTCTCCCTCTGTCCTGCTCTCTCTTTCACACTCTCACTGTCGCCATCTCTCTGCCACCTCTCTGTCACCGTCTCTCTGTTCCTCCTCTCTCTGTCCCCATCCCTCTGTCCCCCCTCTCTCTGTCTCCCTCACTCTGCCCACCCTCTCTCTCTGTCGCCCCTCTCTCTGTCCCCCCCCGTCCCCTTCCTTCTCTCTCTCTCTCTCTCTATCCACCTCTCTGTCCCCCTTCCTCTGTCCCCCTCTCTCTGCCCCCCTCTCTATCATCCTCTCTCTCTATCATGCCCTCTCTCTGTCCCCCTCTCTCTGGCCTTCTCCCTGTGTACCCCCTTTCCGTCGCCATCTCTGGGCCCGTCTCTGTCAGCGTGTCTTTGTCCCCCCTCTCTCTGTAACCGTCTCTCTGTCCCTCCTCCGTCTGTCCCCCTCCCTCTGTTCCCCTCTCTCTGTCTCCCCACTCTCTGTCTCCCTCTCTCTGCCAACGCTCTCACTCTGTCGCTCCTCTCTCTGTCCCCCTCCCTCTGTCCCCCCTCTCTCTGTCTCCCGCACTCTGCCCACCCTCTCTCTCTGTCGCCCCTCTCTCTGTCCCCCCCGTCCCCTTCCTTCTCTCTCCCTCTCTCTCTATCCCCCCTCTCTCTGTCCCACTCCCTCTGTCCCCCTCTCTCTGCCCCCCGCACTGTCACCCTCTCTCTCTATCATGCCCTCTCTCTGTCCCCCTCTCTCTGTCACACTCTCTCTGCCCCCTCTCTCTCCCCCACTCTCTGCCTCCCTCTGTTGCCCTCTCTCTGCCCACTCTCTGTCCACCTCTCTCTCCCCCCCCCCACTCTGAACCCCTCTCTATGTCCCCCACTCTCTGTCCCCCTCTCTTTGTCGCACTCTCTCTGTCCCCCTCTGTCTCTGTCGCATTCTGTCTCTGACTCCCTCTGGCTGACCCGCTCTCTGTCCCCCTCTCTCTGTCCCCCTCTCTCTGTCCCCCTCTCTCTGTCCGGCTCTCTCTGTCACCCTCTCTCTGTCCTCCACTGTCTGTTCCCCTCTTTCAGTCCCCCTCTCTCTCTGTCCTCCTCTCTCTCTGTCCCGCTCTCTCTCTGTACCTCCCTATCGTCCCCATCTCTCTCTGTCCTCCTTTCTCTGTACCCCTCTCTCTGTCCCCCTCTCTCTGACCCACTCTCTCTGCCTCCTCTCCCTCTGACCCGCTCTCTCTTTCACCCTCTCTCTGCCCCCTTTCTGTCACCCTCCACCCTGTACCCCACTCTCTGTTCACCCTCTCTCTGACGCCCCTCTCTGTCCCTCCTCTCTGTGTTCCCCCTCTCACTGCACCCTCTCTCTCCCCCGCTCTCTGTCCCCCCTCCCTCTGACCCCTCTCTCTGACCCCTCTCTCTGTCCCCACTGCCTCTGTCACCCCTCTCTGTTCCGCCTCTCTCTGCCCCCTCTCTCTGTCCCCCTCTCTCTGACCCCGTCTCCCTGCTCCCCCTCTCTCTGCCCCCTCTCTCTGTACCCCTCTCTCTGCCCCCTCTTCCTCTGTCCTGCTATCTCTTTCACCCTCTCTCTGTCACCGTCTCTCTGTCCCTCCTCCCTCTGTCCCCCTCCCTCTACCCCCTCTCTCTGTCTCCCTCACTCTGCCCACCCTCTCTCTCTGTCGCCCCTCTCTCTGTCCCCCCCCGTCCCCTTCCTTCTCTCTCCCTCTCTCTTTATCCCATCTCTCTCTGTCCCCCTCCCTCTATCCCCCTCTCTCTGCCGCCATCTCTGTCACCCTCTCTCTCTATCAACCCCTCTCTCTGTCCCCCTCTCTCTGTCACACTCTCTCTGCCCCCTTTCTCTCACCCACTCTCTGCCTCTCTCTGTTGCCCTCTCTCTGCCCAGTCTCTGTACACCTCTCTCTCCCCCCTCTCTCCCACTCTGAAACCCTCTCTCTCTCCCCCTCTCTCTGTCCCCCTCTCTTTGTCGCCCTCTCTCTATCCCCCTCTCTCTCTGTCGGATTTTCTCTCTGACTCCCTCTGGCTGACCCGCTCTCTGCCCCCCTCTCTCTGTCGCCCTCTCTCTGTCCCCCACTCTCTCCCCCTCTCTCTGTCCCCCTTTCTCTGTCCCCCTCTCTCTCTGCCACGTCTCTCTGCCCCCCTTTCTCTGCCCCGCTCTCTGTCCCCCTCTCTCTGTCGCCCTCTCTCTGGCCGCCACTCGCTGTCCACCTCTCTCTGTCCCCCACTCTCTGTCCGCCCTCTCTGTCCTCCTCTCTCTGTCGCCCTCTCTCTGTCCCCCACTCTCTGCCCCCCCTCTCTTGTCCCCCTCTCTCTGTCACCCACTCTCTGTCCCTCTCTCTCTGTCCCCCTCTCTCTGTCACCCTCTCTCTCTGACCCCCTCTCACTGATGCCCTCTATCTTCCCCGCTCTCTGTCCCCCCTCTCTGTCACCCTCTCTCTCTGTCCCCCACTCTCTGTTCCCCTCTTTCTGTCCCCCCCTCTCTCTGTCCCCCTCTCTCTGACCCCCTGTCTCTGCCTCCCCTCCCTCTGACCCGCTCTCTCTTTCACCCTCTCTCTGCCCCCCTTTCTGTCACCCCCCCCACTCTGTACCCCACTCTCTGTTCACCCTCTCTCTGTCTCCCCCACTCTGTCCCCCTCTCTCTGTTCCCCCCTCTCTGCACCCTCTCTCTCCCCACTCTCTGTCCCCCCTCCCTCTGTCCCTTTTCTCTGACCCATCTCTCTGTCCCCACTGCCTCTGTCCCCCCTCTCTGTTTCCCCTCTCTCTGCCCCCTCTCTCTGTACCCCTCTCTCTGACCCCACCTCTCTGTTCCCTCTCTCTCTGCCCCCTCTCTCTGTCACCCTCTCTCTGCCCCCTCTCTCTTTCCCCCTTCTCTGTCCCCCTCTCTTTGTCCCCGTCTCTCTGTCCCCCTCTCTCTATCGCCCTCTCTCTGTCCGCCACTCTCTGTCCCCCTCTCTCTGTCCCGCTCTCTCTGTCACACTCTCTCTCTGTCCCCCTCTCTCTGTCCCCCACTCTCTGTTCCCCTCTTTCTGTCCCCCTCTCTCTCTGTCCTCCTCTCTCTGTCCCCCTCTCTCTTACCCCCTCTCTCTGCCTCCTCTCCCTCTGACCCGCTCTCTCTTTCACCCTCTCTCTGACCCCCTTTCTGTCACCCCCCCACTCTGTACCCCACTCTCTGTTCACCCTCTCTCTGTCCCCCCTCTCTGTCCCCCCTCTCTCTGTTCCCCCTCTCTCTGCACCCTCTCTCTCCCCGCTCTCTGTCCCCCCTCCCTCTGTCACCTCTGACTGACCCCCTCTCTATGCCGCCCCTCTCTGCCCCCACTGCCTTTCTCCCCGCTCTCTGTACCCCCTCTCTCTGCCCCCCTTTCTCTGTCCCCCTCTCTCTGACCCCCCCTCTCTGTTCCCCCTCTCTCTGCCCCCTGTCTCTGTCATCCTCTCTCTGTCGACTCTCTCTGTCCTTCTCTCTCTGTCCCCCCTCTCTCTCCCCCCCTCTCTGTTCCCCTCTCTTTGTCCCGGTCTCTCTGTCCCCCTCTCTCTGTCCCCCTTATCTCTGTCCCCAACTCTCTGTCCCCCACTCTCTCTGTCACCCTCTCTCTGCCCCCTCTCTGTCCCCCATCTCTCTGTCCCCCCTCTCTCTTCACGTCCCTCTGCCCCCTCTCCCTCCCCCGCACTCTGTCCCCCTCTCTCTAGCCTTCTCTCTGTGCACCCCCTTTCTGTCGCCATCTCTCTGCCCCCTCTCTGTCAGCGTCACTCTGTCCCCCCTCCCTCTTTCCCCTCTCTCTGTCCCCCTCTCTCTGTCGCCATCTCTCTGCCACCTCTCTGTCACAGTCTCTCTGTCCCTCCTACCTCTGTCCCCCTCCCTCTGTCCCACCTCTCTCTGTCTCCCTCTCTCTGCCAACCCTCTCTCTCTGTCGCTCCTCTCTCTGTCCCCTCCCTCTCTGTCCCCCTTCCTTTTCTCTCCCTCTCTCTCTATCCCCCTCTCTTTGTCGCCCTCCCTCTCCACCCCTCTCTATGTCCCCCCTCTCTGTCACCCTCTCTCTCTGTCCAGCCTCTCTCTTTCCCCCTCTCTCTGCCCCCCTCCCTCTATCCTGCTCTCTCTTTCACCCTCTCTCTGTCGCCATCTCTCTGCCCCCTCTCTGTCACCGTCTCTCTGTCCCTCCTCCCTCTCTCCCCCTCCCTCTGTCCCCCCTCTCTCTGTCTCCCTCACTCTGCCCACCCTCTCTCTCTGTCGCCCCTCTATCTGTTCCCCCCTCTCTGTCCCCTTCGTTCTCTCTCCCTGTCTCTCTATCCCCCCTCTCTCTGCACCCATCCCTCTGTCCCCCTCTCTCTGTCCCCCTTCTCTGTCACCCTCTCTCTCTATCACGCCCTCTCTCTGTCCGTCTCTCTCTGTCAAACTCTCTCTGCCCCCTCTCTCTCCCCCACTCTCTGCCTCTCTCTGTTGCCCACTCTCTGCCCACTCTCTGTCCACCTCTCTCTGTCCCCCTCTCTCCGACGCTCTCTCTCTGCCCCCTCTCTCTCTCCCACTCTGTCCCCAACTCCCTGTCCCCCTCTCTATCTGTCCTCCTCTCTCTCTGTCTCGCTGTCTCTCTGTCCCCCTCTCTCTCTATCCCCCCTCTCCCTGTCCCCCTCTCTCTGCCCCCTTTCTTTCCCCCGCTCTCTCTCCCCCTATCTCTGTTGCCCTCTCTCTGCCCACTCTCTCTCCGACTCTGTACCCCTCTCTATGTCCCCAACTCTCTGTTCCCCCTCGCTCAGACCCCCTCTGTCTCCCCCTCTCTGTGTCCCGCGCTCTCTGACCCCCTCTACTTCCCCCTCTTTCCGTCCCCTCTCTCTGACCCCCTCTATCTCCCTCACTCTCTGTGACCCTCTCTGCACCGCCCTCTCTTTGCCCCACTCTCCCTCCAGCCCGCCACTATCTGTCCCCCCTCTCTGCTCTTCTCTCTCTCTGCCCCATCACTCTTTCCCCCTCTCTCTGTCGCCCTCTCTCTGCCCCACTCTCCCTCCAGCCCGCCTCTCTCTGTCCCCTCTCTCTGCTCCCCTCTCTCTCTGACCCCTATCACTGTCCCCCTCTCTCTCTCTCTGCCCCATCACTCTTTCCCCCTCTCACTGTCGCCCTCTCTCAGCCACCTTTCTCTGTCCCCTCTCTCTGTCCCTCTCTCTCTGTCCCCCTCTCTGTCCCCATCTCTCTCTGCCAACTCTCTCTGTCCCACTCTCTCTGTCCCACTCTCTCTGTCCCCCTCTCTGTCCCCCTCTCTCTCTATGTCCCCCCTCTCTGCCCCCCTCTCTCTCTGACCCCTGTCACTGTCCCCCTCTCACTCTCTGCCACATCACTCTTTCCCCCTCCCTCTTTGTCCCCCCCCTCTCTCTCTGTTCCCCCCTCTCTCTGTCCCCCTCTCTGTCCCACACTCTCTCTCTGCCCCCTCTCTCTGTCCCCCTCACTCTTTGTCCCACCCTCTCTCTCTCTGTTCCCGTCTCTCTCTGCCGGCTCTCTCTGTCCCCCACTCTCTGTCCCCCCTCTGTCCCCCTATCTCTCTGTCCCGTCTCTCAGGCCCCCTTTCTCTGTCGCCCTCTCTCTGCCCCCTCTCTCTGTCTGCCCCCCTCTCGCTGTGTCCCCCTCTCACTGTCGCCCTCGCCCCTCCCCGCTCTCTGCCCCCTCTCTCTGACCCCTCTCTCTGTCCCCCTCTCTCTCTGCACCATCACTCTTTCCCCCTCCCTCTTTGACCCCCCTCTCTCTCTCTGTTCCCCTCTCTCTCTGTCCCCCTCCCTCTTTGTCCCCCCCCCTCTCTGTTCCCCTCACTCTCTGCCGCCTCTCTCTGTCCCCCTCTCTCTGTCCCCCTCTCCCTGTCACCCTCGCTCTCCCCCGCTCTCTGCGACCCTCTCTCCTTCGCCCTCTCTCTGTCCCGCTCTCTTTGTCCATCCTTCTCTCTGTCCCTCTCTCTCTGTCCCCACTCTCTGTCCCCTCTCTCTCTGTCCCCTCTCTCTAACCCCCCTCTCTGTCCCCCTCTCTCTCTGTCCCCCTCTCTCTGTCCCCTTCTCTCTGAACCCCTATCTCTGACCCTTCTCTCTGCCCCCCTCTCTCCCACTCTGTACCCCACTCTCTGTCCCCCTCCCTCTGACCTCCTCTATCTCCCCCACGTTCCGTCCCCCCTCTCTAAACCCCTCAATCTCCCTCATTCTCTGCCCCCCTCTCTCTGTCCACCTCTCTCTCTGTTCCCCTCTCTCTGTCCCCCTCTCTCTCTGTCCCCTCTCTCTCTGTCCCCTCTCTCTGTCCATTCCCTCTCTGTCCCCCCAATCTCTGACCCCCTCTCCCTGCCCCCCATCTCTCCCACTCTGTACCCCACTCTCTGTCCCCCTCCCTCTGACCTCCTCTATCTCCCCCACTTTCCGTCCCCCTCTCTCTAATCCCCTCAATCTCCCTCATTCTCTGCCCCCTCTCTCTCTGTCCACCTCTCTCTCGGTCCCCCTCTCTCTCTGCCCCACTCTCTCTCTCCCACTCTGTACCGCACTCTCTGTCCCTCCTCCCTCTGACCTCCTCTATCCCCACCACTTTCTGTCCCCCTGTCTCTAACCCCCTCTATCTCCCTCATTCTCTGTCCCCCTCTCTCTCTGTTCCCCTCTGTCTGTCCGCCTCAATCTCTGTCCTCCTCTATCTCTGTTCCCCCTTCTCTCTGTCTCCCTCTCTCTGCTTACTCTCTGTTACCCTCTCTCTGATCACTTCTCTCTGCCCCCTCTATCTCTCCAACTCTGTATCCCTCTCTCTGTCACCCTCCCTCTGACCCCCACTATCTCCCCCTCTCTCTGTCCCGCTCTCTCTGACCCCCTCTACCGCCCCCTCTTTCCGTCCCCCTCTCTCTGACACCCGCTTTCTCACTCACTCTCTCTGTCCCCCTCTCTCTCTGTCCCCCCTTCTCTGTACCCCTCTCTCTCTGTCCCCTCTCCCTCTGTCCTTGTCTCTCTCTCCCCTGCTCTCTGTCCCCCTCTCCCTCCCACCCGCCTCTCTCTGTCTCCCCTCTCTCTCTATCCCCCTCTCTCTCTGTCCCCCCTCTCTGTTCCCCTCTCTCTCTGTCCCCCTCTCTCTCTCAGTCCCCTCTCTCTCTGACCCCTATGTCCCCCCAATCTTTATGCCCCTCTCTCTCTCCCCCGCTATCTGCCCCCTCGCTGTTGCCCTCTCTCTGCCCAATCTCTCTGCCCCCCTCTCTGTCGCCATCACTCTGCCACCCTCTCTCTCTGTCCCAGTTTCTCTCTGACTCCCTCATCTCCCCCACTCTCTGACCCCCCTCACTCCCACCCACCTCTCTCTGTACCTCCTCACTGTCCCCCTTTTTCTCTGTCCCCCCTCTCTCTGTCCCCCTCTCTCTGCCCCCTCTCTGTTCCCCCTCTCTATCTCTCCCACTCTATGTCCCCTCTCTCTGCCCCCCTCTCTCTGACACCCTCTATTTCCCCCACTATCTGTCCTCCTCTCGCTGTCCCCTTCTCTCTGACCCCCTCTACCTCCCATTCTTTCTGTCCCCCTCTCTCTGACCCCCTTTATGTCTCTCAATCTCTGTGCCTCTCTCTCTGACCATCTCCCTCTGACCCCGTCTATCTCCCCCTCTCTCTGTCCCCCTCTCTCTGAACCCCGCTCTCTCCCCCACTCTGCACGCCTCTCTCTGACCCCACTCTCTGCCCCCTCTCTCTATCCCCCTCTATCTCCCCCCTCTCTGTCCCCCTCTCTCTGCCCCATCTCTCTCTGCCCCTCTCTCTCTGTCACCCTCTCTCTGTCACCTTCTCTATGCCCCCTCTTTCTCTGCCCCCCTCTCTCTGTCTCCCTCTCTCTCCCACCCGCCCCTCTCTGTTCCCCTCTCTCTGCCACCCGCCTCTCTCTCTCTTGCCCCCTCTCTCTGTGCCCCCTCTCTGACCCTCTCTATCTCCCCCACTCTCTGTGCGCCTCTCTCTCTGTTCCCCTCTCTTTGTCACCACTCTCTCTGCGCTCCTCACTCAGTCCCCCTCTCTCTGTCGCCTCTCTCTCTGTCCCCCTCTCTCTGTGTCCCCCTCTCTCTCTGTCCCCCATCTCTCTGTCCCCTCTGTCTGACCCCCTCTATCTCCCCCACTCTCTGTGACTCTCTCTCTGTCCCCCTCCCTCTGACCCACTCTATCTCTCCCTCTCTCTATCCCCCTCTCTCTCCCACCTGCCTCTCTCTACCCCCTCTCTCTCCCACACACCTCTTTCTCTGTTCCATTCTCTCTGTCCCCCCCTCTCTGTCCCCCTCTCTCTGCCCCCCTCTCTCACTGCCCCCCTTCTCTCTCTGTCCCCCTCTCTCTCTGACCCCCTCTATCTGTCCCACTCTCTGTCCCCCTCTCTCTTTCCCCCTCTCTCTGTCCCGATCTCTCTGTTCCCCCTCTCTTTGTCCCCCTCTCTCTCTTACCCGCCTCTCTCTGATACCCTCTCTCTCCCAAGCGCCTCTCTCTCTGCCCCCCTCTCTCTGTCCCCCTCTCTCTGTGCGCACTCTCTCTTTCCCACCTCTCTCTGGCCCCCTCAATCTGTCCCCACTTTCTCTGCCCCGCTCTCTGCGCAACTCTCTGTCGCCCTCTTTTTCCCCCATCTCTGCACCCCTCTATCTCGCCCTCTTTCTGTCCCACTCTCTGACCCTCTTTATCTCCCCACTCTCTGTGCCCCTCGCTCTGTCCCCCACCCTCTGACCCCCTCTACCTCCCATTCTTTCTGTCCCCCTCTCTCTGACCCCCTCTATCTCCCCCATTCTCTCTGCCCCTCTCTCTGTCCCCCTCTCTATGACACCCTCTATCTCCCCCACTCTCTGTCCCCCTCTCTCTATTACCCTCTCTCTCTGTCCCGATCTCTCTGTTCCCCCTCTCTCTGAAGCCCTCTCTCTCCCTCCGGACTCTCTCTCTGTCCCCCCTCTCCCTGTCCCCCCTGTCCCCCTCTCTTTGTCCCCCTCTATCTGTCCACTCTCTCTCTCTCCCCCGCTCTCTGCCCCCCTCTCTGTCGCTCTCTCTCTGCCCCCTTCTCTCTGACCACCTCTCTGATCCCCTCTCTGTCCCCCACGCTGTACCCCTCTTTCTGTCCCCCACTCTCTGTCCAAATCTCTCTGTCCATCTCTATATCCCCCTCTCTCTGTCCCCCTCTCTCTGACCCCGTCTCGCTCTGTCCCCCTCTGTCGCCCTCTCTCTGTCCCCCTCTCTCTCTCTGCCCTCCTCTCGCTCTGTCCCCCTCTCTCCATGTCCCCCTCTCTCTGTGCCCCACTCTCTTCCCGCCTCTCTCTGTCATCTCTATACCCCCTCTCTCTGTCCCCCTCTCTCTGACCCCCTCTCGCTCTGTCCCCTCTGTTGCCCTCTCTCAGCCCCTCTCTCTCTTCCCTCCTCTCTCTCTGTACCCCTCTCTCCATGTCCCTCTCTCTCTGTCCGCCATTCTCTCTGCCCCCTCTCTCTGTCCCCCTCTCTCTCTGCCCCACTCTCTCTCTCTGTCCCCCTCTCTCTCGCCCTGTCTCTGTCCCCCTCTCTCTCTGTCCCCCCGTCGCCCTCTCTCTGCCCCCTCTCTCTGACTCCCCCTCTCTCTTTCCACTCTCTCTGTCCCCCCCGTCGCCGTCTCTCTGCCCCCCCCTCTCTGTCCCCCCTCTCTGATTCCCTCTCTCTCTGCCCCTCTCTCTCTGCCCCCCTCTCTCTCTTCCCCCTCTCTCTGTGCCCCCTCTCTCTCCCCTCTCTCTGAATCCCTCTCACTCTGCCCACTTCTCTCTCTGCCCCCCTCTTTCTGTCACCCCCTCTCTGCCCTCCTCTCTCTCTGCCCCCCCTCTCTCTGTCCCCCTCTCTCTCCGTTCCCTCTCTCTCTCTGTCCCCCTCTCTCTCTGTCCCCCACCTCTTTGTCCCCCTCTCTCTGTCCCCTCTCTCTCTGTTCCCCCTCTCTCTCTGTCCCCCCTCTCTCTCTCTTTCCCCTCTCTCTCTTTCCCCACCTCTTTGTCCCACTCTCTCTGTCCCCTCTCTCTCTGTCCCTCTCTCTCTGTCCCCCTCTCTCTCTGTCCCCTCTCTCTCTGCAACCCACTCTCTCTCTGACTCCCTCTCTCGGTCCCCTCTCTCTCTGTCCCCTCTCTCTCTGTCCCTTCTCTCATTATGTACTCCCCCATTTCTCTCTCTCCCTCCCTCACCTTATCTCTCCCTTCCCTCTCTCTCTCCCTCTCTCTCTTCCTGCTGATTCGCTCTCTCTCCATCTTCTCTCACTCTCGATCCCCCTACCTTGGTCTTTCTCTCCCCACTGCCCTCGGTTTCTCTCTGACTGAATGTCCCTCCCTCCTGTGCCGCACTTCCTCTCTCTCTGACACACTCTGGCTCCATGGACCTTCCCTCTCCCTCTGACGCAGAGATCGGGGGTTGGTGGTGAGGCTGCGTGAGGGGGGGTGGGGGGTGGGGGTGAAATGATCGAGATATGTGGGAAGAGGTAGGTGGGGAAAATGGGGTAGAGAAGGAATTGTGGGTGGGAGACAGAGACGGCAGGAGAGAGAGAGTGAGGGTGAGGGGGAGAGAGAAGAATGGAGGCAGGTGGAGAAACTCATGTTGGGGGTGTGAGAGAGAGAGGGGGAGAGTGAGGCAGAAAGAATAGTGGAGGCAGCTGGAGAAACTGGAGTTGGGGGGGATGTCTGAGAGGGGACGAGACAGAGTGAAAGGGAGAGGTGGTGAGAAAGAGAGTGTGCAGAAAGAGAGAGAGAGGGAGAGAATTGAGGGGGAAAAGTGGGGGAGAGGTAATGGGGAGGCCAGGTTGGAGTGGGGGGGACAGAGGGAGTTAAACCCACCTCCTCAGCTCAGTGGTCGATCCCCTTCCCTTCCCTGAGGACCAGGACTTGGGGCTGAGTCTGTTTCTCTCCAGCTCAGCTTCTCCAACACAAAAACAAACGACAACATCGGTCACTCTGCTGCTCGGCACGCTTTAATCAACATTTTTATTGTTTACAAATGGAAGTGATGGATACAGTCAGTGGGATGGTGCCTTTTCTCACTGGCCCCTGAGTTGTGAGAAACATTGAAATGTTTCCCTGTAACCCCACTGGGGGATAAGGATGGACAAACCAGCGCTACCCTCAGTCTGTTACCATAGCGACAGGCTGCTCCATCGCTGAAACACTGAACTGAAATGAGAAAATCCCGGATGGTGTGATTAATGAGGGAATTTGATGGATGGATGGATTTGCGTGAAGGGATATTTCAGCACATTCTTCAGCTGCTGCCTGAACTTAGTCTGGGTCACGGCATAAATCGCGGTGTTTGTGCAGCAACTGAGGAGCTGCAGCATGAAGCCCAATTCCTGCACAAAGTCATGGAGATACACAGAGTAATACCCAATCCACCACATCCGTCTCCATATAGAATACAGCATTAACATTGACCATAATAGGATGAAATTGGCCGAAATCACAAACAGTAAAATGATGGATGTTTTTCGGTTTCTCATTTCAGTGTCAGACTGAGCGTCCCCATTGGTGTGAGCGCGGAGTCTCCTGCGGGCTCTGCTGATCACTAAAATGTGTCTGACGGTGAGAACATTGAGCAGCAGAATCAGGAGAAATGGGACACACGGGGTTAGACTGTAGTGGAGGAGCTCGATTATGATGCAGACAATGGAGAATCGAAAAGCGTCTGTTACATCACAAAACCAGGGATTGTTCACCAGCCAATACCGAGCTGTGAGCATAAAATACCAGGAAATGTTCTTTAAACAGCTCAGCACAGTCACTGCTCCCAGAACCACAGCCGCCGTTTTCTCACTGCAATATTTACTTTTCAGCTTCTGACAACAAATGGCCACAAACCGATCAAAGGTGAAAGTGACGGTGAACCAGACAGAGCAGTCAGTGGCTGCATAAACCAGGACGGCGTGGATACTGCACACGGGGACGGAGTCCTTCAGGAAATAAAACTGTTCCCGATAAACAATGGGAATGTGTCTCAGGATCAGGTCGAGGATAATGACCAGGAGATCCGCCGCTGCCATGGCCCCCAGGTAACGTCTGACACATGGAGACAATCCACAATCTTTATAAAGCAGGACGTAGATGGTCACTACGTTAACTGTGAGGAAGGAAAACAAACCCATTATCCATCAGCCTGGAGGCAAAGGGACCCGTTTGATCGGCGACGCAGTGAGATTTTCAAATGTGTCCCTGTATTCAGGGAATTATTAAAATAATTGGAGCTGGAATAACAAATGGGAAGATCGGAATTACTGACAAAGATGTGACATAAATCACAAGAAACCCTCCCTCCCCAAACACACAGGGACACATCCATAAGGACAGATGGTTTCTACAACATTCCCACACACTCGATCACTCGAGAGCAGACACAGGTCACTCCTTCCCATTGTCTAATACGGAAGGTGGAAATGTTGCTGTCCTGAAGGATTCTCTCCCAGTTTCCTGAAGACAAACGGAGTTTGGGAATCTCTGTATTTTGGTCTAAATTGTGGTCGATCCTGTGTCGGGAAGAAATGTAAACGCAGGGAAAACGTATTCCCCCCTTTAACTGCCTAAGGGCCTTCGGAACAGTGTCTCCTTCTCCCTGGAACATGATCTCTTCCCAAGGGATCTTATCGTTTGTTCAATTCACTGACGTCCGGCCGTTCACAAACAATGTCAGGGACAGAACGTTCCGGGGAATGTCAGTTATAGAATGTCAAGGACAGAACGTTCCGGGGAATGTCAGTTATAGAATGTCAGGTACAGAACATTCCAGGGAATGTCATTTATAGAATGTCAGGGACAGAACCTTCCGGGGAATGTCAGTTATAGAATGTTAGGGACAGAACGTTCCGGGGAATGTCAGTTATAGAATGTCAGGAACAGAACTTTCCGGGGAATGTCAGTTATAGAATGTCAGGAACAGAACATTCCAGGGAATGTCATTTATAGAATGTCAGGGACAGAACCTTCCGGGGAATGTCAGTTATAGAATGTTAGGGACAGAACGTTCCGGGGAATGTCAGTTATAGAATGTCAGGAACCGAACGTTCCGGGGAATGTCAGTTATAGAATGTCAGGGACAGAACGTTCCGGGGTATGTCAGTTATAGAATGTCGGGGACAGAATGTTCCGGGGAAGTCCTTGAAATGTCCATCACCTTTCCCCCCTACCCACCCCACCAACATGATGTCCTGTGCCTGGGCACACCGTAACATTAATGGGGTGAGTGACGGAGGGTCAAATCACAGGAATGGGAACTAAAGGCATTGCCAGATCAGCTGAAAGGGTGAGATATACCACATCCTCAATCCACCTCACAGAACCAGCCCAGACACTATACACCCAGAGGAGATATCTGTTCACCGTGGAACACTGTGCAGACCAGGCCAGTGTCCTGCTCAGTACAACCAAGTAATCTGTCCAGATTCATCCATTACACTGGTCAATACAATCCACCAATCTGTCCAGAGGGGAACAATGCACAGACCACAGCAGTGCATTGATCTATAAACCCCGACTAGATATCTGTCCAGCACCGGAGCTGTGTAGACCACAGCAGTGCATTAATATATAAACCCAGACCAGATATCTGTCCAGCCCGGGGAGCTGTGCAGACCACAGCAGTGCAGTATCTCAAAATCTCAACCAGAATGACTGACCAGCACAGCGAACTGTGCAGTGATCACCGGTGAATTAATTTGCAAACCTGGAGCAGTTACCCTCGAAGTGAGAAGGACTGTGTACCCCACCCTACTGCATTGATCTGTAAACCTGGAGCAGTTACCCTCCCAGAATGTAGAGCTGTGTACCCCACCCCAGTGCAATGCTCAGCAACACTGTGTTAGATCACTGCCCAGTGTGGGGAAACTAGCAGCCCGCGCTGTAAGTGACAGGATGTGCAGCTCCATATCTGCATTGTGCCCTGACAAGGGGGTGCTGTGGGTGTGAACATCACTGTCAGCGAGAGATGGCGGGGGAATCAGTTTAAATATCACCACATGGGAGGGGTTTGGGAAGTAGACAGAGAGGGGGAGACTGAGAGACAGTGTCATGGAAGGATGTGTTCCCAGGTTTCAGAATGCTGAAATATAGACACTTCGATAGCATCCTGTAACATGAGCCTGTCTTCCCAGGAAAGATGGGAAAAAGTGATATTGATGTGAGGTCAGATGATGGAGAGTTTTGGATGAGCATTTGTTCTACAGCTTTGTAAATGGAGTCCTTCATGGCTGGAGGTACACCCCATCACCCAGATGCCCCTGGATATTCCGTCATCCCTGACACTGGGGCCATCTTTAAAAGCCCAATGGGCACATGATTAATCTTTCTCAGGTTGGAGCTGCCCTGCACAGTTTACCCTGAGCATAGCAGATAAAGGACAATTACACCACAGTTTGTCAACAGGGGAACTGAGGTCCTGGTGGATGGGCTAGTACAGAGGGGGACTATTCTCTTCCCAGAGGAGGCCAAACCACTAGACCCATCGCGCATGGTCTGAGTTCACCACCCAGCTCAGTGCAGTATCTGGGGTCTGAAGAAATGTCCAGCAATACAGGACAAGCATCAATAACCTTCCCCACTCTGTCAGGAGAAGGGTCACCGTATTCTCTCTGCTCCCTCACAATCACTGTATATCTATTAGAGCACCGACCCCCGAACAAGGCTCATGATCCACCACTCTCACTGTCGCATGCTGCACCTTCTCTCTCTGTCTCTGTCTCTCTCTCTCTCTCTCTCTCTCTCCCTTTCTCTTCCCCCCCCCCTTCCCTCCACTTCACCCCCACACTAATAACACTGCATGGATACAACACCGTGGACTGACTCCCTCCGGACACCTCACCATGACCCCCTCCCCACCTACACTAACACTAACAGTAGGACCACACCCACTCCCTCCCTCCCTCACTCCCTCTCTTCCTCCCATTCCAGGAGAAACAGCCTGGAATACGACAGAAAGGGCCTATCCGGGTGATGGAGTGCTCAATATCCATTCCCTCACCCCCCAGCCCCCGCCATGTGGGGAGTTCCCTGGTACAAGCCGGAGAGGACCGGGACAACTCGTGTGGAGATTCTGAAACATCCACGTCCCACCAACCGAATAAGGAGCAATGTTCAGTGAAGGGAAATTCTCACTTTAAACCCTCTGGCAGCTCCGTTTCCCCCCGGTACAACTGAGAAGCCATGGCCCTGATGCCATCTCCCTTTTGTCTAGAGCTGGTACAAATGGAATCCCCACGGTTTCGGTGGGCAGGAGGGTGGGCTCACAACACATCGTCACCACCACCTCCCAGGAAGGGAGCACGGAGGCTCCCTCCTACATCTCCCCCTGGAAACAGCTCAGATACTGAAATTAATCTGTTACAGTTACTGCTCTCCCCACTTGTCCTGACATCTTCAACAACCTGTGCTCATATATACCCAGCGCTCTCTGCTCCTGCAGTCCCTTTATACTGGCACAGCCTGTTTTAAACTGTCTTTCATTGTCTTTCCTAGCAAAGTGTATCACCTCAAACTGCTCTGCACTGATCCCCATCTACCATAAACCTGAACACTACACCAACGTGTGATTGTCCTGTTACAGTTCCACACTCTCCTCCATAGACTTCAGAGTCCTTCCAGGTTCGGTGCTATCTACACACATTGAGATTGTTATCGTGTCACAGTCCCCATGAATCAACTGAAATCCTGCTCCATACTTACGAGTCTGAGCAAGTGAAATACTGATATATTCCTATGGACAGGGTCGAATAATGACATGCTGGCAATGGAGCAACAAAAGTCCTGACACACACCAGAAGCAGTAAATGAAATATTGACAAACCACAGAGCAAAAGAAATCGGATAGGTGCCACATCGATATTCATCAGGGTATAGTGTGATGAAGTTGAAAGTGTGTACTTTACCTTTAAGAGAGAGGGAATGCTGTTCTGAACTGAGACCTTACAATCATCTGTGATATGAGAGGATGGCAGACCCAGAAACAGTATATTGCTGTAGAGCTGGAGTCGGGTAATAAGCAGTTAAGAGAAAGGGGGTCCCAGAGTTGTGAATAGTTGATGTAAAATGTTCACTTTCAAAGTGAAAAAAAAAAATAAATTGATGTTTTCATTTAAACAGTGGAATTTGGGAGTTCTCTGTCCCTCATATTTTAATAGTTTACGAGGCGTATTGAGCATTTCTTTATGTTTCATTTAAGTTACCAGATGAGCTTCACGCCGTGTCCTCACCATCCCGGTGTGTGTATCTGTGTGTCTCTGTGTGGGGCAGGTCTGGCAGTCTCTGTGTTGCTTAAAGTGATGCAAAGCCACCCTCTGCTGGCCTTCACACGCCACTGCACAGGCATTGGCAGAGAGTGAAAACCAACAGGGATTCATTCAGAGAGGTGGAGGGAGAGGGCAGCTGCTCACAGCACCATCCAGACTGATGTCTTATCCATGGACGGATCTAAATGTCCTTTAAACGTTTTAACTGTCCGTTCTTTCACCACTTCCTCTGGAAGTTCATTCCACACACAAGCCAGCTTTTGTCTAACATAATTACCTCTCATGACTTTCGTAAATCTTTTTTCCTCACACCTTAAAAATCCCTCAGTTTTGAATCCTCAACTCTAGAGGAAAGACACCAGCCCTTCAACTTCTCTGTAACCCTAATTATTTTATAAACCTCTGTAAAGTTACTGCTTAATCTCATATTCTTCAGTGAAAAAAGTCCCAGCCGATCCAGCCTCTCCTTAGAGCTCACTCCCTCCTCTCCCAGCAACATCCAGGTTAATCTCTTCTCAATCCTCTCCAACTTATTAATTTCAACATCAATAATATCAAAGTGAATAGTCAAGGTATTTTCTAAAGGTACGGGGAGTCCAAAACTAGAGGACATAGGCTTAAGGTGAGAAGGGAAACATTTAAAAGTGTCCTACAGCACAGCGTTTTCACCCAGAGGGTGGTATGCCTATAGAATGAGCGGGCAGGGTGACTAGACTAGACATACCATTACAGAAGAGGTCTCACCAACGTCCTGTACAACCACACCATGACATCCCCACTCTGATACTCAAAGTTCTGTCCTATGAAGACATGTGTGTTAAACACCTTCTTAACCACACTATCTATATGAGATGCAAATTTTAAAGAATTCAACCTGAGGGCCTAGGTTTCTGTACTACAGCACTGCCAAAGGCTGTACTTTTAATTGTATAGGTCCTGCTGTTGTTTGATTTACCAAACCCACTACCTCGCATTAATCCAAACTAAACTCCATCCGACACCCCTCATCCCAGTGAGTGATATTACTGTCACCTCACCCTCCCCCTTCAATTTTAAAATGCCCATTCCCCTCTCCAGTAGGCCTGCACACTCCGGCCTTGAGTTTCAGAAAGACCCTGAGCTTGGGTTGCCTTGTATGGTTAGGGGGAGGAGGGACAGATTGCAGACACAGTCAGTGGGGAGGAGAGGCTGGACAGTAATCAGTGGCCTGGTATCATTTCATTATTTTAGGAAAAGGGGAGTCGCACGTGAGAGTTGTGTAAGAGTGATCGGTGTTTTGGGGTCAGAAATGAAGCTCTTCCTTTGTGTCTGGAATTCAGTAATAAATATCTATTTGAGACCCTTCATTGGGCAGAGTGTGTCTGCAGGATTTCTTTCCCTAATATTGTAGACTACAGATAATAGCAATTAAAGATTTTTATAGTTAATTTTGATGGCACAACACGTACACTCAATACACTACATTTGAGACAAATATCTTGCGTTAGCTTAACAATACAAAGTGTTTTGTGTGGTTCAGTAATGGTAACCTGATTATAATAAATCCACACTGAGCTAAAAGTGGACACTAAAATATGACCAAAAATCTGGATATGGTAGTGTAGTGGGTAGTGTCCCTGTCTCTGAGCCAGAGCTCTGGATTTGATTCCAATTCCTCTACTTGTGTGGTAGTGTTCCTAGCTCTGGACTAGAAGGCCTGGATTCAAGTCCTGCCTGTTGCAGTGGTATGTCCCAGCATGTAAGGACAGTCTGATGAACAAACAAACAGGAGAATAATGTTACAGCTTTATGGGTATTGCTGAGTGATGATAGTCCCTACCTCCAGGCACAAAGGTCCAGGCGTAAAGCCCACAGAAGTGTCTCAGGATACATCTGAACAAACTGATTAAAATGGATTTAAAATTGTGACTTGATGGAGAAGGAAGAGCTATCAATATTGCATTTCAGAATTTAGGCCCAGAATGAGTGAAAGTACATCAATCCGTGTTGATTGGAGTCACATTTCACAGCAGTAAAGGTTTATAAAATCAGAATGGTCATGGATAGGGTGAGTAGTCAGGGTTTTTTCCCCAGGTTAGGGGCCTTCAAAACTAGAGGGCATTGGTGGAAAGTGAGAGGGGAATGGTTTTGATGAGGCCTAAAGGGCAACATTTCACACAGAGGGTGGAGTGCATATGGAATGAGCTGCCAGAGGAAATGGTGGAGGATGGTACAACTATACAGCATTTGGGTACTGAGAGACCTGGCGACCTTTTCCAGCAATTTCTATATTTCTTTTAAAAATGCATTCAGTTTAACACAGGTATTCTGAATAAATTTAAAAAATTTATTTTTTAATGACGCAGGGACATATAAATATATCTTCAAATTGACCGAGACCATTTTCTACAAAGGGTATGGCTCTGTGTATGACAGCAGCAATGATGCACCTACATGGAACAGGGAATGTGATGGAGACATAGTTTGGATAATGTACAAGGAGCCCTCACATGGTCCAGTTTGGGAGAGGATGACATGACTGTGTGATTCAACTTAGAGAGGGAGAAAATGTAATCTGCCTGAGAAGGAATGGCCTATTGCACTCTCTCTCCTTCATTGTTCCTCATCACAGCAATGTGTGCAAGCAAAAAAAAACCTCTACAGTCATCGTTACCTTTCTTATTTTTATGGAATCCCTGCAGTGTGGAAACATGCCCTTCGACCCAACAAGTCCATAACAACCTTCCTAAACCATTCCCCTATACTTACCCCTGACTAATTCACATAACCTAGAAATCCCTGAACACGACAGACAATTTAGCGTGACCAATCCACCGAACCTACACAGTTTATGGTAGGAAACTCGATCACCCATTGGAAGCTCATACAGATAAGGGGAGAATGTGCAAACTCCACACAGACAGTCACCCAAGGCTGGAATCGACCCCACATCCCTGGTTCTGTCAGGCAGCAGTGCTAACCACCGTGCTACCCTTTGGATCATCCCGAACCAGAATTCACTGGAATCGACTCACTGCCTAAAGCAAAGGGAGTTCAGCCAAATCCAAACTCTCCCAGGATGAAATCCCATTGCTAGCAGCTTGTGTGAGTACAATATCTTCAGAAGCAGAATGACGTTTTGGACAATCTCACAATTTTTCCTTTGTCATGAGTTCCAAAAATATTTGGACCAAGTTCTTTCAAGTTAAAATTGTGTGTGTCAGTGTGTCAGTGTATGTGTGTGTGTGTGTGTTAATGTGTGTGTGTCTGTGTGTGTGTATGTGTGTGTCTGTCTGTAGGTGTGTTTGTCAGTGTGTGTGTGTGTCTGTGTGTGTCTATGTGTGTGTGTGTCTGTGTGTGTGTATGTGTGTGTCTGTCTGTAGGTGTGTTTGTCAGTGTGTGTGTGTGTCTGTGTGTGTGTGTCTGTGTGTGTGTGTGTCTGTGTGTATGTCTGTGTGTGTGTGTCTGTGTGTGTGTATGTGTGTGATTATATGTGTGTGTGTTTCAGTGTGCGTGAATGTGTGTGTGTCTGTATGTATGTGTGTGTCAGTGTGTGTCTGTCTGTGTGTGTGTGTGTGTGTGTCTGTGTGAGTCTGTGTGTGTGTGTGTGTGTCTGTGTGTCTGTGTGTGTGTGTGTGTGTGTCAGCATTTTTAGAAAGGGAAATATTGATTATATAATTGCAATACCCAAACACTTTGCAATTCATCTTTCCATCATAGTTTGAGTAACATTTCTCTGGATCATAAACGTGTTGTTTTAGCAGATTAAAGAAACTAGCCTGACTTGTTCCTAAAACTGAACCTGACCCAGTCTGAGACCGATATCATTGGCCATATCACCGACCTGGTTACATTTAACATTTGTTGTGAGCAGTGGAGGAGTGGGACTAGAAACGGAAACAGTGACCCCCAAAAGTCGGGGAACTATAGACGGGTGAGCCTGATGTCAGTGGTGGGTAAGTTGTTGGAGGGGATTCTGAGGGACACGATTTACATACATTTGGGAAGGCAAGGGCTGATTGGGGTAGACAACGTGTCTTTCTGTATGAGAAATCATGTCTCATTAATTTGGTTGAGTTTTTTGGAGAGATGACAAAGAAGATTGATGAAGGCAGTTTGGTGGACATTGTCTAAATGGACTTCAGCAAGGTGTTCATTTAAAGAACAAAGAGCAAAGAAAATTTACAACCCAGGAACAGGCCCTTCGCCCTCCAAGCCTGAGCCGATCCAAATGTACTGTCTCAATCTGTCGGTCAATTCCGAAGCATCTGTATCCCTCTGCTCCCCACCTCCTCATGCATCTGTCCAGACGCATCTTAAATGAATCTACCGTGCCTGCCTCCACCACCTCTGCTAGCAACGTGTTCCAAATGCCCACCACTCTCTGTGTGAAGTACTTACCGCGTGTATCCTCCTTAAACTTTCCACCTCTCACTTTGAAAGCACGACCTCTCGTTATTGAATCCTTCAACCTGGGAAAAAGCTGGTCTCTATCCACCCTGTCTATATCCTTCATGATTTTGCAAACCTTAATCAGGTCCCCCTTCAATCTCCTTTTATCTAGTGAAAATAAACCTAACCTACTCAGCCTCCCTTCATAGGTAGTATTTAATTCTGATTGGTAGAGAGATTAGTAAGTTTCAGTCACATAAGATGCAGAGGAAGCTAGTCACAAATGGCGTGAAGGAAGAGGGATATTTTTCAGCCTGGAGGCTTGTGAGCAGCAGTGTGCTGCAAGAATCAGTACTGAGTTCACTGCATTTCATCATTTATGTAAAGGATTTGGATGTGAATATTGGGGCAATAGTTAGTAAGTATACAGATGACATCAGAAAGGTGTTGTAGTAGATTATCTCAGAGTACAACAAGACCGCATTTAGAGAGGACAAAGAGGCAAGGAGTGACAGATGAAGTCGAATTTAGATAAATATGAAGCTTTGCATTTTGGGAAGGCAAATCAGGGCAGATATTATATACTTCATGGTCAGGTCCTGGGGCATGTTGTGAAACAAAGGGGCATAGGGCTGCAGGTTCATTGTTCCTTGAACGTGGAGTCGCAGGTAGACAGTGTGATGCAGAACACATTTGGCACATTTGCCTTAATCAGTCAGAGCATTGCGTAGAGGAGTTGTGGTGGTATGTTGCATCTGTACAGGATGTTGGTGAGGCCGCTTTAAGAATACTGTGTACAACTCGGTTTTCTGCAGAAATGACTTACACGGATGTTCCTGGACTGGAGGTTTGAGCTATAGGGAGAGGCTGGTTGGGTTGAGGTGTTTCCCCCTGGAGTGTCAGAGGCTGAAGGGTGACATTATAGAGGTTTATAAAACCATCAGGGGCTTGGATATTCTGAACAGCCACGTTCTGTTCTCCAGGATAGGGGAGTCCAGAACAAGAGGGCAGAGGTTGAAGGTGGGAGGACGAATGATTTAGAATGGACTTGAAGATAAATGTTTCACACAGAGAGTGGTGTGTACAGAAAGTGCTGTCAGAAGAAGTGCTAAAGGCGGTTACAATCACACATTTAAAGAGTATCTGAAAGAAGAGGGATATTGGCCAAATACTGGCAAATGGGACTAGATCGGATATGATATCTGATCGGAGTGAACAGATTGGACGAACGAATCTGGTTTCGTTCTGCATGACTCTCTGATTCTATAAGAGGGATGATGAAAAATTCTGTAAGGTCCTTTCAAGTCGTACTTCTCTTCTCTGGAAGTTTATCGAGACTCCATGTTTACCTTGATTGAAAGCTGCATTAGTTAAATATTTGACAAAGACGTGAGTCACGGATAATGGGATACAGACAGGAAAGTGGGGCTGAGGCCCCAACCTGATCAGCCAGAAACTTACTGCCTGGTGGAGAAGGCTCAAAGTATCTATTCACCCACTCCTGCTCCTCAGTCCCATGTTCCTGTGTGCCATTCAGCCCCTCATACCTGCTAGACAGGAACAGTTGGAGGCCACTTGCTCCTATAACATGGTGCACAGAACCAGAGGAGACCATTCAGTCCCTCAAGAATATCACACCCGCTTTGAGGTGATTTGGGAAATGTAATTGGAAAATCCAGGCTGGGTATGAAAGAGGCCCCTCATCTCTCTTTAGAAAGCTTCCCCTATCTGTAGCTTGAACTCCATTTGTTGATCATGTTGTAGACCCAGATTCACTGTGAAAACAGCCCACATACCTCACCCAGAGATGGCTCACAAAATCATCTTGTCTCCCTGACTGCAATATGCAATACCACAACATCCATAAAATTAACACGCACTAACTTTCCAATAACAGAATGTGATAACATCAGAAACAGGGGCAGGTCGTTCACTCCCCAAGCCTGCCTTGCCCTTTACGATGATCATGGCTAATCTGCTTCTGGCCTCAAATCCTCTTTCATACCCAAATCTTCATAGCCCTCACCTCTCTGACAGGTCAATATCCATCTACCTCCTCTTCAAATACTTTCAGTCATCTCGCTCCCCGAACACTCTTCAGAAGAGAAATCCTGACATTCAATCCCACCTGTTTGAAGAAAACATGTGCTGCTTCCATATCATGGTTTATTGATGTGAACAAAAGAGGTTGAGACAAGGTTCCCGGTAAAAATGACTGGCCCGGATATCAAGAAAATGGTTGACTTCTGTTGACATCAAGGAGCTGAACTTAATGGGAATCAGAGTAAACTCTCCAATGTTTGGAGTCAAACATGGCACAAAGGAAGATGTTCATCATCTCTGTCCTGGGTCACCTCTGTGGGAGATCCTCAGGGTAGCTTCCTCTTCACAAACATCTTTAGCTGCTTCATCAATGTCTCCCCACCCTTACCCGCCCCACCATAAGATCCGAAGTGGGGATGGACACTGAAGATTCAACAATATTCAGAACGTTTTGTCCCCCGTCAGCTCCTGAACTGGTCTGTGTCCATGTGCAGCAAGATCCAGCCTCCATTCAAGCTTGTGCTGTTAAAGTATCAGTAACAATCATTTAACAGCACTGCCTGACACTGCACATTGCCACAGTATAACAAGAGTTCATTCACCACCTCACGCTGTTTTCACAGGAATATGAGGAAGCCATTTAGTCCATTGAAACTTTTGGAGAAGAACAAGGACAGCCGATTCAGTGACTCCAGCCTATCACTCAGGAAGAGAAGGAGTCCAGTGTGATGGTCCACACCAGAGCCCCTCGAAAATATTTGAAGGCGGTAACCTAGACTCTAATGTTTTCTTATTTTAAAGGAAATATAAAGTGTCTGTCGCAGATGCAATGTGACTTGTCAAAATACTCAGTGTGAAGAAAACACCATTTATTTGAACACGGAAGATAAAATAAAACCAAAGAAAGAGGAATTTAGAAGAATGTAATTGTATTGGGCAACTAAACAGAATAATCGATCTAGGAGCTATTACTAATAAACTAGTCCAACATAAGAAATTCCCATAAACACAGCCCTTAGCAAAAAGGAAAATTCAGGAATTGAAAACAGCATCAAGAGAAAATTCAGATAGAGTAGCAGTCAGGAGACATTCCCTGAGGCTTCCAACTCTTTGGAGACCACTATAGTTTTTGATGTTACTGAGAAACCAAAACCCAGAGATCCTAATCTGTGAGAGCTGGCCACACCCATTCAGGCTGCATTAAAATAAACCTAAGGCCTCCCTAGCTGTTACTCAAGTGGTCTTAACTATCCAGCTTGGTAACGATCGTTCAATCTCTCTCTTAAAAGAAACCAGGATCAAAATAACCTCTTTAAGCTGCAACATTGTCACACTTGTCAGCACATCTAGCTGTTAAACAGGAACCAGGGGGAACCAGTCAGGCCCTTGGCCCTATCCACTCGGACGAGGAAGAAGCCAGTCAGTCCCTTGAGTCACTTACACAGGAACAGTAGGAGGCCATTCCCACCTCAATGCACTTACACGGGGGCAGAATGAGGGAATTGATGCCGATTCCTGATCAATGTCTTATGCCCGAAACATCGATTCTCCTGCTTCTCGGATGCTGCCTGACCTGCTGTGCTTTTCCAGCAATCAACGCTCTACTCTGATCTCCAGCATCGGCAGTCTTAAGGGTCTCCTAATTGATGCTCTAAAGTGATGAACAAGTGGAGCAGAGGCTGCACAGACAGATTGCTCCACGTTGTTCCTCTTGGCTCTGTTGCTTATGATACACATGTGGGACTTTAACGTGGTTTTCTCGTGGTGAGGAGGGAAGCCATGTGTCTTGTGTGAAGTCTCAAGAAGGCATCTTCCATCTCCACAAAGACGGCCTGGTGTTCTTTATGCAGGGTGGAAGCTGGTGGGAATGGCTACCTGTTTCCGATGGAAGGTATTGTGGCTGCTGTTGGGGATTGTGAATAACCTGATGTTCAGTACAGGGTTCACACGCCGACTGCACAATAACGTGGGGAGAGTTAACTTAGGCATATAAACTATTAGGAAAGTCACGATAGACTGATGAATGTACTCTCTAAGTTCAAATAATGCTGATCTTGTTCATGTTGATCTTGTCTAGTGCATGTCCTGTGCAATGTAACCTGTATGCCTTATTCTGTCCAAGCCTATTTCCACCCTATGATCTGTCTGACCATGTTTACTGTGATCTATCTCCACTGCTCATAAATAAAGCGTTTCCCTGTACTGAGATACACGTGACAATAAATCACCCCAATAAATCCTGGGTAAAGTATAGCATTTCTCACCCTATCAATGTCTCTTTTGGAAATAAGTGATCGCTGCCACTCCTCGTGTTTCAGCATCACAATTTCTTCGTCTCCCACAGCTCTACAGATTAAACACTCAGCTTCTTTACTCTATCCTCATGTTACCATCACCCGTGTCTGTGGTAAGGAGATCATTCCTTACAAAGGAGATCAAATCTGTCCAGAGTGCCCCAAAAACTCTCTCAGCAAGGCTCTACAACAGCAGGAAGATGGCTTTACTTATGTACTCGAATCATCTTACAATGAAGGACAGCATACCATTGACTGCACCCATTACTTACAAAGGGTTTGATTCGGAGCAGTCAGCATAGACTTGTGAGTGGGAGATCATTCTTCCCAAATTTCTTAGAGTGCTTTGATGAAGTGATCAAGAATGTTGATGAGGGCAGAGCGGTTAACGTAGTCTCTATGGATTTCAGTAAGGCCTTTGGTAAGGTTCCACATAGACAATAGACAATAGACAATAGATGCAGGAGTAGGCCATTCTGCCCTTCGAGCCTGCACCGCCATTCAATATGATCATGGCTGATCATTCCTAATCAGTATCCTGTTCCAGCCTTATCTCCATACCCCTTGACTCCACTATCTTTAAGAGCTCTATCCAATTCTTTCTTAAAAGAATCCAGAGACTGGGCCTCCACTGCCCTCTGGGGCAGAGCATTACATGGCAGGCTACTCTGGAAGGTTCCATCACGTAGAATGCTGGGGGAACTGGCCAATTGGATACACAGTTGGGTTGTTGATAGGAAGCAGAGGGATGAATGGAAGGATACTTGCCAGACTGGAGGTTGGGTCCAGAGCGGTTTGTTATCTATGATTTGGTTGAGAATGTACAAGGTATGATTAGTAAGTTTGCAGATGACACTAAAATAAGTGGCAGCATGATCAGTGAGGAAGTTTATCAGAAATTGCAGCAGGACTTTAATCAGGTGGGCAACTGGGCTGAGAAATGGCAAATGGAATTTAATATAGATGTGTGAGGTCTTGCAGTTTGGAATCTCAAATCAAGGCAGGAGTTTCATGGTGAATGGGTGGGCCTTAAGGGGTGTAATGGGCAGAGACACCTTGGAATTCAGGTGCACGGTTCTCTGAGAGTGGAGTCACAGGTAGGCAAGGCAGTTAAGAAGGCTTTTGACACATTGACCTTCATCAGGCAGGATATTGAGGATAGAAGTTGGGAACTTGGCACATTGGCCTTCATCAGGCAGGATATTGAGGATAGAAGTTGGGAATTTATGTTGCAGTTACACACGACTTTGGTAAGGCCGCACTTGGAGTATTGTGTTCAGCTTTGTCACTTTGTTATGGGGAGGATGTTAATAAATTAGAAAGAGTGCAAAAGTAATTTACAAGGACATTGCCAGGACCCAATGGTCTGAGTTATAGGGCGAGGTTGGACAAGCTAGGACCTTTTCTTTAGAGTGTAGGAGACTGAGGGAGTCCTTATAGAGCTGTATAAGATCATGAGGGATATGGAAAGGGTGAATGCTCTCAGTCTTTTCCAAAGTTTAGAGAATCGAGGACGAGAGGGGATCAGTTTAAGGTTAAAGGGAAAGGAATAAAAGGGAACGTGAGGGACCATTTATTTACATAAATGGCTGGTACGTGGATGAGCTGCCAGAAGATGTGGCTGAGGGGGATGTATTAACAACGTTTCAAAAGCATTTGGATAAATATGTGGATAGGAAAGGACTAGAAGGATATGGGCCAACTGCAGGGAAATGGGGTTAGTGTGAATGGACATTTACAAGGTGGAGTCGAACCACTTTGTTAATTAAAACCAAACACACAGAAAAGCTCGCCTCACCTCGTAATCTGTTAACATATGAGTGACACGGATCTCCTACATTCCACTACTTAAACAAAAATTAGCAAGTTAGTTTCTTAACTTTAATAGTGAACACTAAACAAAAAGTATTCGCAAATACAAGCCCCTATTTTCTTACCTACTTACGATCTGACTCCAACACTGTAAAAAATATGCTGCTCCAATAACCCACATATTAAACGTTACAATCTCAAGACCACACAGTCTCTATCTCCCCCGCTGTGTTCACTCTTTCAGCTGCTGATCTCCCTCGGTCATGTTTTTTTTATTGCAAGTAAGTTTACATGAACATGTGTCTTTGATAGAGAGTGTTTGAGATGGTCAGTTAAAACTCCTGCTCGACAGCAGTTACTCTGCTGTTGGATGGCAGTGGCTCTCGCTGTATTTTCAACATGCTGGGTTTATTTACTTCCCATGATACAATAATTCTCATAATTTGATTGATTTCCAGGTGTACGAACAATAATATTCAAATTCCATTGGCTTCGGATATTCTGAGCATTATTTAAAGTCTTTGATTGCATTTGAATTGCTGTCAAAACAGCAACCAAAACTCAGGCTTCCATTTCGCAGCTAATTGTTACATTTGGAACAGTCTGACCTTTAGCTGGCATCTGTGGCTGTACTTTCGATTCAACAAAACTCGTCCTATCTTAAAGTGAACAGACATTGATTAGCTTCCAGGCAGTAACACACTCCGGGCTATCTGTTATTCTGTATACGAACCTCCTTGAACCTCTCGATTAGATTCCAGGCCGTAACTCACTCTGTGCTATCTGTTATTCTGTATATAACCCACGCTGAACACATCGATTCGATTCCAGGCTGTAACTCACTCCGGGGTATCTGTTATTCTGCATATAAACCACCCTGAACCCCTCAATTAGATTCCAGGCTGTAACACACCCCAGAATATCTGTTATTCTGTATATAAACCACCCTGAACCCCGCGATTAGATAGCAGGCTGTAAATCACTCCGGGGTGTCTGCTGTTCTGTATATAAACCACCCTGAACCCCACGATTAGATTCCAGGCAGTAACTCACTTGGGGCTATCTGTTATTCTGTATATAACCCACCCTGAACACCTCTATTCGATTCGAAAATGTAACTCATTCCGGGCTATCAGCTATCCTATATATAAACCACCATGAACACCTCGATTTGATTCCAGGCTGTAACTCACTCTGGGCTATCTGTTATTCTGTACATAAACCACCTGAACCCCGCGATTAGATTCCAGGCAGTAATTTCCAGTCAGGGTTGAAAGGGAAGGCTGGAAGTTATTGGGAATGCTCGCTGACTAAAGACATTGAGGGTTTGGTTCATAAAAAGAAGGAAGCATATACAGGTATAGACAGGATAGATCGAGTGAATCCTTGTAAGAGTCCAAAGGAAGTTGGAGTACATTTAAGAGGGAAATCAGGAAGACCAAACGCGGACATGAGATTGCTTTGGCAAATGGAATTAAGGAGAATGCAAAGTGCTTTTACAAATACATTAAGGACAAAGGGTAATTAGGGAGAGAATAGGGCCGCTCTAAGATCAGTAAGGCGGCCTTTGTGTGGAGCCACAGAAAATGGGGGAGATTTTAAATGAATATGTTGCATCAGTATTTACTGTGGAAAAAGGATATGGAAGATATAGACTGCAGGGAAATCGATGGTAACATCTTGCAAAATGTTGCAGATATACAGAGGAGGAAGTGCTGGAAATCATGAAATGGTTAAATGTGGATAAGTCCCCAGGACCTGATCAGGTGGACCCGAGAACTCTGTGGGAAGCTAGAGAAGTGATTGCTGGGCCTCTTGCTGAGATATTTGTATCATCGATAGTCACAGGTGAGATGCTGGAAGACTGGAAGTTGGCAAACGTGGTGCCACTGTTTAAGAAGGGTGGTAAAGACAAGCCAGGGAACTATAGACCGGTGAGCCTGACCTCGGCGGTGGGCAAGTTGTTGGAGGGAATCCTGAGGGACAGGATGTACACGAAGTTGGAAAGGCAAGGACTGATTCGGGATAGTTAACATGGCTTTGTGCGTGGGAAATCATGCCTCACAAACTTGATTGAGTGTTTTGACGAAGGAACAAAGAAGATTGATGAGGGCAGTGCAGTAGATGTGATCCATATGAATTTCAGTAAGGCGTTCGACAAGGTTCCCCATGGGAGACTGATTATCAAGGTTAGATCTCATGGAATACAGGGAGAAGTAGTCATTTCGATACAGAACTGACTCAAAGGTAGAAGACAGAGGGTGGTTGTGGAGGGTTGTTTTTCAGACTGGAGGCCTGTGACCAGTGGAGTGCCACAAGGATCAGTTTTGGACCCTCTACTTTTTGTCATATATATAAATGATTTGGATGCGAGCATAAGAGGTACAGTTAGTAAGTTTGCAGATGCCACCAAAATTGCAGGTGTAGTGGACAGCGAAGAGGGTTTACTCAGATTACAACAGGATCTGGACCAGATTGGCCAATGGGCTGAGAAGTGACTGATGGAGTTTAATTCAGATAAATGTTAGGTACTGCATTTTGGGAAAGCAAATCTTAGTAGGACTTCTACATTTAATGGTAAGGTCCTAAGGTGTGTTGCTGCACAAAGAGACCTTGGAGCGCAGGTTCATAGTTCTTGAGAGTGGAGTCGTGGGTAGATAGGATCGTGAAGAAGGCGTTTGGTATGCTTTCCTTTATTGGTCAGAGTACCGAGTACAGGAGTTGGGAGGTCATGTTGTGGCTATACAGGACATTGGTTAGGTCATTCTTGGAATATTGCATGCAATTCTGGTCTCCGTCCTATCGGAAAGATGTTGTGAAACTTGAAAGGGTTCCGAAAAGATTTACAAGGATGTTGCCAGGGTTGGAGGATTTGAACTACAGGGAGAGGCTGAACTGTCTGGGACTGTTTTCCCGGGAGTGTCGGACGCTGAGGGGTGACCTTATCGAGGTTTACCCTGGGATAAGGGAGTCCAGAACTAGAGGGCATTGGTTTAGTTCGAGAGGGGAAAGATATGAAAGAGACCTAAGGGACAACTTTGTCACACAGAAGGTGGTACGTGTATAGATTGACCTGCCAGAGGAAGTGGTGGAGGCTGGTACAATTACAACTTTTAAGAGGAATTTGGATGAGTATATGAATAGGAAGGGTTTGGAGGGATATGTGCCGGGTGCTGGAAGGTGGGACTAGATTGGGTTAGGATATCTGGTCGGCATTGACAGGTTGGACAGAAGGGTCTGTTTCCATGCTGTACATCTCGATGATTCTGTAACTCTATAACTCACTCCGGGTTACCTGTTATTCTGCATATAAACCACACTGAAACCGTCGATTAGATTCCAGTCTGTAACACACTCTGGGGTATCTGTTAGTTTGTATATTAATCATCCACTCCAAACCCTGTTAAAATTGCCCATAGTGTTCAGGGATGTGTAGGTGAGGTGCATTAATCTGGGGTATATGTGGAGAAATGCGTCTGGATGGGTTATCCTTCTGTGGGTCAGTGTGGTCTTGTTGGGCTGAAAGGCTTGTTTCCCCACTGTCGGGATTATATGGATCACCCGGAACCCTCCAACGTGTAACTCACTTCCATGTATGTGTGACTGGCATGATTCAAAAACACACCAAAACCTTCAATTCAATTCCACTTCGATAAACACGAGGCGCTGCATTTTGGGAAAGCAATTTTGAGCAGGATTTATACACTTAATGGTCAGGTCAGAGGGAGAGTTGCTGAACAAAGAGACTTTGAACTACACGTTCGTAGCTCCGTGAGAGTAGAGTGGCAGGTGGATAAGATAATGAAGGCAGCGTTTGGTATACTTTCCTTTATTGGTCAGAGATATGAGTAGAGGCATTGAGAGGTCATGTTGTGGCTGGACTGGACATGGGTTAGGCGACTGTTGGAATATGGCGTGCAATTCTGGTCTCCTTCCTATCGGAAGGATGTTGTGAAACTTTGAAGGGTTCAGAAAAGATTTACAAGGAGGTTGCCAGGGTTAGAGGATTTGAGCTATAGGGAGAGGCTGAATAGGCTGGGACTGTTTTCCCTGGAGCATCAGAGGCTGAGGGGTGACCTTATTCAGTTTTGTAAAATCTTGACGGGCATGGATAGGATAACTAGACAAAGCCTTTTCCTTGGGGTGGGGAGTCCAGAACAAGAGGGCATAGGTTTAGTGTGAGAGGTAATATGAAAGAGACCTAAGGGGCAACTTGTTCACTCAGAGGGTGGTACATGAATGGAATGAACTGTCAGAGGAAGTGGTGGGGTCTGGTATAATTGCAACATTTAAAATGCAGCTCAATGAGTATATGAATGGGAAGGATTGGATGGAGATGGGTCAAGTGTTTGAAAAAGAGTCTAGAGTAGGTTAGGATATCTGGTCGGCATAGAAGGGTTGGACCAAAGGGTCTGTTTCAATGCTGTACATCTATATGACTGTATGAATCCGCGATTTTGTGACTCACTACTTATTATCTGTTATTCTGTATGTAAACCACTTCAAACATCTCGATTAGATTCCACTTTGTCCCTCACTCCTGGGTATCTCTTATGCTGTATGTAAACCCTAAACCCCTCTCTTAGATTCCAGTCTGGAACTCACTCCTGGGGATCTGTTATTGGATCTGTGAAGTGATCCTTGTTGGATGTTAGACCGAACACAAGATCAACTAAATGGTCAAATGTTACATTGGGAGCAGGAACACAGAAAGCTGCTGGTTAATTTCCCTCCTGTTACATATCTCCAAGTTTCAGATTGGGGCTGAATTTCTGTCCCAATGGGGAAAGTCTCAAAAGTTGTTTACTGTCCTGCATGAATGCATCATCATGACATGAATTCTCTTGCAAGATAGGAAATGGAGACAGCTCCTGGAAGGTGTCTGTATCTCTGTGTGTGTGATTCTATGTGTCTGTGATTCTGTGTGCATGTTCAATGTTTTATATATTTTCCAACTGTATTGATGTTGCCAGTCTCTCTTGCTTTTCCTTATTTATAAACTCAATGTCATCGTTTTGCTGATATAAAATGGTGGCTGTGGACAAATCTAAAATTTCTGCCTGACTGATTTGTGTCAGGAATACTTTCAGCAAGGGAGAGGTGGCAATGTGTCAAAAGTCATTTCCATTCATTGATGCTAGCAGAGATAGGAAATGGAGACAGCTCTTTGAAGGTGGTTGAAATGCAAATCCCAGAACCTGTTTACAGTGAATGCGGAGAGACAATGTGACATTCCAGTAAGGTCTGCCTTACTTTCCAAGCTCCTAATATATGAGAGAAACATAATATACAAAACCTGATAGAGCTCAGCCACTGAATTGTAGATTTGCAGCGTTGGATCAGAATTTTGCCTGGCCAGGCCTCATCCCAAATTGAAGGGTTTCACAAATCCCACACTGACCTTCTGTGCGTTCAAAGTGTGTGTTGTCTACAAATAAAAGAAAATAATGCACCTGCAATTGAACAAAGATCTTTCTGGAACTTTGTGCATCTGTTGGTTGAAGTATCTTTCAACAGGATTGAAGATAAATGAGACAGTGAGAGATAGGTAGCACAATAACCAGAATGGCAGTGCAGTATAAAAGGTATATTAATAATTTCAGTGAAAGGGGAAAACAGAGGAGGATAGTCCTCAAACAAGGAAAGTTGGGAGTCAGTAAAGTTGTGTAGTTTTTGACTGCATTTTGTTTGTGTGAGTCAAGATTTGAAACCAATTGGCCAATAGTACACTTTGTGACTCACTCCCAGTTACAAGTTATTTCACATAAAAAGGTTAACATATCCCTCGTTTAGATTCCAGGCTGTAACTCCCTCCGGGCTATCTGTTATTCTGTATCTAAAACTCCCTGGATCCCTCGATTAGATTCCAGGCTGTTAACTAACTCCAGGGTATCTGTTATTCAGTAAATAAATCACCCTGAACCCCTCGATTAGGTTCCAACCTGTAACACATTCCAAGCTATCTGTTATTCTGTATTTCAACCACCCTGAACCCCTCAATTAGATTCCAGGCTGTAACTCACTCTGGGCTATCTGTTATTCTGTATATAAACCACCCTGAAACCCTCGATTAGATGCTAGGCTAGGCTGTAACTCACTCCGGGGTGTCTGTTATTCGTATATAAAGCACCCTGAACCCCTCAATTAGATTCCAGATTGTAACTCACTCCGGGGTATCTGGTATTCTGGATATTAACCACCCTGAACCCATTGATTTGATTTCCCTTCCTGACATGTTAAGCTCATATTCCCAACACAATCTAATCTCAATAATGATCAATGTATCACTGGTCCTCCTATCTGCTGGCACTACCATCATGTTAACTTACTGATGTTTACGTACATGATTACCTGTAGCAGTGAGTCGCAGGTAGACAGAGTGGTGCTGAACACATTTGGCACATTTGCCTTAATCAGTCAGAGCATTGAGTATAGGAGTTGTGGTGGTATGGTGCATCTGCAGAGGATGCTGGTGAGGCCACTTTAAGAATACTGTGTACAACTCTGTTTTCTGCCGAAATGTCTTACACGTATGTTTCAGGACTGGAGGCTTGAGCTATAGGGAGAGGCTGATTACGTTGAGGTGTTTCCCCCTGGAGTGTCAGAGGTTGAGAGGCAGCATTATGGAGGTTTATAAAATCATCAGGGGCATGGATATTCTGAACAGCCATGTTCTGCTCCCAAGGATACGGGAGTCCAGAACAAGACAGCATAGGTTGAAGGGGAGAGGGCGAATGAGTTAGAAGGGACCTGAAGGTAAATATTTAACACAGAGAGTGGTGTGTGTACAGAAAGTGCAGTCAGAGGAAGTGGTCAAGGGGTACAATCGCAGGAGGAATATTGGCCAAATGCTGGCAAATGGGACTAAATCAGATTTGATATCTGATCGGAGTGAACAGTTTGGACTAATGGGTCTGTTTCCATTATGCATTACTCTCTGATTCTATAAGAGGGATGACGAGTAATTCTGAAAGGACCTTTCAAGTCGGAATTCTCTTCAGTGGAAGATTATCGTGTCTCTATGTTCACATTGATTGAAAGCTGCGTTAGTTAAATATTTGATAAAGAAGTGCACGATGGGACGCAGACAGGAAAGTGGGGCTGAGACCACAACCTGATCAGCTACAATTTTAGTGCCTGGTGGAGAAGGCTCAAAGTATCTCATGACCCACTCCTGCTCCTCAGTCCCATGTTCCCGTGTTCCATTTAGCCCCTCAAACCTGCTAGACAGGAGCAGTTGGAGGTTACTTACTCCTATAACCTGTTGCACAGAAACACAGGAGACCATTCAGCCCCTCAGTACTGTCCCACACGGTTTGAAGTGAATTGGGAAATGTAATTGGAAAACCCAGGCTGGTTGCGAAAGAGGCCCCTCATCTCTCTTCACACAGCTTCCCTTCTCTGCAACTTGTGCTTCATTTGTTGGTCATGTTGTACACCCAGATTCTTTGTGAATACAGCCCCCATACCTCACTCAGGGATGGCTCACAAAATCCTCTGGTCTCCCTGACTGCAACATTCAATAAGAGAACATTCATGAAAATAACACCCACAAACTTTCCAATTACAGAATGGGAGAACATCAGAAACAGGGGCATGTTGTTCACCTCCCAAGCCTGCCTTGCCCTTCTTTCAGATCATGACTGATCTGCTCTTCGTCTCAAATCCTCTTTCATATCCAATTCTTCATAGCCCTCAACTCTCTGACAGGTCAATTTCCATCTCCCTCCTCTTCAAATACATTCAGTCATCTAGCTTCCCGAACACCCTTGAGGTGAGAAATCCTGACATTCAATACCACCTGTTTGAAGAAAACACTTGCTGCTCCTATATCATGGCCTATTGATGTGAACAAAAGAGGTTGACTCAAGGGTTCAGATAAAAATGACTGGCCCCGATATCAAGGCAGTGGTTTCCTTCTGTTGACATCAAGGACCTTAACAAAACTGGACTTAATGGGAATCAGAGTAAACTCTCCAGTGTTTGGGGTCAAACATGGCACAAAGGAAGATGGTCATAATCTCAGTCCTGGGTCACCTCTGTGCGAGATCCTCAGGGTAGCTTCCTCTTCACAAACATCTTCAACTGCTTCATCAATGTCTCCCATCCCCACCCTCCCCACCATAAGATCAGAAGTTGGGATGGTCACTGAAAATTCCACAATGTTCAGAACATTTTGTCCCCCCTCAGCTCCTGAACTGGTCTTTGTCCATGTGTAGCAGGATTCAGATTCCATTGAGAATTGTGCTGTTAAAGTGTCCGTAACATTCATGTCACAGCACTGCCTGGCACTGCACATTGCCACAGTAAAAGAAGAGTTCATTCAACACCTCACGCTGGTTTCACAGAAATATGAGGAAGTCATTCAGCCCATTGACACTATTGGAGAAGAACAGGGGCACCCCATTCAGTGCCTCCAGCCTATTACTCAGGAAGAGAAGGAGTCGAGTGTGATGGGCCACACCAGAGCCCAACGAAAATATTTGAAGGCGGTAGCGTAGATTCTAATGTTTTCTTACTTTAAAGGAAATGTAAAGTGTCTGTTCCAGATGCAATGTGACAGGTCAAACTACTCGGTCTGAAGAAATTACCTTACACGGAAAGACTGAAGCGACTGGGCTTGTATACCCTTGAGTTTAGAAGACTGAGAGGGGATCTGATTGAAACGTATAGGATTATGAAAGGACTGGACACTCTGGCAGGAGGGAACATATTTCCGTTGATGGGGGAGTGCCGAACCAGAGGACACAACTTAAAAATACGGGGTAGACCATTTAGGACAGAGATGAGGAGAAACTACTTCACCCAGAGAGTGGTGGCTGTGTGGAATGCTCTGCCCCAGAGGGCAGTGGAGGCCCAGTCTCTGGATTCTTTTAAGAAAGAATTGGATAGAGCTCTTAAAGATAGTGGAGTCAAGGGGTATGGAGATAAGGCTGGAACAGGATACTGATTAGGAATGATCAGCCATGATCATATTGAATGGCGGTGCAGGCTCGAAGGGCAGAATGGCCTACTCCTGCATCTATTGTCTATTGTCTATTGTCTAAAAAAACACTATCTACTTAAACACGAAAGAGAAAATGAAACCAAAGAAAGAGGAATTTAGAATAACGTAATTTTACTGGACAAGTTAACAGAATAATAGATCGAGGAACTATTACTGATGAACTCTTCCAATATAGGAAACTCCCATAAACACAGCCCCGGGCAAAAAGAAATATCCAGACACAGATTGTCACAAATATTTCTCCAATCCAGGAATTAAAAACAGCATCAAGAGAAAATTCAGAGAGAGTAGTAACCAGGAAACATCCACTGAAGCTTCCAACTCTGTGGCGACCCCAATAGTTTCTGATGTTGCTGAGAAACCAAAACCCAGAGATCCTAATCTGTGAGAGCTTGCCACACCCATTCAGGCTGCATTAAAATAAACACAAGGCCTCCCTAGCTGTTCCTCAAGTGGTCTTAACTAACCAGCTTGGCAAAGATCGTTCAATCTCTCTCATAAAAGAAGCCCGGACAAAGTAACCTCTTAAAGCTGCAGCATTGTCATACTAGTCAGTACAATGAGCTATCAAACAGTAACCAGGGGTAACCAGTCAGGCCCTTGGCCCTGTCCAATTGGACGAGGAAGAAGCCAGTCAGTCCCTTGAGTCACTTACACAGGAACAGCAGGACGCCATTCCCACCTCAATGCACTTACACGGGTCAGAATGAGGTAATTTTTGCTGATTCCTGATGAATGTCTTATGCCAGAAATGTCGATTCTCCTGGTCCTCGGATGCTGCCTGACCCGCTGTGCTTTTCCAGCAATTGATGCTCTAATATGATCTCCAGCATCAGCAGTCTTAAGGGTCTGTTGTTTATGATACACACGTGGGACTTTAACGTGGTTTTCTAGTGGTGAGCAGGGAAGCCATATGTCTTGTGTGAAGTCTCAAGAAGGCACCTTCCATCTCTGAGAAGCCAACCTGGTGTTCTCTATATAGGGCGGAATTTGATGGGAATGGATACCTGTTTCAGATGGAAGGTATTGTGGCTGCTGTTAGGGATTTTGAACAACCTGACGTTCAGTACAGAGTTCACTCACCGACTGCACAATAACGTGGGGAGAGTTAATTTAGGCATATAAACTATTAGGTCAGCTACGTTAGACTGATGAATGGACTCTCCAAGTTCAAATAATGCTGATCGTGTTAATGTTGATCTTGTCTAGTGCATGTCCTGTACAATGTAACCTGTATGCCTTACTCTGTCCAAGTCTATTTCCACCCTATGATCTGTCTGGCCATGCTTACTATGATCTTCCTCCACTGCTCATACATAAAGTGTTTCCCTGTACTGAGGTACACGTGACAGTAAATCAAACCAATTAATCCTTGGTAAAGTATGGAATTCCTCTCCCTGTCAATGTCTCTTTTGGAAATAAGTAATCGTTGCCACTCCTCGAGTTTCAGCGTCACCATTTCTTCGTCTCTCACAGCTCTACAGATTAAACACTCAGCTTGTTCACTCTATCCCCATGTTACCATCAGCCATGTCTGTGGTAAGGAGATCATCCCTTACAAAGGAGATCAAATCTGTAGAGAGTGCCCCAAATGCTCTCTCAGCAAGGCTCTACAACAGCAGGAAGATGGTTTTACTTATGTACTCGAATCATCTTACAATGAAGCACAGCATACCATTGACTGCATCCATTACTTACACAGGGTTTGATTCGGAGCAGTCAGCATAGACTTGTGAGTTGGAGATCATGCTTCCCAAATTTCTTACAGTCCTTTGATGAAGTTACCAGGACGTTTGGTGAGGGCAGAGTGATAGACGTAGTCTCTATGGATTTCAGTAAGTCCTTTGATTAGGTTCCACATGGCAGGCTGCTCTGGAAGGTTCCATCACGTAGAATGCGGGGGCGAACTGGCCAATTGGATACACGGTTGGCTTGATGGTAGGAAGCAGAGGGTTTAGTGGAAGGATGTTTGTCAGACTGGAGATTTGGTCCATTGCTGTTTGTTATCTATGATTTGATTGAGAATGTACAAGGTATGATTAGTAAGTTTGCAGATGACACTAAAGTAATTGGGAGCATGATCAGTGAGGAAGTTTATCAGAAATTGCAGCAGGACCTTAATCAGGTGGAAAATGAGCTGAGAAATGGAATTTAATATAGAAGCGTGAGGTCTTGCATTTTGGAAACTCAAATCAACGTAGGAGTTTCATGGTGAATGGGAGGGTCTTAAGGGATGCAGTGGTCAGAGGGACCTTGGTGTTCAGGTGCACGGTTCTCTAAGAGTGGAGACAAAGGTGGACAGGGCAGTGAAGAAGGCTTTTGGCACATTGGCCTTCATCAGGCAGAATATTGAGTATAGAAGTTGGGATGTTATGTTGCATTTACACAGGACTTCGGTAAGGCCGCACTTGGAGTATTGTGTTCAGTTTTGTCAAATTCTTATGGGGAGGATGTTATTAAATTAGAAAGAGTGCAGAAGGAATTTATGAAGACGTTGCCAGGACCCAATGGTCTGAGTTATAGGGAGTGGTTGGACAAGCTAGGACCTTTTCTTTAGTGTGTAAGAGACTGAGGGATTCCTTATAGAGCAGTATAAAATCACGATGGGTATGGATAGGGTTAATGCACTCAGTCTTTTTCCAAGGTGTAGAGATTCCAGGATTAGATGGTATCATTTTAAGGTTAAATGGGAAGGAATGAAAGGAAACCTCAGGGGCAACTCCTTTACACAAAGGGCTGATACATGGATGAGCTGCCAGCAGATGTGGTTGAGGGGGGTACATTAACAACATTTCAAAAGCATTTGGATAAATATGTGGATCGGAAAGGACTGGAAGTATATGACCCAACTGCAGGGAAATGGGGGGATCGTGGATGGAAATTTACAAGGTGGAGTTGAACCCTTCTGTTAATTAAACCCAAACACCCAGAAAAGCTCGCCTCACCTCGTAATCTGTTAACATATGAGTGACACAGATCTCCTACATTCCACTATTTAAACAAAAATTATCAAGTTAGTTTCTTAACTTTAATAGTGAACACTAAACAAAAACTATTCACAAACACAAGCCCCTCTTGTCTGACCTACTTACTATCTGACTCCAACTCTGTAAAAATATGCTGTTCCAACAACCCACATATGAAACATTACAATCTCAAGACCACACAGTCTCTATCTTCCCCGCTGTGTTCACTCTTTCAGCTGCTGATCTCCCTGGGTCATTTTTTTTAACTGCAAGTAGGTTTACATGAACATGTGTCTTTGATAGAGAGTATTTGAAATGGCCAGTTAGCACTCCTGCTCTACAACAGTTACTCTGCTGTTGGATGGCAGTGACTCTCCCTCTAATTTCAAAATACTGGGTTTATATACTCCCCATGATATAATAATTCTCATAATTTGATTGCTGTCCAGGTGTCCAAACAATAATATTCAAATTCTGTTGGTTTCTGGTATCCTGAGCATTATTTAAACTCTTTGGTTGCATTTGAATGGCTGTCAAATAGCAACCAAAACTCAGGTATCCATTTCTCAGCTAATGGTGACATGTGGAACGACGCGACCTTTAGCTGGCATCAGTGGCTTTAATTTCTATTCAACAAAACCCATTCTCTCTTAAAGTGTCCATACATGGTTTTGGCTTCATAACATCTCCCCGCTTCAGAAAATAAAATGAACCAGCAGAATGAAAAGATGGCTGCATTTCTTTTCCTCTAATTCTTAATCCCAATTATATGAAATACAAAAGTATTAATCTCAGTTATATCATTCATATTAATTCTGCACACCAATACAACACTGGAATAAGTCAAATCTTATCTACACTGCTTTCCGTTAAATCCTCGAAAACACATCTGCTATCACATTGTAGGAGCCACAGCCTGTACATTTTGTGAGTTTAAAGTCGGGAAGGGAAAACTCCAATGAAATAGTCTCATATTCCGGTGTTTATATATTCGAAAAAATGCGAGAGATTTGTCGTTGTCCACAATCATCTCCGACAATTTGTTTGTCACACAAAAATTAATATATTGTCAGGCCAGTGTGAAACTTAATCATTCTTGTTCAATAATGGAGATTTTGTATTTTTTTTCTGGTGGATATTGAGTTTTTTCGACAAGTAGCCAATTAGCCATTCAATTCCATCATCCTCTTTCTGTATCAATACATCTCTGACCCCTATATCCCGAGCATCAAACACAATTTTCAAAGGGTTACAGAATATTTGGTGTAGCTAAAGCAGGTGCGGTGATTAATCCTGCTTTAAATTTCTCAAATACCTCATGGCATTGTTCTGTCCACCACAATTCTGTGTTCTTCTTTAGTAAATCCATCAGTGGTGCCAATACGCTGCTGAAGTTTGGAACAAACTTCCAATAGGATCCACTCAGTTCCAAAAATCGAAACACCTTTTTCTTCGAGGATTGTCGTGGAAATTCTTCAAATCCATTCGTCTTTGTGTTCCATGGGGTCAACCTTCCATGTCCAATGTAATGTCCCAAGAACGTCACCTCTGCCTTCGCGAATTCTGTTTTCTTTAAGTTTATTACTAAGTTTGAATCGTGTAAACGTTCAGCATGCTCTGCCAGCTGTAACATGTGAGCTTTCAATCACTTGCTAAAGATCACTATATCATACAGATAAGCTGCACAATTTATTCATATGGCCACAACTCTGTTTCTGAGTCTTAAATGTGGCTGGTGCATTATTCATCCATATGAAATACTCGCTGAAGTTTTTTGTCATCTCTGGTATCTTTACTCGATAGTTTAACTGACTCCACATTTTAAAAAATTTGAATGGGGCCACTAAACCTGGCTTTGAAGAGATTTCCTACCACTGATGGCAATACTAATACGTCATCCCCACGGGAAATCTTCAAAGTTTCAGAGTTTTCATCTGCCACCTGCTTCACTCTATGCTATGCTCTTCAGATACTGTTTAGCAAACTCACCTATTCCGTCTACTCTCTCCTTCACCTCACACACAGAATCCAGGTGTGAGATTTCCGACTTCGGTCCTGTCAATTTATGTTTAATTAATTTCAAAGGACCTCTCACTTCATGTACGAATATTAACTCAATGGAAGTAAAGTGAGTAGATTTATTTGGGACATCTCTAATGTCAAACAATTTGATGGGGCACCTTTATCCCAATCATTTGGCCAACCATGACAGTACGCTGTTAACATGGTCTTCAATGTCTGATGCTAACTTTCCAAGGCTCCCTGGGATTCAGTATGGGACGCACTTGATTTGAACTGCTGTATGCCTAAGCCATCCATGACTTCCTTAAACAGCTGAATGGTAAAATGAGACCCTTGATCTGACTGAATCTCTCTGGGCAGCCCACAGCGAGTAAAGAAAGCTACCAACTCCTCCACCTCCCTTTTTGCCTTGACACTCCAATAATGGAATTTCCTCTGGAAATCTGGTTATCACATCCAATATAGTCAGCAAATATTGGTTTCCACTTTTACTTTAGAAAGGGGAGCGACACAATTAATCATAACTCACGTGCAAGTTTCTTCGAATGCAGGAATTGGAAAGAAAGGTTCTGGTTTTATTACTGCCTGTTACTTACCTACCATTTGGGATGTATGTCACATACAACAAATAATAACCACGTCCGTGTGCTTTCCAGGTCATTGGAAATGCTTCTGTACCTTAGCCTGAGTCTTCTGTACACCTAGGTGACCACCTGCAGTTAGTTTATGAGCTACCCATAACACTGTACGTTACTGCTAACGCAATCTGGTGCCCTTCGGCCCATTTCCCGTCTGCAGTAACCTATCGGGGTCTCCATTTTAATTTTATGATTCTATCTTTAAGGTAATAACGTTCAACCATATATTCTGATTCTTTTTCTGTGTGTGTGAATGTGTGTGTATATATCTGTTATAAGTCCATTAGCCTTTCTGGACTAAACACCTCCTTCCTGCTGTAACTTACGACAGTGGGAACTTGTTACGACACAGTCTGGAAAAAGTCCTGGGTAATTTTGTTTTAACTCCCCAATTCCCTAGTCTTCCTTTGGCTTCTCCACCACAAGGGGTGCCGATCCCTCCTCACCTCCTGCTAAATCGTTCCCAAGAACAAACTGTATTCCTGGAACTGACACTCTGTTACTCACTGTCACTGTTACTTCCCTAATCTTGATTTGGCATTCCATTCTGATGTTACACAAGGGAATGCTTAATTTCTGTCCCCATTCCACAAATTAACACGCTCTTGATTAACATGCCAGAAAGAGTGAAAAAAAAATTCATCTCTTACTATTAGAGGGTGAGAGAAAGTGAGGGCTGCAGATGCTGGAGATAAGAGTTGAAAAGTGTGGGGCTGGAAAAGCACAGCACGTCGGCAGCATCCGAGGGGCAGGGACGTTGTCGTTTCAGGCATAAATCCTTCATCAGTAAAGTGGGAGGTAAGGGAGGGGGAAGGAGGTTGAGAAATAAATGGGAGAGTGGGTGTGGAGCTGGGTGGAAGGGAGCTTGGAAGGTGATAGGTAGATGCTGGGAGGGTGTGATGGTGGTAGGTCGGATAGGAGGGTGATAGGACTCCTATCGGTGGTATGATAGCTGGAACCCTCAAACTGTACAGCATCAACGTTGACTTTACCAAATTCCAAATCTCCGCTCCACCAACCTCTCCCAGATCCAACCGTACAACCTAGAACTGCCCTCTTGGACTGCCCTAACTAGACATCTTCCTTTCCACCTATCGACTCCACCCTACCCTCCGACATATCACGATCACTCCCACCTACATCATCTTATTGCCTTCCCAGTGACCCTCCCACCAGCTCAGCTATTACCCTCGTATTTATCTTTCAGCCCCCTTGTCCCCCCACCATGTTCCTGACGATGGGTTTCTGCCTGATATTCGATTGTCCTGCTGTTCAGATGCTGCTTGATCTGTTGTGCTTTTCCAGAGCCTCACTTCTCATCTATTAGAGACTGAGCAGATCCCATCTCTCACAAAATTATAAATTCTTGTCCTTCTCCCCCTGTTCTTTCTGAGTAAACTTTATCTACAGAGGTGAAGTCTTTAGAGAGATCAGGCACTGCCTCCATACCCAGCCCTGGCCTCGGCTGTGCAATTTCCTGCAGCTCCTCGGCTCCACTTGGGGTCTCCTTTACCAGTTTCACTAATGCCATTCGGCTTAGCCTCTTCTACCGCATCTTTCCCCAAAGTGTCTTCCTTTAACGCCCAGCACGGTGTGTACCAGCTTACTGCAGTGAAAACAACTTTTTCCTTGTGCCCTTCTTAAACCACCAGCATTGTAATTTTATGTGTTCCACTCCCTTATCGTGAGACCACCTGAGGCCTTTCACCACCTTTTCAACCCCCTTGGGCTTCTTTCTTCACCTGTGGCAAACTATTGTGAGCTACTGTTCGCTTTGTAATGTGTGATCGTCCCTTCTCCCAATTTCTATCCCTCACAGGATGAAATTCCTGCCAGAAGCTAAATTTCATCACATGCCCCAGTGCATATTTACCTGCCATTTCTGCCGCGCTTCTCACTTCTTGAACTTTCTATTCATTCACATGAATTCTTACTATCTCTTGAAGTGAGTCTTTTAACTTCTCCAGCAGATTAATCTCCCTTCAAGCCTCACAGTTCTTATCCATTTTTAAGGCCAGCAACCACCTGTCAAAATGACTGTGGTTAATTCTTTCAAACTCAATATAAGTCTGACCTGGTTCCGTCTCGACTTTTCTGAACTTCTGTCTATATGCTTCTAGTACCAATTCATAACCAATCAAAATAACCAATTTAACATCTTGATAATCCCTCATCTGAAAGCGCTGCACATACCTCACCAGCTGTGCCCACCAGTTTAGTCTGAACTAGCATTACCCACAAGTTCACTGGACACGTCATCTGACTAGCCATTTTTTCAAATGAAATAAAAAAGGTTTTGACAATTTTCTCACCGAAATATGACAAGTTACTAACCTAGTTGTATACATCCCTACGTTCTCCCTTCATCTCCATCCTGTTAATTTAAATTTCTTGTCTAATTCCCAACTTCTGAATTTCAAATCCCCTCTCTCTTTCTTTTTCCTCTCTTTCTCTTTTGTCTCTTTCTGTTTCCATCCCTTTTTTTATCTTCTAACTCCAGTTGCCACATTTGCAATTTAAGTTTTTATAATACTACTGCAGTTGCCTATTTCTCTGATACATCAAAGTGCTTAACCAACTCCATTACAATTTCAGCTTCCCTTTTCTCCCTTGTTAAACACAATTCCAACCTATTTTCTAATTCTAAAAAAATGTCCTCCTTCTGTCTTTCTAAACTTCCTTGGAAAATTTGGGAACCTCTTTAGTAATGTTAAAAGCTATTTCCCTCACTTTTCATTTAACCAACCACAAGTAACAAAATTAATCGAATTTTCCCACTGGTTTTATGTGAAGATCAAAGTCACTAATTGCAATGAGTTGGAATTTGCTGGGACCTGTTTTATCTCAAATCTGTTCAAGTCGGTCCAAGTGCCACACGTCAAGGCCCCAAACTGTTATGACATCAATGTCGAACCCCGATGTTAATTAAAACCACACACCTAGAAAATCTCACCTCACATCATAATCTGTCAAAACATGAGCGACAGAGAACTCCTAAATTCCACTAATAAACAAAAAATAACAATTCATATGTGTGCAAGTTAGCTCGCTGAGATTGTAGGTTTGTTTTCAGAAGTTTCGTCACCACGACTAGGTGACATCATCAGTGAGAGTATCTGCTGAAGTGCTGGTGGCATGTCCCGCCTCTCTATTTATAGGTCTTGGTTTCTTAAATTGTGTGATGTCATTTCCGGTTTTTTTACAAGTGAATGCAGACAGGATCTAAATTGATCCGTTTATTGATGGACTTCTGGTTATAATACCATTCCTCTAAGAAGGTCCTTGCGTGTCTTAGTATGTGTGTGTGCTTTGTCCCAGTGAAAATGGTGCCTTTCTTTGTCTGTATGTATGGAACATAGTGATAGTGCGTCATGTTTTTTGGTGGCTCGTTGGTGTTCATGTATCCTCATAACACGACAACAGGACAGTTTCAATGGTGGAAAAATGATTTTATATACACTGTTTAATCAATGTGTGTGTGCAGATAAGTCGCATTTTTCATCTGTGCACAACACATTGTAAATGAACAACAGAGACACAGTCAACGAAAAATGATGCATATGATGTATAAAATTGATAAAACATTAAAACATGATTTGATCCTCTCAACGAACCCTCCTTTTCTGGGATTCCCAACTCTAATCTCTCATTCTTACCAGGATGTGTGCTCCAAATTCTTGATTCTGGTGTCCCAACTTAATTCCCTTTCTAACGGGACTTCAATATGTTGGCCTGGTGGGTTCTTTCCAAAGCGAGTGTCTGTAAAATTATTGGAGATAAACATTCTGGCATCAGACTCAACATTTGAACATATTACTCTGTTGTACATGCACTGTACAAAGGACCACAGCACACAGGCATTGCCAAAACACTGGGGCATGTTCATCTACTTCTTTCGATAATTTGCTTTCTCATTTTCCACATCTCCAGATCTCTATCCTCTCTCTCGTTCTCCCTTTGTATCTAGTTAAGAAATCCACCAATTATTCTTCGTGTCCCGTCTCCCAAAACTCCTTCTGTCAGTTTATATCTAACGCTCTCTTCAAGATGTAATGTGGTTATAATTAAGCAATGTAACTACAAAGACATGCGGGCGTAGTTGGCCAGAGTTAATTGGAAGGGGAGCTGAACAGGAAAGACCATGGAGCAGCAATGGGAGGAGGTTCTAGGGATAATTCGAAAAATAATACCAGAAATGCAACCGAAAGAACTTGAAACATACTCAAGGGAAAATAAGGCAGCCATGAGTGATAAGGCATCAAACCAAAAGAGAAAACATACAATGTGGTGAAGATGATTGGGAATCCAGAGAATTCATTGGCTCTGAAACTACATAAGGCTGGCATCACTGACACTACAGAGCTCTAAATCATGATCAGGGAAAGAAACAGAGGAAACACATTCACTTTAAACACAGAAGATTGGTATTTCTCAACGAAAAAGATTTAGGTGAATTAAATATTTGAATTAAGATCAGTTAAATGCTTTGCGGAATGTGTCAGATTGGAAGCAAGACCCGGGGAGAGAGACCGCCAGCAGAATGAGAGTATGAAAATGGAAGTATTTCCACATCAGAAACCAGGTTAGGTCACTGAGTGCAGGGCTGATGGGCGAATGGGTCTTAGTGAGAATTGGGGAACAGATAGCAAAATTGCATTGCAGAAATTGCAGCTCGAAACTGCGTATTCACGTAGTGCTGTAGACCACAGAAGCAGGAGAAGCAGATCTGCATTCAACCACAACCTGTAACTTTTTGCCAGGGTAACACCTCAGTCTGTCATTGGCATCAACACCATCTATGGCTCAGTGACGAGTGTGGGTGAAGATGTCAGGGTCAGAATCACGTGAACTTTACCTGATGCTAACTCATTATAGCTACCAGACTTGACCAACAGATCTGTTCGAAGCGAACTACTCCGAGGTCTGAAAGGATGAATCCGGACAGAACACCCGGCCTCAGCATCAGTGTCGAAAAAGGGAATGGGAACACAATCCTATCGACCCTGCAGACACCTCCTTCCTAACATTTGAGAGCTTGTGACAGCATTTACAGAGCTTTCCCACAGGCTGCACAGAAACATCGGGAATGGAAAACACATTGAGCCTCCTCATTCTAGTTCATGGAAAAACTCTCCTCAATGCACTTACCCCACACGATATACATATCCGTTAATGTGAGTAACCTTGGGAAGCTATAAAATAGGCGGTGCTGTAGCACCTTTGGTCCATCGAGTTTGCTAACCAATTCAATATAATGATGGTTGGCCCTTCATTTCCCCACCGTACTCCTGCTCTCCCACCATCCTTTACTGTCTCTAAACCCTTATTTATAATCAGTGTCTCGGTTTCCAGGTGCGAGTGAATTCCCCAGGTTCCCCAGTCAGTGCGAGCAGACATTTATTATCATCTCAATGCAGAGTGACTGCCTGTACCGAATACTGTGGCCCCTCGTTTTACAAGTCCCAGCCTGAGGAATTATCATCCCTGCTTCCAATCTGTCTCACCCTGTCAGAGTTTTGTATATTTCACTGAGATCTCCACTCATTTTCATGAACCCCATGGAATACTGGCCCAGTCACCCCAAACTCTGCTCCCACAACAAGCCCGTCATCCCAGAGATCAGTCTGGTCATCTTTCACTGCTCTCCATCAATCTCAGGTTTTTCCTTTATTAGGTAAGGAGACCAAAACTGCACACAATACTGCACAATATACAAGATGATATCTCACCAAGGCCCTGTACAGCTGCAGTAAGACACCTTTGCTCCTGGACTCACATCCCCCTGAAATGAAGATCCACACACCATTTATCTTACTCACTGCTTTCTGTTTCTGCAATATTACTTTCAGCGACTGGTGTACAAGGAGATGCAGATCCTTTTTAGTGTTGCAGCTCCCCACTTGGTGGATCTGTGTACACTGGTCAGCGTGCCAATGCCATGCCCAGTATTGACTTCTAATTTCAGAACTCTCTGCGCTGCAGGAGCCTCAGAGGTTTATGCAGAAGGAAACAACAAACAGGAACATACGTCCCTTTGTAGATCAACATGTTTCAACCAATCCCTTTCAAATGGTAGGCTGCCAATTTATCGTTTCCGCCAAAGGGCACACCGTCACCTCTATCCACATCGTTCTCCATCTGTTACGTATTTACCCATTCTCTCTACTTATCATCTACTTATCCTCCTCACCCACTCAACAATCCCACATCCATTAGTGGTGTTAGCAGGCTGGGATATATTGCATCTGATTCCAGCAACCAAATGTTGAAAGGGCATTGTGAACAGCTGGGCCCCAAGCACTGATCCCTGCGACAACTCAGCCACCTTCCTCTGTTAATTTCTATTTATTTATTTCGTGAATCTTGGAGTCACTGGCTGGGCCAGCATTTATTACCTGTCCCTCGTTGCCCTTGAGAAGGTGGTGGTGAGCTGCCTTGTTGAACGCTGCAGTCCGCCTGCTGTGGTTGACCTCCAATGCCATTAGGGAGGGAATCCCAGGATTCTGACCCAGTGACTGTGAAGGAGCGGTGATATATTTCCAAGTCAGGATGGTGAATGGCTTGGAGGGGAACCTGAAGATGATGGTATTCCCATACATCTGTAGCCCTTGTCCTTCTAGATAGACATGGGAGTTGGGAAGATGGTCTCTGAGGATCTTTGGTAAATCATTTCATTGCAGCATGTAGACAGTAAAACACTGCTGCTGCTGCTGAGCGTTGATGGTGGAACATTGTGGATGAAGGGACAGTCAAACTGGCTGCTTTGTCCTGGATGGTATAAAGCTTCTTGAGTGTTATTGGGGCTGCACTCATCAAGACAAATTGGGAGTCTCCTATTACACTTCTGACTTATGCATTGTAGATGATGGACAGACTTTTGGAAGTCAGGATGTGAGTTACTCGCCGCAGTATTCCTAGGTTCGGACCTGCTCTTATAGTTACTGTGTTCATGTGGCGAGACCAGTGAGTTTCTGAGCAATGATTACCCACCAGGAATCTGATACTGGGGGATTCAGTGATAGTAACACCATTGAATGCCAAGGGGCATGTTAGATTATATTTTATTGGTGATGGTCATGGTCTGGCATTCGTGTGGCCTGAATATTACTTGCCACTTGTGAGCCTGGATACTCTCCAGATCTTGTCACATTTGAACATGGACTGCTTCAATATCTGAGGAGCCACAAATGTTGCAGAACATTGTACAATCATTGGCGAACATCCCCACTTCTGACCTTAAAATGGTGGGAATGTCATTGATGAAGTAGTCCTGAAGAAGTTTTCGGTCACTGCCCGAGGGACTCCTACAGACTTGGAGCTGACTTCACTGACCTTTATCAACCATGACCACCTTCCTACGTGTCATGTATGATTCTAACCAGCAGGAGTTTGCCCCTGATACCCATTGATTCCAGTGTTGCTAAGGCCCCTTGATACCACACATAGTCGAATGCAGTCTTGAATTAAAGGGCTATCACTCTCACCCCACCTCTGGAATTCAGCTCTTTTGTCCATATTTGAACCACGGTAATGAGGTCAGGAGCTGAGTGGCCCTGGAGGAGCCCAAACTGGGCGTCATTGAACAGGGTATTGCTGAGCAAGTGCTGCTTAAAAACACTGAGACCTTCCACCACTTTACTGATGATCGAGAGGAGACTGATGGGGTGGCAATTGGCCGGATTGGATTTGTTCTGCTTTTTACATACAGGAGCAATGATTACTTGGGGTAATTTTCCACGTAATCAGGAAAAGCCATTGTTGTAACTGTATTGAAATAGTTTGGCTCGGGGAGTGGCAAGTTATGGAGCTCAAGTTGTCAGTCCTATTGACATAATGGTGTCAGATTATGCACCTTCTGGAGTATCCAGTATCTGCAATCGTTTCTGGATATCGAGTGGACTGAATCGAATTGGCTGATGACTGGTAACTGAATTGCTGAGGACCACTGGAGGAGGCTGAAATGGATGATCCACTCAGCATTTCTGACTGAAGATTGGTGCGAATGCATCAGCCTTATCTTATACAGTGAAGTACTGGGCTCTTCCATCATGGAGGAAGGGGTTATTTGTGGAATCTCTTCCTCCAGTGAATTGTTTCATTGTCCCCAACGTTTCTCGGCTAGATGTGGAAGGACTGCAGAACTTAGATCTGTTCCTTTGCTCGTGGGATCACTTAGCTGTGTCTATCACTTACTGCTTATGCTGTTTGGCGCACAAGTAGTCCTGATTGGTGGCTTCACCAGGCTGACACCTCATTGTCAGGTATGCCTGGTGCTGCTCCTGCCATCCTGCACACTCCACTGAACCAATGTTGATCCTCTAGATTGATGGCAATTGTTGCGAGGGGGATATGCGGGAGGCCATGAGGTTATGTGGGAGTACAACTTGGCTGCTATTGATGGCTCACGACACCTTATGGACATCCAGATTTGAGCTGCTAGATCTGTTCGAAGTCTGCCCTGTTGAGCAACGTGATAGTACCACGCAAAATGGTGGAGGTTATTCTCAATGTGCAGGTGTGATTTTGTCTCCACAATGACTATGCAGTGGTCTCTCTTACCGACAATGGCATGGACAGATACTTCTGTTACTGGCAGATTAGTAAGGCTGTGGTCAAGTATGTATTTTCCTCTTGTTGGTTCTTTCCCCACCTGCTGCAGAACCAGTCGAGCAGTTATATCCTTTGGGGCCCGGCCAGCTCGATCAGCAATGCTGTCGCTGAGATACGCTTGGTGGTGAACATTGAAATCCCCCACCCAGAGTAAATCTTGCGTCCGTGCTACCCTCAGTGCTTCCTCCAAGTGTTGGTCAGCATGGAGGAGTACTGATTCATCAGTTCAGAGAGGCTGGTACATGGTAATCAGCAGAAGGTTTCCTTTCCCATGTGCAAACTAATGCCATGAGACTTCATGGGAGACGGAGTCACTGTTGAGAACTCCAAGAGCAATTCCCTTCCAACTATATCCCACTGTGCCGCCACTTCTGCTGTGTCCGTTCTGCTGATGAGACAGGAGATATTCGAGGTTAGTAATGGGGTGTCTGGGATATAGTCATACTCACAGAATCATACCTTACAGACAATGTCAGGCTGTTGCTTGCCGAGTCTGTTTATTTCTATTCACCGTTTCCTGCCAGCTGTCCTATTCTGGAAACATAGCCATATATTAGCCCCCAATCCACTCAGATTTGATTTTGCAAATTGGGCTTGGAGCTTTACCAAAATCTTTCTAAAAGTCCACATGTTTTACATCCATTGCTTCTCTTTCATTTGTCTCCCAGTTTGTTTCTCAAACATCATTCCCATTTCATAAATCTATGTTAGTGTTGCCTATGACCAATACTTTCAGCCACAATAATTTCCCCTAAACCATTTCCTTACTATGTTCTATGTTCCATGTACTCTATCATTTTCCCACACCAGACTTGGTTTTCCTTGTATTGTTTTAAAGTTCTGTGAAGTCAGAATTGAAGTAGTGGCTTCATAGTTCTGCCATTTCCCTGTTTCCCATTCTCCATTCTCTGGTTTCAAACAGTAAGGAAACTGCACTTGTTTTCTCATATTTCTCACATTGACATAATTTAACAAGCTATTACAGTTCACTCTTTTAACCCTTGTGAATATACTCTTCAGAAAGCCATCAATTCCTGTCTTAGACTGCTCAATAATTGACCTTCCACACCATACACTCACAGGTGCATAGACTCTTTGCCAACAGAAATACAGCACGATCTATATTAGTCCCACGTTCCTACACCAGGCCCATAGCCTGGAATGTTATGACACTTCCACGTGCTCGTCCAAGTACTTTTTAATGATTGTGAGGTTACCCGTGATAATCCCCCTTATCAGGAAGTAATCCCAGAACCCCACATCCTCGAGGTGAAAAAATATTTAAATCCTCTCTGAACTTCAAACTTTTCACTTTAAAAGTGTGCTCATTTGTTCTTGACCCTCTGACTAAAAGGAACAGTTGTTGTCTATCCACCCTGTCCATGTCCCTCATAATCTTATCCTCCTGAATCACATCCCCCTCAGCTTTCTCTGCTCCAAAATAAACAACCTGAGCTTATCCAGCCTCTCTCCAAAGCTGATATGCTCCATCCCAGGGCACATCCTGATGAATCTCCTCTACACCCTCTCCAGTACAATCACATCCTTCCTGTAATGTGGCTCCCAGAGCTACATACAGTCCTCCATTTTGGCCGAACCAAAGCCCTGTATTGCTCTTATAATCTAGTCCTGATTAGGAAATGCTACACCCAAGGTCCAATTCTTAACTAGTCCATTAACCTGTCCAGTCACATTCAGGGATGTGTGGAGAAGCACACCCTGAGGTTCCCAGTGTGCTGCCATTCATTGAGTCCTCCCCTGCCTGGTTCCTTCTCCCAAAGTGCATCACCTCAAATATATCAGGGTTACATTCCATCTGCCAATGATCTGCCCATCTGACCAATCATCTGCATCTTCCTGTAACTTAAGGCCTTCCTCCTCATTGCGAACCATCCGGTCAATCTTTATGTCAAACATACAGTTACTTATCACACCTCCCCCACTCTCCACCTAGCCCCCTCCACATTCACATCTTTTTTTTAATGAATAACACAAACAATAAGGGACACAGCACTGATCCCTGTGGTACACCAGGGGACACTGGTCTCCAGTCGCTCAAACAGCCTTCTCCCACCACCCTCTGCCTGCTGCCATTAAGAGAAATCTCCTTGTAACCTGTCAAAGTATCCTTCATATTGTGAGATTTTACATTATTTCTCAGTATCCCAGCTGGAAATTTGTCAAAGGCCTTCCTACCAAACTAAACAATTGACCTCCTCAAACTAATTCAATCAAATCCATTAGATGCGACCCCCTTCTGATAAATTCATGATAATTATCCCTGATCAAACCTTGTGACTCTGATTGGAGTTCGATTTTCTCCTTCCCTATTTTATCCAGTAGTTTCCTTAACAGTGATCTAATACTTGCTCATCCTAGACTATTTCTCCCATTCTGACTGTGAAGTGTAATCGTATTAGCAGTCCTCAAGTTCTCTGGCACCTCCCCTATGGTCAGATTCTAATTAAAATATTCACCAGGGTCATTCCTCCCTTGACCCCAACACCCGCCTGTGATACAACTCTTTCAGACATGGAGATTGGTCCAAATTTGTGCAGAACAAAGCCTCAAATCCCTGCTCGTATTTTACATCAATCTGTTCAAGAGTTGACCAGTCCATCTTCTTGAATTCTGTACCTGCATCCTCCTTCTCCCAAGTAAAATAGATGTGAAGGTCTCATGTTACAATCCATCAATGTTCTCCAGCTTGACACACAGATTGCCCCTTTGGTTTCTAATGGACACTAACTGTTTGCTGATTATTCTGTTTGACTTGTCCGTGGAGAATATCGTGGGATTCTCCGAGATCTCGCCTACTTGTACTTCCTCATGTCCCTCTGTTATTCAGTCCTTTCGATGTTTCTAATATTCACCAAAATCACCTCTCATGTTTCGCAACTCGAGATTACAGGCTGAGTTACCCCGTCAGACAACCTTGCCAACTTAGGGGTTAATTTGGATAATACCTTTTGCAGTTCCTCTGCAGTCAGTATATTCTTTCTTAGATTGGGACTCCGAGCACAATAGTCTAAGTTTAGTCTCACCAACGCTCGATGCAACTGGTGCACGACATCCTTTATCTTCCAATTACATTCACATGAATGTAAACCTAATTTTTACCTTCCCATTTGCATATGTTCTTCCTAATACCTCTCGGTTTAACTTTTCTTAAGAGCTCAGTGTGAGTTCTTTTAAAAAGCTCATGAATATCCAACTATACATTATCCATTGGTTCTTCATTGCCTATGTCCACAAGAATCATCATCAAACCATTCCAAAAAAATGATTGCCACTTCTGGTTTTCCGTTCATCGGTGCATTCTCACACTCCCCAGTTATGTTTTTACCTTCGAAATATCTAGTAGCATTTTCTTTGTAATCGAGTCCAAGAGATACCTGACTGCGGATGACAGGTTAACTGGTCTGTAGTTTACCATTCTCCAAATTCACCCTTTCTTAAACTGTTGGATTATATTTATAACCTTTTCCTTATCCAGATTGGCAAAATAGCTTTCGGGAATGTGTCGGAAAATAAAGTGAAAATCCGCGATGTAACCAACATGTCTATTGCTGCTTCCTCTGAAATTCTTGTATGAAGTACATCTGATCTGTCAGATTTATAAATACTCAATCCAGCTTTCTTTTCAAAGATGACCTCATCACTGATAAGAATGACCTTAGACGTTACTTACACAAGTCCCATGGTCACTTGGTATTTCTGGGAGAATTTCTGGACATTCTTCCATGGAGATAGACACAAAGACACTGTTTCTTTTCCCTGCGATCTCTGTAATCTGCAATAAATTATCCTGAACGCACACCAACTGTTCCACATTTGACCTTGTTTTTATTTTTTTCATACATTGATAGACGCTTTTTAGCTGTCCTCATGTTTTTCTTCCGTTTGCATGCTTTTTCTCTTTCTGATTTTGGTCATCCTTTGCTGGGTCCTACATTTCTCTGAATCCTCCGGCTTACTGCAACACTTGGCATTTTTCTAAGCTGCCTCCTTTCATCTAATAGGTAGATGAAGGTGGGGTTGAAAGTGATAGTCGGAGAGGAAGGAGGGTGGCCCAGACTGATAGGAAGGAAGGTGGACACATAGGAACATTCAAAAGGACGGTGCTGACGTGGAAGTTTGGAGTAGGATTAGGTGGGATTAGGGAAATGGGGAAATGGGGAAATCAAGTATGAGCCCCTGTGGTTGGACGGTCCCAAGGCAGAAGAGGAGGCTTTCTTACTCCAGGCTTCTGGTGGGTTGGGTTTGGCGATGGAGCAGGCCCAGGACTCTCATGTCCTTGGCAGAGTGGGAAGGGGAGTTAAAGTGCTCAGCCACAAGGCTATGGTGTCGTTCAATGTGGTTGTCCCAGAGATGTTCACTGAAATGATCTGCAAGTTGACCTCCTGCCTCGCCAATGAAGAGAAGACCACATTGTCTTTAATGGATGCCGTAGATAAAGCGTTCTGTCTCCCTTCATCACCTATCACTTTCAACCCCACCTTCATCTACCTATCACAATCCCAGCAACCTCCCCCCCCCCCACCCCCCGCGGCACCCTCTTCTCATTTATCTCTCAGCCCCCTTGGCCCATAAGCTTCATTCCTGATGAAGGGCTTATACCCGAAACATCGATTTATCTACTCTTAGTATGCTGCCTGACTGTGCTTTTCCAGCACCACACTCTTCCACTCTGATCTTCAGCATCTGTAGTCCCCACTTTCTCCCCACACCTTCATGGTCTGCATGACTCAGATTTCAAATGGTTACTTCAAATACAACAAAAACTGTCGTGTACTCAAACAGCATAAAGGAAAACCAATACATTGTGGTCACTGTTCCCAAAATGTCCTTTCCAGCAAAATTTTCAATTAGCTCTTCTGATCACTCAACACCAATTCCCAAATAACCTGATCTCGAGCTCAGTGCTCGACATAATGTTAATGTAAACCATCTCACACGTGGTCATGAAATCCATTTTCCCAGCATTAGCATTCAATTGGGTTAACACAGTTTAGATAAAATGTAAGCAGTATATTATTACTGCAGTACCCACAAATGTATATATCTCATTGCCTGTTGTATAACATGTGCAGCATTTGTATTGCAGCTTTCACTTTGAGATATAACTCCCATCAATGTTTGCTCAATCTTACTAGATTCTGTGGAATCTGAGCGATGTGGGCTCTGGAGAGATTAATAGTAGAGATCATTTCGCCACATCATTTATGAACTTCTCAAACTTTAATTTCTCCAGATCTCCCGTTATGCTGATGGAGTAGAGAAGGACAATGATTTTCCAACAATGCTCTATATTCCCCCAGAGAGCTGAGACAGCTCTAACCTGGGTGAGAACCTTACAACAGGCTGGCAAAATGTTGCTGCTGCTGTACAGTGTCTTAGTGAGATCACATCTGGAGTAGTGTGTACAGATTTAATCTCTTCAGTGAAGAAATGATGTTGTTATATTGGAAGCATCTCAGAGATGGTTCCCTCAACTGCTTCCTGCAATGAAGGTGCTAGCTTATAACGAAAGGATGATCAGGTTGACCCAGTAGCCATTGGAGTTTACAAAAAAATAAGGATGACCTTATTTCAACATAGATGACAGATGTAGTCAACGCGTGAAGCGAATTACACAGATAGTGGAGGAACCATTCCGTTCTCCAGTGTGTTACACCAAAACAGGATGAGGCTATTCAGCCCCTGGAGCCTGATATACGTTTGCAGAAGGAGGCCAATCAGCCATTCAACCCTGTAACCGTAGGTCATGCTGCACCAGTGTCCTGTTAAACAGCAACAGGATCAGTCCATTCAGCCTCCTCAAGTCTGTAACATAGGAACTGGAAGAGGTCACACAATGACTGGAGATTGTTACACTGGGATAACAGGAGGCCATTCAAACCCACCGAGCCTATTGCAAGGGAATTGGATAAGAATAAAAACTATCTGAGACTTCTTTAATGAGAAAGGAAGAAGTAATTTCGACACGTGTCTGTTTTATGGGAAAAAGATAAGACCAATCAATCCCTCGGAACCATCTCCCGGATACATGAGGAGACCATTCAATATTTCCATGGAGAAGTATGAGAAGACGGCACGGTGGCACAGTGGTTAGCACTGCTGCCTCACAGCACCAGAGACCCGGGTTCAATTCCCGCCTCAGGCGACTGACTGTGTGGAGTTTGCACATTCTCCCCGTGTCTGCGTGGGTTTCCTCCGGGTGCTCCGGTTTCCTCCCACAGTCCAAAGATGTGCAGGTTAGGTGAATTGGCCATGCTAAATTGCCCGTAGTGTTAGGTAAGGGGTAGATGTAGGGGTATGGGTGGGTTGCGCTTCGGCGGGGCGGTGTGGACTTGTTGGGCCGAAGGGCCTGTTTCCACACTGTAAGTAATCTAATCTAAAAAAAAAGAACCATCAGCCCATCAAAATGTTAGAGAGCAACAGTAAGATTCCATAATCTCCCAATCCTCTAAAGGATCAACACGTGCAGATCATTCTGGCCTTGGAGACGACAACATGGGAACACCAGAAAGACATCAGCCCATCAAGTTTGTACACCAGCAGGATGGTGAGTCCATTCTGCCATACATGACTCTTATACAGCAACTGGAGCAGATCTCTTAAAAAACGATTGCCCATTAAAAAAGAATTCAAAGAAAACGTAAAGGCTTTCGAAAGGGAAGAACTTATAATAATGGTATACATTCGGGACTAAAGTGTAACAATAAACCATTGTAATTTAAGGCAAATTGTTAGAGTCCATTGTTCAGGACATTTGCAAAGTTAAACCACAATCCATCAGAGTCAACATGGTTTTACAAAGGACAATCAAGTTTGAAGTGTTTGCTTATGTTATTTGAAGATGTCACAAAAAAGGTGGATCATGGGAGAAGGAACATGTCTGGTCTTCCTGAAGGCATTGGATGTGTCGCTTCTCCAAAGAGTAAGTGATAAGATCAGGCAACATGGGTTTAGGAGTAGTTTATTCGCTTGGATGGAGGATTGGTTATCCAACAAAATGGAGTCAGATGGAATAAATGTGTCATTTTATTTTGGCAAATGCAATTTGTGGGGTGCCATTGATTTCAGCACTCATGCCTCAACCATTTGCATTGATTGGATTACTGTACTCGGTTGACGGGAGAGAAAATACAATGCCACATTTTCAGATGACTCTCACATCGGTGGGAAATTACTTTGGAATGATGATGGAAGAGATTTTAAAACGATATGGATAGGTTGCGTGAATAGGCCAATATTTAGCAAGGAAAAGTAAAGGGAATAAATATGGGGCTATTCAAGTTGGCCAGTATAATAGAAAGATAAATTATTATCTAAATGGAGAGAAAGTTCAAAGTGTTTAGGTGCAGAGGGATCTGGGTGTCTGCTTGCATATCACAGTAAACCTGCCTGCAGGTACTGCAAGTAATGAGAAATACAAGCATAATTTCAGTGTTTATTCATAAAAGGATAGAGTAGAAAGTTAGGGAGTGTTGCTGTACCTATGCAAGGCATTAATGAGGATGCAACTGGAGTATAGTTTGGGTGTCCTGCAGAATTAGGTATTTCCATTGGAGGCAATTCAGAAGAGCTTCATTAGATTGATTCCAAATTTGAAGTGTTTGCCTTATGAAGAGTAATTGAGCAGTTTAAGCATATACTCTAGAGTTTATAAGAATGAAAGGAGATCTCATTGAGGTCTGTAACATTCTAAAAGTAATTGAATGTGTAGATATGGAGTGATATGGAGTGGATTTTGTTTTCATGTGGCGCAATCTACAAGAAGAGACTAGAGTTTTAGGATGGAGAGATGGCAGGAAAGCGGAACAGAGGGCGCGTTGACATCAGTGTCATCGAGGGGTTGGATTCCTCACAGATGCTCCGTGTTATTTTTCAACCATTCGACAGTGTTTCACAGGAATGGGGGAGGACTGGGTATCATACACAAAGCAGGCACTCAGGATAAATCAGTCTCAATCAGTTAGACAGAACGTAACCAGTAGGGTCACACATTGACCAGCGCTGGGTTCTCAACTATTTACAGTCTATATTACGGATCAGGAGGATGGAACAGATATACAGATGCTGAGTTTGGTGATGTCGCTGTGGTAAGCAAGAAAATAAATTATCAAGAGAGGGTGGAGAATCTGCAAATAGATTCAGAAATGTAAAGGCAATAGATAATAGTTTAGCAGATGGACTTTAACATGATATAACCTGTCATTTCATTTACAGGAATAATAGAAAGCAATATGTTCCTGAAATGGAGAGGGATTACAGGACTTAATGAAACTGTGTACTGGGGGGTTCACTCAAACCCGTTCAGACAGGGGAGGTTTTGCTCCATCCCTGATCGTCGCCTCCCAGACACTCTAAGTGACCCCATTGCTCTCCGTACACATGGAATACTTTGATCTGTTTGATTGGTGGTGGGGATGGTGTTTTGAAACGTGCATCAAGGGGACGGCCTTTATCCAAGATATATTCATTCCTTTCTACGTGGAGACCCAATGACGATGGGAATGGCTGACTGCTTCTGAATGAAGAGACCTTGACTGCTGCCAGGACAGTGAGTATTCACCAACATGATGTACTGTGATGGGCACACTGTGACATTAATGGAGAGAGAGAGAGCTCCTTCAGTTCCTCTACATCTCTGCATTGACATGGATACTCTGCAGATGCCATGGACACCACCGGGAATCCCAATATCCAGTATAGATACAACCGGCAGCTCCCTGCTGAGGGAGAAACAATCTATTTCCCTCATCCACCATATATATCCTCCATCACCGAATGGTGACATTGATATTGAGATACTCGGAAATGATGGATATGTCACCTAGTCCTGCCTGGAAAGTTCTGGATCATAGAAGCTGAATGAAACAGTGACCCTAACAGCCACTGGCAACACCATCCTCCCCCTGGTGTGAAGCTGCAGGGCCTGTTGAAGGAGGTGACACCGCTCTGTGACCAGCTCCTTGTTCAGTCAGGGTCCTCTCATACTTTGATCCTGGGTTAAGTGGAGTTTTGGAAATTGTTCCTGGAAAACCCGGGGTGGATATAGCAGATCCCTTTCCCCACACACACTAACTCCGTGGTTTCAGAGCTTCCCCCCTCTGCAGCCTCTGCTCCACTTGTTGTTCATGTTGCAGGCTCAGATGCTGTAGCTGCAGTCCCCATGCTCCATCCCGAGTTGGGTCACCAAATCCTCAGATCTCCCTGAATGTCTGAGGCAACATACAGCACAACCTCCAGCATAACATCCCCTGCCCCTCCACTAAATTTTCAATTGCAGAAGCCAGTCAGAAGCCCCTCGCTGCAAGTGTTTTCGACCAGACCAGATTCCCTCAAAATATTTCCAGAGGCCGTTTAGACCCAAACCTTTCCTTATTTTAAATATAGATGTGAAGTGTTTGTTCCAGTTATGTTGTCACTAGTCAAACCACTCGACATTGAGCAAAATATAATCTATTCAAATGCTTTAGTTAAAATACAAGCAAAGAAAAGAACGTTTTGGGATAGCTTATTTGTTGGAACACTTACACAAACAATAGATACCGTACCCTCTTGGTCTACACCGCATGGCACAAATATATATTCAAATACACATCCTTACAGCAGTTTTCCAATCCAGGGGGAAACAACATCAACAGAGATCTCAGAGAGAAAAGCAGCTGGGGATCATGTATTGAAACTTCCAACACTTCTGAGATCCCCAGCAGCTTCTGAATGCTGCAGCTAAAAGTAAAATGAGGAAATCTGGTCTGGAAGAGCTGGCCACTGCCCTTCCATTGTTACCACCGTTTTAATGAAACCTAAAATCTCAGTTATTTATTTAAACTGTTTTCAGACAGCAGTTCTGCACCTCTGCCTTTAACACCTCTCTTAAAAAAAACCCCAAAAGAAAATAACTTTTTTACAGTGATAGTATCCTCACAACTCCATCTTTAATAAAATAATCTATCAATACATAAAGGTGGATTCATTTTAGACCTCCTAATCTTCCTCTATTAGTAGACTGAAATGCATATATATTACATTGACTCTGAGCATACAAATATTCACATCTATTTCGATTTCAGTCATTTTACTCCTGCCACAGAATGCCTTTGTCTTTCTTCATCCAAGTCTCCACACTTAGGTTTTATCGCCCTGTCGCCTGTATAGTTTCAAACTGAATGGCAGCAATAATAAGCTCAATCGAAACAGACTGGTGTTTTTCTCCCTAAATTTCTCCAAAAACTTTAAGGGGTCAGGATCAGTGATAAAGATTTGTCTCAGTTATGTTATTGGCAATGTAAATCTGAAATGTTGTAACACCAACACCAAGCTCAAGGCCTCCTTCCCTATTGTGGAATAAATCTGTTGATGTTTCCACTGGACACTCCAACCACACGTTACATAATGGAGAGCTTCTCATCTCTCCAATAGTCCTTCTGAATGACATAGCTCCTCATGTCTCAGCATAAAATAATTACATGCTTCTGTACCTCTTAATGCTCTAACCTCTTTACCTGCTACTCCTGGCCTATGCCAGTAAACCTTAACAAGACCTCGCACATTCTTCTCCATCTCTCACAGAAACCAAACTTTGATTTCTGAACTCAATCATCATCATCAGCCATTTCAGATTCTAATCTTGCCGTTTTAACTCTGCTCTTCCACACGAGTTTTCACGACTGCAGGAAGTGAATTGTTGAACGTCTTCAAAATAAGAATCTTTCTAAGAGTGTCATACGTTTGCTCTGTTTTTACTGCCCTTACCACCTTTCAAAATTACTTTGTTTGATCCTTTCAAACTCAATGTGCGTTTAACCAGGGATGCTATTTTCGATTCCTGTAACACTGTCTGTCAGGGTCTGGCCCAAGCTCATATGCACTTCAGATGGCTTTCTTCACCACTCCATACTGGCCAGATCCCTCCTCCGATAGGGATGCAAATACCTATCAGCTTTGGATCAAATAAATCCACATGGTCACCAGTGTCTGCATTTGTTTAGCCACTTTCTCAAATGAAATTCAAAAGGCTTCCCCATTCTTCTCATCAAATTTAGAGAATGCCTGGATGTATTTCAACAGAACCTCGTTAGGCCATTGGTTACAATAGGGTTGCTCAACCGCACTATCATCCTCATCCCACCGACATTCTACCTTCATCTCCGCCTTCTATATCAACTTTCGTCTCTAATTGCTAACTTTTTAAGTTGAGACTCTCTGCTTTTCTTCTGTCCTTTTCTCTCTTTCTTCTTCGTTTCCCTTTCTTTTATTTCTACTTTTCATCATAATTCAAACTCTTTCAATTCCTTCTCAGGTTCAAAGACCATCATTTGAAATTGAATTCCAGCCATTTCCAAAGAGTCTGATGGCGGTTCCACTAAACGTAATTGCCGATCTCTAGCTGTAATTATCTCTAATTTTCTCACAGACAATCGCAACCCCAACTCCAGGTTGTCTGTCAATTTCGAAAGCTTTACCATCATTCCCTTTTGTAAAACCGCCAACTTCACTTTTCCACACCCAGACAACTCTTAACGACTGAATCTTTATAAACAAAATACTGTTTAAACCAACCGAATTTAACATCCAGAAAAAAAGACACTATCAACTACCATATGCGACCTTTGAACCCAATAGACTCCTGGTGCATAATCTCCAATGTCTGTGTGAGCTTATTTTGGATAATTTGGTTTCCTCCCACAATCCAAAGATGTGCATGTCAGGTGTATTGGCCATAATAAATTGTTCATAGTTTTCAGGGATGTGTGGGTTAGTTGCCTTCGTCGGGTAAATGTGTAATAATAGGGTAGAGGAATGGGTCTGGGTAGGTTACTCCTCGGAGGATCGGTGTGGACTTGTTGGGGAGAATGGCCTGTTTGCAAATTCTAAACCCAATTTGGTATTATCGATTTAGAACCGGACAAGAGTTCCCAGTTTGCTATCGACGAACCAGACTGCCTCAAACTATTTTAAGAAGGTAGGTTGGATGCCAACCTTTCCTTATTTTAAAGGTAGATGTGAGTTGGGTGTTCCAGATGTCAAACTATTCAAACCACTCACCATTAAGCAAAACACAATATATTTAAACACTCTAATGAAAATCCAATTAGAAATGAAGATGAATTTAGAATAATTTTTCTATTGTCAATCTTAACCGAATAATGGATGCAGTACCTTCTACTAATGAACTGTTCCAATATATCAATATCCCATAAACACACCCCTTGGCACAAAGGAACATTCAGACATGCATTCTTGCATACAGTTCTCCAATCCAGGAGGAAACACCATCACGTGAGGTTCCAGAGAGAATTGCAGCTGTGGATAATTTACTGAAACTTACAACCCTTCTGGGACCCCAAGCACTTGGTGATTGTTATAGCTACAATATAAAAAAAAACTAGAAATCCTGGTCTGTGCCAGCTGGCCATTGTTACTGCTATTTATTTTAAAAAACCCTAAAAGCCCCATAAGTTATTTACATGAGCCGTTTTCAGTAGGAAGTTTTGCCTTTAAGGTCTCTTACTAAAAAGAAGGGAGAAAATAACCTCTTATTTAAAAAGTGACAGCATTGTCAGGCAATTTATATGCGTGGTCCTTTACTCAGTGGGCTTCCTTTTGTTACTAATCGCATGGTCACCTGAGAGCGACAGCCACAGGTACAGACCAAGTTACAAGGATGTTTCTCATAACTTCTGAAACACGCCTGTCCATGGACCATCACATGGGGCATATCAGGAAGTGAACAACAGCTTGACACACCCCATTTCATTATTTCTGAGCTACGCAATGCCAGCACTCGATACACTAGGGAGGCCAAAACCCAAGACCAGGGAAAGGAAGAAAGGGACAAGAGATTCACATTAAAGACAGAAACAGACAGTTAATTAACTGAAAAGATGTTGTGGAAATATGTGGAAAACGTCAGGGCAGTGGGACGAACTGGCGAAGTGAGATCTTCGAGAGTAAAATTGCAGGAATGAGAACATTGAATAAAGGCATTGTCAGATCAGCTGAAATGGTTTGTTACATCAAGTTCTCAATCTGCTTCACAGAACACCACAAACAACATAAACTGGGACAAGATGACAGCCCAGCATGGAGAGCTGTGCAGACCATGCTAGTGTGTTCCTCAGTAAACTGCACCATCTGCACAGCATGAGAGTATTGCAAACTTTACTATCATATGCTAACTATACTCGCAACGGATTTACTGCTTACAGTGGGAAGGTTTGCTCTCTCTGCGTGTGTGTGTGTATGTGTGTGTGTGTGTGTTCATCAGAGACTGAGAGTGTGTGTGTGTGTGTGCGCGCGCGCGCGATTGGTGTGGTTGAATGCAAAACTCATTGTTTGAGAAGGAACGCACATGGAGGAAATTATTTTAAATACGAACAACAGGCAAGCTTTTTGTTAATCAGTAGAGAGAACGAGGGAAGTTTCATGGACAGATGAGCTAAAGTGTTTGAGAATGTTAAAATAAAGGCATTGCCAGACACAATAGCAATATCCATCGGCGTGCACATGAATGACAGATGGATGGGAGTTTGGTGTGAGGTTGAATCAGATTTGCTTCAGCAGGTTTGAAGCCCGGAGTGTCAGCAGGAGATTATTGGCTTCATTAAGACTGTATTTCATAGCTCAAGGTTCAAACAACAGATGGAATAAACCAGTGAGATATATTCTGGAGTGGTGAGTATTTCAAGTTAGAAATGGTCAGGGTATGGTGTCAGGAATCAGCTCATGGTCAAAGGGATCTCCCACAGTTGTGACCTGACTGCTTCAGCTGCAGATATTGGCCAGGAATGGGATGGAAACAGTGGAAGGAAGTGGAGTTTGTAACCAGAACAGTAGACAGTGACCTCCATGCTCTTAACAGTAAAGGCAATGAGACAATGCATTGTGGTTCTCCCCTGAAACTGAATAGTTCAACATAGAGACCCGTGAGTAACACTGCCAGAGCAGAGAGCGAGACAGTAATTGAACACCTTCATTGATGTAGTTAGTAGTGGTCTGTAGAGTGAATATCTGGATGGAGAGATTCAACAGGAACAATAACAGTGGCAGGAAGTGTAGACTATATGAAAGAACAATAATACAGTCATAACTGGTTTATAGAAAACAAAATCTGGATCGTGACACTCACCAGGAACAGCAACGATAGCCAGGAAGGGACAATAAAAGTATTGAATAATGAGAAGAGCGTAATAGATCCGCGATGATAATGACCACCAATCAAATTCAGAAAGATACCAAACATAATCGGATAAGCTCCTGTACATTGTTGGAATATTCCAGTCTAATGTTCTCAGATTCTGATCCATTGTTGGAATATTTCAGTCTAATGTTCTCAGATTCTGATCTCTCCTCCCCCTTTCTCTGGATCTGCTGTTCCCTGTCAGTGCTGTCGGTGATGCTCCCGCTCATGTTATGGGTTGACACATTGAACGGAGCCCATTTATCATTAAAAGATGGAAACCCTCCACTGGGATAATTATAATCCATGGAGATTGGCATTAATCGCAGTCACTGAACAAATAGACTCAGTTAACCAATTCAATACATCACTTTTCATTTACTGGTTTTGGACGGAATGGATAAGGTTGCTGAGGAATGAACCATAAACATTTCAATATTTTTAATCTTTTTTCCCTTGTATATGAGAGTATTAACAGAACACTGCAGGGGTCTATGTAGGTTCCATTCTGTTTATGAAAATAGGCAGTTATAAAATAACAGATCTGCTGCGCAAAGAAAAACGTCGGGTGGGCAAGTTTCTAGATACCTGAAACAAAGTACGGTACTTATTGACCAGTGTGGGGCTACTCCTGGTTTTAATGCCCTGTTTTCAAATCCTTTCATAACTTTGAGACAGAGCATTGAGACTGCTGCTCAGTAACAGGCCAAAGCAATTCTGTCCCTATGGGCCCCATACAGAGGGATAGGAGAAGGCCATTCAGCCCATATTAACCTGTTGCTACTTGAAAAGGTGGAAAGATGGAATATTGGCACATTTTGTCAACAGAATCATTCAAAACAAAGAGATTTGTCGCTGCAGCTGTATGAGGTGTCACTGAGACGGCACCTGGAGTACATTGTGTTGTTTGTGTTTCTGTAACTGAGAAGGAATGGGTCTCTATTAGATACAGTTTACCGGCTGCTCGTAATCCACAGGTTGCTGTGTCTCGGATCTCTTACACATGGACAGGAGGAGGCCATGCAGCCTCTCGAGTGTGTTATAGAAGAACTGGAGGAGGCCATTAAGCCTCTTGAGTCTATTACAGAGGGATAGCATTTCCAGTGTATTACAGAGGGACAGAAGGAGCCTATTCAGTCTCTCGAGCCCGTTATAGAGGCACAGAAGGTGTTTATTTAACTTTCAAGTCTGTTAGGCATAAATATTAGTTTTAAATTAGTTGTGGAATAGGAAAGACCTGGTGTAAACATTAAAGTTCTAACTTTGTATGAGGCCAATTTTGAAAATGTTAGGCGTGCCCTGTGAAAGGCTGATTGGGCTACCCTATTCACAGGTAAACGGATGATTGGTAAATGCAAGGCCATCAAAACTTGGTTTCAGAGATTCCAGAGCCAACGTGTTCCCATTAGTGAGAGGGGCAAGGCTGGTGGGTGCAGGGAGTGCTGGATGGCTAGATATATTGATGCTCTGGTCAAGGTAAGGAAGGAGGCATATGTCAGGTAAACAGAGCTTAGATCAAGTGAATCCTGAGAGGTGTATAAGGGCAGCAAGTGTATCTTCAAACGGGAAATCGGGCCACAAAAATGTGGACAAGAGATGGCTTTAGAAATTGGGTTAATGAGGCATTGAAGAAGTTCTACAAATCCGTTAATGGCAAAAGATTAACCAGGCAGAGAATAGGGTCCCTTAAAGATCAGTAAGGCTACCTATTTATGGAACCACAACAGATTTGAGGGATACTAAACAAGTATTTCACCTCAGTATTTAATGTGGAGGAGGTTACCAGAGCGAGAGAATGAAGAAATATGCAATGATACCTTGAAAAGTGTCTATGTTACAAGGAGGTGTTGTACATTTTAAAACATATAAAGGTGAACTAATCCCTGGGACCTGATCAGTTGTATCCCAGATGTTTGTGGGAAGCTAGGAAATAGATTGCTTATGCATTTTGCTGATATATCTGTAACATTGATTTTCACAGGTGAGGTGTCAAAAGACTGGAGGGCTGCTAACATAGTGCAATTATTTAAGAAAGTAAAGAAAAAAACAGGTAACTATAGATCGGTGAGCATGACGTCAATGGTGATTAAATTGTTGGAGGGGATTTCGAGGAAAAAGATCGATATGTATTTGGAAAGACAAGGACTGAAGAGGGCTTTGTACAATTGAGATTACGTCTCACTGACTCGGTGGATTTTTTTGAGGAAGTGATGAAGATGATTGATGAAGGCAGGACAGTGGATGTTGTCTATATGGAATTCAGTAAGATTACCAAAATGTTCTACATGGTAGACTGGTTAGCAAGGTTCGACTGCCTGGGATCCAGGGAGAACTCGCCATTTAGGTGCAAATTTTTCTTGAATATTGGAAACAGGGCGTGACAGTGGACATATGTTCATTAAACTTGGAGACCTGTGACCAGTGGCGTGCCGCAAAGATCAATAGTGGGACCACTGCCTTTTGTCACTGATACAAATCATTTACATTTGAGAATATGCAGTATGGTCAGTAAGGTTGTAAATAATAACAAATTTGTTGGTGTCGTCGACAGTGATGAATGATCTCTCAGACCACAATGGGACTTTGTTTAGGTGAACCGAGGAGTGGCAGATGGAGTTTATTTTAGTTAACTGTGAGGTGTAGCATTTTGGCAAGACATATCAAGGCAAGACATAGAGGTAGGGTCCTGTCGAAAGCTGCCAATCAAGGAGAATTCTATAGAAGTTATCGAATCCCTACATTGAGGAAATAGGCTTTTCGGCCCATCGAGTCCACACCGACCCTCTAAACAGTATCCCACTGGACAAACCCCTACCTTATGCCTCTGAGCCTACATTTCCCATGGCTCATCCACCTCGCCTGCACATCCCTGGGTACTTTACTCAATTTACCATGGCCGATCTACCCTTATCTGTATATCTTTATACTGTCGGAGGAAAACATAACATCCGGAGGAAACTCATGCAGACACGGGGAGAATGTGCAAACTCCACACAGGCAGTCATTCAAGGATGGAGTTAAACCCAGATCGCTGCGCCCTGAAGCAGCAATTCTAGTCACTGAGCTACTGTGTCACCTTGTGGTTCAGGTTCTCCGTTCCTTGAAAATGCCGTCACTGGTAGACAGCGCAGTGAAGAAGGCACTTGGTGATCTTCCCTTTATTGGTGCGTGCTTTGTGTCTGAACATTTTCACGACGCGTTGCATCTGTCCAGGACATTGGTTTGGCCACTTTTGTAATATTACCTTTAATTCCAGTTTCCCTGCTGTCGGAAAGATGTTGTCAAACTTGAAAGGGTACAGAAGAGATTTAAAAGAATGTTGCAGGTGTTGGAGGGTTAGAGCTACAGGGAGAGTTTGGATAGGCTGGGGCTATTTTCAAGTGTTGAGGCTGAGGGGCGACCTTAAAGAGGTTTATAAAATCATGAGGGGAATAGGTAAGGTAAACAGTCAACGTCTTTTCGCAGAGAGGCGAGTCCAAAATTAGAAGACGAAGGTTTAAGGTGAGAGGGGAAAGATTTAAATAGGGACATGAGGGACAACATTTTCACACAGAGACTGCTGCGTGTGTGGATTGAACAGACAAAAGAGGTGGTGGAGGCAGGTACAGTTACACCATTTAAAAGGCATTTGGATGGATGCATGCATGAGAGATGTTTAGACGGAAATGGGCCAAATGCTGGCAAGGGGAACGAGATTTATTTAGGATATTTGGTTGGCATAGACGACCGGACTGAAGGATCGTTTTCTGTATTGTACATCTCTGAGACTCTATTGCCTTTTGAGTGTATAACACAGGAACAGGAGGAGGCTACTCAGCTTCTGAATTCTGTCAGTAAGATTGTTTGCTCAATTACTGGGAGCAAAATACAAAAATACATCATTCAGATTTTGATGGTGATTTACAGAATCAGGAGAATTGCTTTTAGTCAACAGAACCTGTAAGGAATGTGAAGAGGCTATTCAGTCCCTCAGTTCCATTCCACAGGAGCAGGAGGTGAGCACAGAGCTATTGGAGCCTGTTACACAGGAACAGGAGGAGGACATCCATTTTCACAGACTTGGGATCAGGAAGCAGTCATTCAACTGCTTGAGACTGGGACACAGGAACAGGAGGGAGTCATTCAACTGCTCGAGGCTGGGACACAGGAACAGGAGGGAGTCACTCAACTGCTTGAGACTGGGACACAGGAACAGGAGGCAGTCATTCAACTGCTCGAAGCTGGGACACAGGAACAGGAGGGAGTCACTCAACTGCTCGAGGCTGGGACACAGGAACAGGAGGGAGTCACTCAACTGCTTGAGACTGGGACACGGGAACAGGAGGGAGTCACTCAACTGCTCGAGGCTGGGACACAGGAACAGGAGGCCGTCACTCAACTGTTCGAAATTGGGCCATAGGGAAATCTGGAGGCTAGTGACGCCCCAGGATCCTGTTACGCAGGAACAGGAGGAGGTGCCTCCCTTCCCACCAGTATGGAACATTGGGAGAGAAGAGGAGTTTGCTTGGAACAAACACAAATACATGAAAAAATTGCTTTCGTGGTCCATTCAATCCTGCCCCACCGTTCACTAAGAGCACGGCTGATCGAATTGTGATTCCCTCATTCCATTTTATGGAGACTCCCCTCTCTGCAGCCTCTGCTCCATTTCTTGGTCATGTTGCAGACCCAGATGCTTTAACAACAGTCACCATGACTCATCCAGAGGGTCGGGTCTAATCGGATGAGTCAGGATTTGAAGAGTCTAATAACAAGAATGAAAACATAAAATAAAGGTATAGCCAGATGTTTAGTTCTCTCACATTCGCAATCCAACTCACATAAACAGCCCATCCATAATACATTTGGGATGGAGCACTGGGTAGATATGGTTAACGTACTGCTGAATGCAACCCAATAATATCCAGAATGGAACTCTGTGCAGCCCACACCAATACTTGATCTATATTCCTGGGATGAATGTCCAGCGTGGGGAGATGTGCAGACCTCACTGGTTTATTCATATATAAACACAGGTTGTTCCAGTTTTCGGTAACACTGTGTTAGATCACTGCCCAGTGTGGGGAAACTTGCTGGAAGTGACAGGATGTGCAGCTCCCATCCAGTTACAGCGCCATATCTCCACTGTACCTTGACAAGTTTTGATGCAGATGTGAAAATCATTGCAAGGGAGAGATGTAAATGGAAACAGTTGAAACACCAATAGTTCTGATTAAGGCGAGTATGCCACAAGTACTTAAAGATGAAATAACTGAGATATTATCCGATGAGGTTCTGTGACTGGTACAAGGAAGTAAGAGGGGGTTAGTTGCCTCCAAATCATCAATGGGAATTAGAGGAACAAATATGCAGGGAAACTGGTGTGAGTAGCAGGAGCATTAGGATTGTCATAATAGGTGATTTAAATTTTCCTAACATAGACTAGGACATCCAGATGGTTAAGAACTTCGATGGAACGTAATTTTTAAAGTTTGTTCAACAAAGTTTCCCAAGCACGGGAAGGGACAAACTCGACCTACTTTTGTGAAATAGGTGACGGTGGTAAAGTGGGGGAGTGTTTTGGGAAAAGTGACTGGCGTTGTATTAATTTTAAAATAGTTGTGGGAGGGACAAAATTGGTCCACAGATTCAAGATCTAAATTGGGGAAAGGCATATTTTATTGGAATTAGACAGAGGATTGCAGGGGTTAATTGGAGTAGTTTGTTTTCATGTAAAAGGATATTGGGCACGAGGGAGGGCTGTAAAAGTGAGATAGCTCGAGTTCAAGGTTTACATGTTCCTGTGAGGGTGAAGGGAAAGTGAGGCTGGAAGAGAAAACCCTGGATGACAAGAGATATTGAGGCTCTTACCAGCAAAAAGGAGGCGTGGCTCAGGTACAGGCAGCTGGAATTAAGGGAATCCCTCGAGGTACACAGGGGATACAGGAGTTTACTGAAGAAGAAAATCAGGAAGGCGATAAGGGAGTATGAGATAGCCTTGGCTTAGACGATTGGAGTGAACCCAAATTCACTATAGTAAAGAAAAAGAACAACTAGAGAGAGAATAGGACGCCTTAAAAACCAAAATAGGCACGCATGTGTAAAACTACAAGAGATGGTTGAGGTCCTCAATTTCCCCTCCTAGTTTACCATGAAGAAAGACATGAAGTCCTGTGACCTTTGGGAGGTTAATTGTCATATCGTGGTACTGTCGAAATCACAGTAGAGGTGCTGCTGGACATATTAGAATGCACAAAGTCAGATAAATCTCTTGGTCCTGACCAGATATATCCAAGAGCACTGCAAGAGGTGAGAGAAGACAGGGGCCAAGGTCCTGGAAGACTAGGCGGTAACAAATATAGTGCCCTTCTTCAAGAAGGGCTGGAAATAATTGCCTGGGAAATACAGACCAGTAAGCTTCACATCTGTTTGCAGTAAACTACTTGAGAAGGTTCTGAGGTACAAGATATGCATGCATTTGGAGAGACAGAGTTTGACCTGGAGCAGTCAGCGTGGCAGATCATGCCGTACAAATTTTATTAGGGTTTTTTGAGGAAGTGACCAGGAAAGTTGTCGAGGGCAGGGCGGTCAACATAATCTATATGGATTTCAGTAAGGCCTTTAGTAAGATTCCACATGAAACGCCGCTCTAGAAGGTTAGATCGAACAGACTCTAAGGTAAGCTGGCAATTTGGTGACGCAGTTGCTTTGACATTATAAAGCAAATGGCTATGGTGGAGGTATGCTTGTCGGACTGGAGGCCTGTGACTAGTGGAGTGCCTCAGGGGTCCGTACTGTCCCCATTGATGTGTGTTATCTAGATCAATGATTTAGACGAGAGGGCACAATGCAGGTTAGTAAGTTTGCACATGGCACTAAAATAGGAGGTATTGTTTACAGTGAGGAACATTATCAGAAATTGCAGCACTACCTTGATCAGCTGGGGAAGTGGGCTGAGAAATAGCAAATGGAGTTTAATATAGATAAATGCAACATCTTTCATTTTGGAAAGTCAAATTCAGATGGGAGTTTAATGGTGAATGAGAGGGCCTTAAGGAGTGTAGTGGAACAAAAGGATGTTGGAAATCAGGTGCATGGTTGTCTGAATTTGAGTCGCAGATATACAGGACAGTGAAGAAGGCTGTTGGCACACTGGCCTACATCAAGGCATTGGTGTCCTCCATCGCAGGACCGTCGCAACACGACGCCTGGAGGAAGACCGCCTCATCTTCCACCTAGGAACTTTCCAACCACAAGGGATGAATGCAGATTCCTCCAGCTTCTTCATTTCCCCTCACCCCAACTTTTCTCAGTCCCTCAGACTCAGCACCGCCTTCTTGAGCTGCAATCTTCTTCCCGACCTCTCCGCCCCACCCCCATCCGGCCTATCACCTTCACTTTAACCTCCTTCAACCTATCGTATTCCCAACGCCCCTCCCCCAAGTCTTTTCTCCCTATCTTTTTTCTTAGCCTGCTTGGCACACCCTCCTCATTGCTGAAGAAGGGCATTGCCCGAAACGTCGATTCTCCTGCTCCTTTGATGCTGCCTGACCTGCTGCGCTTTTCCAGCAATACATTTTAAAGCTGCATTTTAAATTTGTTGGGAGCAGTGGAAGAGTGGGATAAAAATGAAACAGTGACACCCTCCAACCTCAGTCAGAGCAGGAATTTGGAGAAATTCACCAAGTGGGAATTTATTCCAGTGGGAATTCTCTTTCCCGGAAGTTTGGGATGGCTGAATCTTTATATTATATCGAGGCTGGCTTCGATATAATATAAAATGATTTTCCACAAACAGGTGAATCAGGGATAATAGTGCATCGGGAGCAAAGTACAACTGGGAACACAATGAGATGAACCACAACCTTATTTACTGGTGGAGTAGTGTCAATGGGCTGAATGGCCCACTCATGTGCCTCAGCCCCATGTTCTGATGTTACGTTCAACCCTTCAGACCTGCTACACAGAAGCACATCGAGGCCACTCCGATGGTGAGGTGTAGTTTTGGAAAACTACTTGGAAAATCCAGGCTGGGTCAGGAACCGACCCCCACCCCCAAGCTCTCTTTCCAGGTTTCCCCTCTCTGTAACATCTGCTCCAGATGTGGGTCATGTTACAGACCTAGATACGCTGGGTGTATACAGCCCCCATACCCCATCCAGTTAACCTAAACAAATCATCTGCTGTCCCTGAATGCAACATTGTGCAACACGACTTCCAGGAAAATAACCTGTTAGTTTCCAATAGCATAACATGTGAAATTAATAAATAAGAACGGAAGTAGGTCATTCGCCCCCTCAAGCTTACCTGTCAGAAAATAAGAACATGGCTGATCTACTCCAGGGCCCAACTACACTTTCTTGCCGACCCCTGTATCTCTCCACACCTCTCTGGGTTAGGGAATTCCAGATATTCACTACCTTCTGAGAGAAGGCATCACTTTGCATCTCAGATTGAAATCGATGTTCCTTATTCGGTATCTTTATCCTCGAGTTTGGCATTCTGCCCAGGAATGGGAGCAACTTCTCAACATCTACCTTCTCAAGCCCGCTCTGTATCTTATATATTTCAGCAGTATCCCTCTTCATTCATTTAAAATCCAATGAATAATCACCTCACCATTATAGAGATTCTGAATAACTCAACCCTTTCATCTCTGGAAGCCAGTTAATGATCCAACCGCATTACTTGCTGCATCAGCATGCTGACGTTATGCTTCATACTCAAGAAGACTCCAATCACTTTGTGCTCCTCCTTTTTTGGAAGTCCTCTCCATTAAATAACAGCCTGCCTTTCGGTTCTCAGTGTCTTCCACAAACTCGGATGTATATTGCACTCAACTCCCTCCTTCAGGCTGTCAGAATAGATTGTATATAACTGATGCCATCGGGCTGATATGTGTGGTGATCCAGCAGATACACCTTTATCATAAAGATCCATTAATCCTGGCTCACCGATTTTTATGTGTTAACCAGTCATCATCGCATGTTAACCAGTCATCATCGCATGTTAACACATTATCCGTCATCCTACGAGCTTCCGGCTTGAGTAAGATCTTTTATTTTGTAATACCCTGGGGAAAATCTCTGAAAATACTCTTGTCTACCAGATCCCCTTTATCAAGTCCGCTTGTTATATTTCCAGGCATCTCCATAAATATTTGCATGATCTTACAGGGCAAAATATAATTTCCCTTTCACAAACCCTCACTGACACTGCGTGAAGCTTTTCTTAATGTCTATGCTGGCCAGGTTTTCTAAATGAAACTAGCCCCATCTGCTTTCATTTGACCCATAGGCCTCTAAATGTTTCCCATTCGTATGTTTGTCCAAATGAGTTTAACTGTTATCGCTATATTGGCATCTCCCACTCTTCCTCTGAAAGCTCATTCTATACCCGTACCACTCTGTATAAAAACACTGCCACTGCGTCCCTTTTAAATCTTCCCCCTTTCACCTTAAACCTATGCCTTCTATGTTTGAACTCTCCCCTCCTGTGGAAAAGCCCTTGGCTATTCATCCGATCCATACCTCTTAAGATTTCATAAACTTCTATAACGTCAGCCCACAACCTTCTACACTCCATCTGATACTAACTTCAAGAACAAACATTTAAAGACAAGTGCTGCAAAATTGAAACTATATTAAACATGACAGTAAAACAATACACAGCCAAAACGTCATACTATTATTTGTTTTTCTCCATATTACAATACTGAGGCAGCATGAAACGCTTATTTAGTGCCAATAACAAGTCACGCACCTGAATTTATTTGTCTAACGGGGGTGATGATCTCGACAATGAAAACGTAACTATGGCCAGATCTATATACTATCATATAGTCAATATTCCCCCACCTGGCTTCCCAAAGAACTTCTGTGCTTGTGTCTTCCTTATCTTGCACTCAATAGAGAGAACACCTTTCCCCATCGCATCTTAATTTAAACCCGTTTCACAGAATCTTCTTTTATCTTTTGCCACACCTTCTTTCCCCTGTCACCGATTCCCCAGCTCTGGCTAGCGATTTAAAGCACATTTTCCAATCATTTTGAGTTCTGAAGAAGTGTCACACTAGACTTGAAACACCATTTCTGTTTCCCTGTCTCTGCAGATGCTGACAGACCTGCTGAGTTTCTCCAGAAATGAATAGGGGCACAGAACAAATTTTCAATTAAAAAATAGCGATCTATACTGGAAATAAAAATACCAAAAATTGCTGGAGAAACAGAAAGCTTTGTAGAAGTTTCAACGGACTTGCAAGTTTATATCTGCATTCACTCCAGAAGATGCTGCAACATCATCAACAATTTCTGTTTATGAACAATTTCCAACGATGAATGTCAAAGATGCCCAAACATCCTGTCGAACATGGAGTGCCACACACTGGGAACTGAACGATAACGCATGGTGACAAGTTCCTTGACTCTGGATCTGCATAAGGCTGGCATCACTGACACAGCAGTGCTCTGAATCATGGTCGGGGGAAAAACAGAAGGAAACACATTCACTTCAAATACAGAAGATGGCATTACTGAAAGGAAAAGATTTAGATTCGTACCTTAAATTGATTGAGTTAAAGTAACAAATTGGAGGCGTGACACCATGGAAAGAATTTCAGCCGAATGAGAATATGAAAATGGAAGTGTTACCACATCAGAAACCAGAGTAGGTCACTGAATACAGGACTGTTGGGTGAATGGGTCTTGGTGTTAACTGGGGGACAGTCAGTGGAATTGAATTGTCGATATTGCAGATTAAACTGGGTTAACATCTGATGCTGTAGGTCACAGCAGCAACAGCAGAAGCAGAATTGTATTCAATGACAATCTGTAACCTTTCCCTCAGGATAATCCCTCAGTCCACCATTACCCTCAAGCCGATCTATAGTTCAGTGACGAGTGTGGGTGAATATGCCAGGGTCAGTACCATGTGTACCTTTACCTGATGACATCCCATAAAAGCTACTGCAATTGGCTGGTTTCTCTGGAAACAGCAGAAGTAACATCTTGTACAGAGGCAGAAATTATACCACGAGTAACAAATCAGATCGAAGCACTGTCATCCTGCCAAATCCAAGCATAAATGTCGATGGACCATTAAACAACGTACTGGAGGCGAAGACTCCACAAATATCCCCATCCTAAATAATGGAACAGTCCTGTATATCAGTGTAAAAGTCAAGTATGTGGTGTCTGCACTGTCCTCAGCCAGACGTGTTGAGTGGATGCTCCAACGTACCGTATCATGATGCCCACAGAATCACAGATGGCAGTCTTCAATCATTTCGATTCGCTGCACGTGACATGAAGAAACCGCTGAACACAGTAGATATGACAAGGGCAATGGGCCCTGAACCCATTTCTGCGACGAGACTGAAGACTTGTGCTGCACAATAAGCCGTGTCACTGGGGAAGCTGTTTCATTACAGCTCCAACTCTGACATCTCCCTGGCAATGTGGAAAATTACTCAGCTATGTCCAGTTTTCTAAGAGGGGGATAAATACAATCTGACCAATTACCACCCCATCAGTCCCATCACGACAGTCAAATTGGTGGGAGTTCTATATGACAGAGCTTTCAAGTAGCACAGAAATAACCTGCTCAGTATGGTTTCAGATAGGTCTCCATGTGGAGATGGTGCTGTTGTGGAATTGTCATTGGATTACTAATACAGACCAGGCTCATGATTGGGCAGCTGGTGGAAGATAAAAACAATTATTAACATATCAAGATCTAAAATCTGGTGTCAGTAATAGTGATCTTGTGTCCAATGTTGATTGTAAACATCGATTTCCTTCCCCAATGTACTTTCAGGAAGTGAATTTCCCGTGTTTTCCTGGTCTGGCCTAAAAGTGACTCCAAACACACAGCCATGTGATAAACTCTTCAATAGTCCCTGAAACGGCCAAGCAAGACACTCAATTGTATCAACTGCTCAGAACTCTTAAAGAATATACCCGGAGAGAACACCTGGCTCCAACTTTGGTGTCGGAAAAGGGAACGGGAAACATTGACCCTGCAGAGACCTCCTTCTGTCTGATGGTTTGTGACAACACTTACTGAGTTTCCCACAAACTGTACAGGAACTTCGGGAAATGACTACGTCACACAACACATCGAGCTTTCTCTGTGCAAATTAATGGTCGAACATCTCCTTAATGCAGTTTTACCCATACAATATTCATATCCCTTAATATGTTTAAACATTGTGAAATATAAAGTGAGAACTGCTGTAGTCCCTTCAGCCCATCAATTTTGCTCTTCCATTCAATATACAGGCAGTTCTCAGATAATGAGTGTTGATTAAATACAATTTGGTTGCAATGTAATTCGTGAACCTTTTTCCATAAAGTGAACTCCCGTTCATTGTGACGCAATTCCTTGCCGGGAACTAAGTGAACAGCGAAACCCAGCCTCAGGATCCTCTGTCTGTAAAATGTACAACAATGTGTTCAGCTAAAACAGGAATGTAATCTGCTCTGGAAGCCTTGAAAATGAGCCTGAAACGGGGAATTGTAGTATCCATTTAGAAAGAACTTTATTTCAAACTGTGGGGAGAATCTTGAGGAGAACTGGAATCTCCCCATCGGCATCACGTGATCAGTCAGCCTCACTCGCTTTCTGGTGAAGGGTGTGCTGAAAGGTACACTGCTGTAGTCAGTGACCTGTATTTTGAAAGTGTTACATTTACAGCACTGTTTTATTACAATATGGGACTTAAAGATTTATTTAGACTGTGCTAGTATGTCTGTTAGACTAAATTAATTTTTTGGCTTTACTAATATTTTTAGGGGTTCGCCCCTTACCCTCTTTTTCCCATAGACCCCATTATTAATATTGCACGATTTTGCACAACACGGTGTTGCACAGGAACACAGCTACTGAATTATTGGAGAACAACCTGGATTGATAGCTGATCTTCTATCTTCACACGGTACTCCCCTATCCTTTTAATTTCCAGAAATCCTTATTTATATTCAGTGCCTAGGAGTCCACAGCCCAAGCTGGGAGAGAGTACTCGTGGTTCGCCAGTCTCTGAGTGAAGACATATATTCTCATCTCAATGCAAAGTGGTCTGTCTGTACTTAATGCTGTGGCCCTTTGTTTCAGGCGTCCAAGCCAACTTCCGATCTGTCTCGCCCTGTCAGAGTTTTATATATTTCACCCTGAACACCACTCATTTTCCTAAATCCCATGGAATACAGGTCCAGTCGCCCAAAACCCTGATCCCACAACAAGCCTGTCATCCCAGAGATCAGTCTGGTCATCCTTCCCTGCTCTCCCTCAATGTCAGGTTTGTCCTTTATTGGGTAACGAGACCAAAACTGCACACAATACTGTACAATGTTCGAGCTGGGGTCTCACCAAGGCCCTGTACAGCTGCAGTAGGATACTCTTACTCCTGCACTCAATTCCCCTGAAATGAAGGTGAATACATCATTTATCTGTCTAAATGCTTACTGCTCCTACAATATTGCTTTAGTGACTGGTGTACAAGGTGATGCAGATTCTTTTCAATGTTACAGCTCCCCACTTGCTGGGTCTATGTACACTGGTCAGCGTGTCAATGCCATTCCCAGTATTGACTTCTGGCTTCAGACTCACTGTCACATGTACTCAGAGGGCTGCACGGAAATAAACGAAAATGCAGCTTAAGTTCCTTTATAGAACAACATTCCCTTTTCAAATGAGAGGCTGCCATTCTATTGTTCCCATCAAAGTACACAACATCTCATCTCTGCCATTACTCTCCATCTGCCCCGTATTTTCCCAGGAATTTCACTTGTCTCAGTCACTTTGGAGCTTTTTTACATCTTCCTCACAACTCAAATGCTGATATCGTTTAGTGCTGTCAGCAGACTTGGGAATATTGCATTTGAGCCCGTCAACCAAATATATGATGTGTATTGGGAATAGCTGGGGCCCAAGACACGATCCTTGCTATATCCTCCGAGACTTCCATTTTAAAAAAAAATGTTGTTTTATTCCTGCGCTGTGTTTCCTGCCAGCTCTCACATTCTAAAACCATGACCATACGTTAGACCGAGTCCCTCAGGATTCGAATTCGCACAATAGGCTTGGGGCATTATCAAAAATCTTTCTGAGATTCCCTTCGTATTACATTGATACCTTCTCCATAATGTTGCTAAAAGCCACTTTCTCAAATATGATTCCCATTTCATAAATCTCTGTTGACTTTGTCTATGTACATTAATTTCATTCCGATACTATCTCTAAACTGTTTTGTTGTTAATTTCATTCTATTCCCTTTTTCTAACCAGACTAAAGATCCCTAGGAAGTGTTCTTTTTTATTTTGTTTTACTCTGTGAAGGCATAACTGAAACTTTTGTTCCATAGTTCTACCATTACCCAGTCCTCAATTATCTGACATCAAACTGTAAGATAGCTGCACATTTCTTTCTCTTAATTTTGCAATTAACATATTTTCCGAAAATATAACAGTTTCTGTCTTATAGACTTTGTTAAGATATTCTTCAGAAACCTATCAAATCCTATTTTAAGGTACTCACTGATTGGCCTTCTGTAGCCATACAATCACAGAGGCAAAGACTCTGTACTATCAGAAATACAGCATGGTCTACATTAGGCCCACTTTCCGACACAATACGCCCAGCCGTGAATCTTAAGGCATTTCAAGAGCACGACCGTGTATTTTCTAATAATTTTGACTTTGCCATGATATCTCCCCTCTCAAGAAGTGTACTTCAGACCCCAATACACACTGGCTTAAAAGCAATCCTCAGATCCTCACTAAACCGCAAACCCTTCACATTAAAAGTGTGCCCCCTTGACTAAAAGAAACAACTGCTGTCCATCCACCCTGTCCTTGCTCCTCGTAATCCTATCCTTCAGAATCACGTCCCCTTCAGCCTTGTCTCCACCAAACTAAACAACCAAAGCTTATCCAGCCTCTCCCCATAGCTGATATGCTCCATCCCAGGGAACATTCTGGTGAATCCCCTCTGCAAACCCTCCCATGCAGTCACATCCTTCCTGTAATATGGTCCCTGGAACTATACACAGTATTCCATCTTGGCCTCACCAAAGTTCCGCATAGCTCTTATAATCTGCGCCTCAATGTTTACAGTCCCTTATACTTTCCCAAATTGTGTATGAACCTGTCCATTCACATTCAGGGATATGTGGAGAAGCACCCTCTGACCTTCCTCGTGTGCTGCCATTCATTGAGTCCTCCCCCGTCTGGTTCCTTCTCCCAAAGTGTATCCCCTCCTATTTATCAGAGTTACATTCCATCTGCCATTGATCTTTCCAGATGACCATTCCATCTGTATCTTCCCCTAACTTAAGGCCTTCCTCCTCAATGCCAGCCAACAGCCAATCTGCGTATCAAACACAAACTTACTTCTCACACTCCCCACCCCTCATCCATATTCACAGCGACATCATTTATGATTAACACAAATATTAAAGTTGAAAATCATACAACATCAGGTTAGAGTCCAACAGGTTTGTTCGGAGGCACTAGCTTTCGAAGCGCTACTTCTTCATCAGGTGATTGTGCGCTTTGATGAAGAAGCAGCACTTCGAAAGCTATTGCCGCTGAATAAACCTGTTGGACTTTAACCTGGTGTTATGAGATTTACAGCATTGTCCATCTAGTCCAACATCAGCACCTCCGAATCACAAACAATAAGAGATACAGCACTGATCCCTGTGGTATACCATTGGACACTGGACTCCAATCACACAAGCAGTCAGCCACCACCTTGTGTCTCCTACCACTAAACTTCATTTGGATGCAATTTGGCAAGTCACTAATGAGTCCGACCTGTTCCCTGGTTATTGTTTTCCGCTGGAGACACTTGTAGAATATCTGGGAATTCTCCCTAATCTTGCCCTGCCAGCAGGTTTCCATGCCCCTGTGTTAGTTAGTCCCCTACGCGTGCAGAATTTCCTCCTTATTGCAGTCTTAAATGGTCAGTCCTTTATCCTGCCATTATTTCCCTTGAATGTGGATTAGGCAGCCGGAGAAACATCCTGTTAATTTCCAACTTGTCACATGTTTTGTGATTTTTATGCATTTCACAGTGACCCATCTCAAATTCTTTGAAACTCAAGAGAACACAGGCCGAGTTTCATTATCACGCAATCTCGCCAATTGACGGATTAATCTGGGGAATGTCAATTGAACTTTCTCTGTGATCGGTATATTCTTTCTCAGATTTGGTGACCAAAACTGTACTCAATATTCCAGGTACAGTACTCACCAACACGCTGTTAAATTGCATCAAAATGTCTTTACATCTATATTCTGACTCCCTTAAAGCAAGGCAATCCAAACTTTAACTTACCACTTGCATATATTCCTCCAAATACCCTTCACATTCATTGCATTTATGAACTCATTGTGTGAGTTCTTATAGAAAGCCTTCTGATAATCTAAAATATGCCAATTGTAATGGTTCCCCATTATCTATGCTGTAAGAATCAACCTCAAACAATTCCAAAGTTTGTCAAGTATGATTGCCCTTTCAGAAATGCACATTGATTCTCTCCAATGTTGCTGTTAATTTCTAAATAACGAATATCACATCCTATATGATAGAGTCCAACAGTTTCCCCACAAATGTCAATTTAATTGGTCTGTAGTTCTCCACACTATCTCTTCTTCCCTTTGTAGATGCTTGGGTCACTACCGTACATCTATAGTGCTTGGATTACGTTTACTAATGTCCATTTATCTAAAACTGCTTCCAGACGATGCAGAATGCATTGGGTAATAGAACACAGTCATCGACAGTGCAACTAATACTTCTATTAGTGGTTTATTTCTGAAGATTTTGGTATGAACTACATCTGGTTTGTCATGGTTAACAATGCTCAATCCAGCTGCATGTTCAAGTAGAGCCTTGTTACTGATATAAATTGTCTTTATGTCTTTTAATCCATAAGTCCTATATAATGACGTTGTAATTCTGGGTGATTTTCTGGATCTTCCTCCATGAAGACAGATGCGAGGTAACTGGTTATTTACTTAGCCATTTCCCTGTTACCCATAATAAGCTTGTCTCTCCTGATTGCAGATTTCCACATTTGACTATGCTTCTCTCTTTCCTTTGAAATATAGAACATAGATTTTTGCAGTCTTTGTGTTCCTGTTTGTTTGCATGCATGGTCGCTTTTTGATTTCCTTACCCGTTTCATGGCCCTCCTTTACTGGATCGTAAATTTCTGAGAATTCTCAGGATGCCACAATGTCTGGAATTCTTCTGAAGTCAATTCCTGTGATTCATGTAATCTTTAATTTATTATGCTAATCATTGTTAACTCACTTTCTCACGCTTGGGTGTTTTACCTGAAATAAATAAAGATATTTTTTCAGACTTTGTAGAATTTCTATAAATCTCCTGGTACTGACCAGATATATTCAGGAACACTGCAGGAAGACAGGAAAGAAATATCGGGGGCCCTGGTTGGTACTTTTGCATCAGTGGTAGCCAACGGGTGAAGTCCTGGAGGACTGGAAGGTAGTGAATGCTGTGCCCTTATTCAAGAAGGGCTACAAAGAAAAACCGGGCAACTATAGACCAGTAAACCTAAAATCTGTAGCAGGTAAGTTACTTGAGAAGATTCTGAGGGAGAAGATATACATGCATTTGGAAAGACAGGGTCTAGTGAATGGGGGATTATGGCTCACACATTTGTTAGACTGCTTTGATGAAGTGACCAGTAACTTTGGCAAGGGCATGGTTGTATATATAGTCTATATGGATTGCAGTAAAGCCTTTAATAAGGTTCCCCATGGTACGCTGCTCTGGAAGGTTAGATCATATGGATTTGAGGGGGAGCTGGCAAATTAGGTCGAAAATTGGATTGATGATAGGAGGAAGAGTGTAATCATGGAAGGATGCTTGTCGGACTGGAGGCCTGTGATGAGTGGAATGCCTCAGTGGTCGGGGTTGCGACCATATATTCATATATTACACATATCTATGATTTAGATGGGAATGTACAAGCATGATTTGTAAGTTTCAAGGTGACACTAAAACAGGTGGTATCGTGGACAGTGAGGAAGGTTATCAGAAATTTCAGAAATTACAGCAGTACCTTGATCAGGTGGGGAAGTGGGCCGAGAAATGGCAAATGGAAATTAATTCCGATAAGTGTAAGTTCTTGCATTTTAGAAAGTCAAATCAAGGCAGGAGTTTCATGGTGACTGGCAGGGCCTTAAGGATTGCAGTGGGACCGAGTGATCTTGGAATTCAGGTGCACGGTTTTCAGTAAGTGGAGTCCTAGGTAGACAAGGCACTGAAAAAGGCTTTTGACTCACTGGCCTTCATCAGATAAAGCACTGAGCATCGAAATTAGGGAGTTATGTTGGCGGGTCCATACTTGCAGCGTCATGTTCAGCTTTGTTCACTTTGCTCGAGGAAGGATGTTATTAAACTGGAAAGAGTGCAGAAGAAATTTACAAGGATGTTGCCAAGACTCAATGGTCTGAGTTATAATGAGAGGTTGAACAAGCTAGTAGTTTTTACTTTAGAATGTATGAGGCTGAGGGGGATCTGATAGTAGTGTATAAGATCATGGGAGACATGGATAGAGTCAATGCACTCAGTCTTTTTTTCCCCAGGATTGGGCAATCACGGTCTAGAGGGCATCAATTTAAGGTCAGAGGGGAAAGAGTGAAAGGGAACCTGAGGGGCAATTTCTTTTAAACACAGGGTGGTTTGCATATGGGATGAGCTGACAGCAGAAGTGGTTGAGGCGTGTACATTAAAAAAATATAAAATACATTTGGACAAATACACAAGTCAGAAAGGATTAGAAGGATACAGGGAAATGGCAGGGAAATGGGGTTAGTGTGAATGGATATTTTGTTCAGAATGGACCAGTTTGGGCCGAATGGCCTGTCTCCGTGCTGTAAGAGTATATGGCTCTAACAACCATTGTTCTCTTACTGAATGTTATATTGTATTTTCCCAATTCACTGGAGCGAACTTGACCCTCTAACCTCTGGGCTTCCATGATGTTTGACCAGAATGTTCAAACATTCCACATTGAATGCAGACGCCGTGTAAAATATAACATATTAATGTCACAATTCCTCCAAAGCTGCTTCAGAGCAAGGTTAGTAATTAGTCCTTCCGACCACACAAGAGACAATAGACAATAGGTGCAGGAATAGGCCATTCTGCCCTTCGAGCCTGCACCACCATTCAATATCATCATGGCTGATCATCCTAAATCAGTATCACACACACCAAATCCGAAATAATCTGCTCTCTAGTTTGGTTCACAACTTACTCTTCAACCTACCTGATATGCACTATAGGAATTTATTTTTCACAACATTAGCAGTCACTTAGTTAACTCAGTTTCGATGCAACTTGACACCATCCATTATTACTGCAGAACCCACGAGTATTTGTTACTCGTTCACAAAATGAGGGCTTAGCTGGATAACCAGCATTTCCTGGCCATGCCAGACGGCAGTTAAGAGTCAACAGCGTTGCCTTGGATCTGGAGTGACATGCAGGCCAGACCAGATAAGAACAGCCGTTTCCTTCCCGAAAGGACATCAGTGAACCAGATGAGTTTTTCCAACAATCAGGAATGGATTCCTGATCATCATAAACCCTTGATTCCAGATACTTATTGAGTTCAAATTCCACAATCTGCCATGGCAGGATTTGAAACCATGTCCCCAGAACATTACCTGGGTCTCTGGGTTAAGAGCCCAGCGATAATATCAGTATGGCATAGCTTCGCTTTGAGTATAGTTGCATATATAATTTCCAGAGCATATGATGCAAAATATTTGCGCGACAGTTTTGCTTCAGATATATAACAAGTTTGTTTCTCCTTGTTATTTGTAAGACCCACCCAAACTCATTCTGTGGAATCTGAGGGGCAGAGCCTGTGTCGTTATTAGTGATAGACTTGGATAAGACATTCGGGGAGGCTCACCTCGATGCTGAGATGATCTGAAGACAGGTCCAGCAATATAGGACAAGCATCAATATCCATTCCGCTCTGTCTGGATAAGTGTCACCGTATATTCTCACTGCTCCCTCACACTCACTGTATGTCTCTTATAGCACCTCCCCTCGACCAAGACTCACACTCCAAATAAGGCTCAAGCACAACCACTCTCACTGTTGAATTCAGCACCTTCCCTCCCCCACATTTTCTGTCCCTGATGCAATAGCCCCGCACACTAATCGCACGACATGGATACAACACTATGGACAGACTCCCTCCGGCTACCTCACCATGTCACACCTCACCTAGTCCAGCACTAACAGCAGGTCCATCCACTTCTACCCTCACTCATTCCTTCCCTTTCTCCCATTCTAGGAGAAACAGCCTGGAATAGGACAGAACGGGCCACGCCGGGTGATGGAGTGCCAGATATCCGTTCCCTCATATCCCTACCCTGATATGTGGGGAGGATCCTGGAGAGAGCCGGAGAGGGCCAAGAGGCCTTGGGTGAAGATCCTGAAACAGCCACGTCCCACCAACCTAATAAGGAGCTGTGTTTAGTAAAGAGCAATTCTCAGTTCAAACCTACTGTCAGTTCCAACCTTATCTCTCTCACTCGTCGAAGAATAGATACCCCATTGCACAGAGATGCAGGCATTGAAATACACAGACTATTGGTAAATACTCCAATATACTAACATACACAATGCATACAAGGAGATAAGAATGCACACACGGAGAAGCACACAAAGACATAAACAGTCACACACAAATGGACATAAACACAGATAGAAACACACAGGCTGATACAAAGACAGACAGACATAGTCACACAAATACAAAAATAACAAGTACATGGACACACACACTTAAACACACATTAAGACACAGACACGAGTGCCATTAAGATAAATAAATAATTTTTTGATTTATAAGGAGATCAAGGATTCTGGGAGAAGGTAGAAGAATGATGTTGAGGAACATATTAGAAATGACTGAATGGTATATCAGACTCGATGGACCAAATGGTCTAATTCTGCTCCTTTTTGTAATGCTCGTCTGTTGTTATGCTATCAGGTATTCTCTTTCTGAGACACCAACAGCAACATATTTGATTGGAAACAGTCAGTGGTAATGTGGGAAAAGATTGGAGGGCAGAATGGTTAATGTCTATTCCTAGTTATTGTACCACTATATCCGAAAAGGGGCAGTGGTTTGATATGAGGTTAACACAGTTTTTAAAAACTGTGTCCCACAATGAAAGAAGGATGTCCCTTTCCCTTTCCTGTTCTGCTATCTGTGGTGTCCTCATCCTCAGGGAGCAGTGAAGACTCGGTTAATTTAGGTATTTTAGTTTGAGCTTGACTGATCTTTGCTGGACAGGAGAGTCAATGTTTATTGGGTACAGACAGGAAACGGATGGTCAGACACACTCGGATCAGCCATGAGCGTTCTGAATCGTGCCACCAAATGGCCAACTGCTGCCCCTTTCCAATGTGTTGTGCCGTCTATCCACCCTCCCGGCCGTTACAGGAATATACTGCTGCCCCTATCCCATGTGTTGTTCCCTCAATCCATGCTCCCGGCCGTTACAGAGATAGACTGCTGCCCTTACCCCACGTGTTGTTCCCTCAATCCACTCATCGCTGCTGTTGCAGAGATATACTGCTGTCCCTACCTCATGAGTTGTTCCCTCAATCCACCCCTCAAAGCAGTTACAGAGATATACTGCTGACCCAACCCCAATCCACCCCTCAGTGCGATTACAGGGTAGAGGACCATCCCATTCAGCCAGACTGGATCGTTACAATGAGATGGGAGGAGACCATTCTGCCCCGCGAAGGAATTACACAGGAATATAGGATGAAGTAATTCAGCTCGTTGAGTACATTACACAACCCAGGATGAGGCCATTCAACCCGACTGAACTGCTGCACAGGAACAGGGATGTTGTCACTAACAGGAAATAGACAGTAGTGACATATGATTTTTAAAAATAAAACTGTAACTAGTTTTGACTCAGAGATCACTGTAGGGTCATCAATGATCAATAATCTATGTAAAATATCTGGATGAAGGGACTGAGTGGATCAAAGCTGAACTATCTCGTACACCAAAATGATCATTCAATAGATCTTCAAATGGAGGGAGTGAATCTGCATTATGATGGAGACAGGGAAGGTTAGTGAGCAAACCCTCAGCAGAAATAATATAATGTGAGTTGTCTATTGCAGTTGGGAACAATTTAAATGGAGAGAGATTGCAGAACTCTGTGATGCAGATGTTTTTCATATTCTTGGTACATGAATCATATGAAGATTGTCTGTAGATGCAGCAAGTGATTCAGAAGGTAAGTGGTATTGGGTTTAATTAGGAATATTTCACTGTATCTGTGCAAGGATTGTTGAGACCACATCAGATACACTGGGTGCAGTTCTGATCCTCTAAACTAAAAAAAAGGATTCAATTCCTTTCAAAGATGTTCAAAGATGCTTCCCTTTACTCATTCCTGAAATGAAGGCCTTTTGTTATCGGGGATTATCTGTTTAGATCTTAGATGAGAAATCTTACTGAACCACGATTTTCAGAGAAGTCTTTCAGCTGGATACATATTTTCTCTTGTTGAGAAGACTAAAGCTAGATAATATTTTTTTTGAATGAGATGCATTGGTATTAACACAAATATTATGAAGATATCAACCCATTTTTTAAAAATTACGCAGATGCATATAAGCATCTCATCAAATCATAAAATGGGCACATTATTTTCTTTTGCTAATGCAAGGCAGTGTGCACAACAACAGCAATGATGCTGCATACAGCATACAGTCTATTATCATCCATTCCAGAGAATGTACATGGAGAGTGCACATGGTCCAGTTTGGTGTTCAGTTGACATTCTTGTATTTTTCCACACAGAGACGGAGAAAAATATTACTTGCTTCAGAAGCAGCAGCCAATTGGTCTCTCTCTCTCTTACTTTGTTCTGCCTGAAAACAAGGTGGAAGAGCAGAAAAATCCTGAGTCATCTTTACCACTCGTGGAGGAATCCTGATGAGGATTCATAGGAATTTCTGTTCAGCTCGAAGCAAAGTGAATTCAGACAAATCCAAATCCAACTGTTCCGGGAAGAAATCCGCATTCCCAGACATTAGTGTGAGCAGAATAAATTCAAAGCCAGAAACATATTTGAGACACTCTATCATTTTACCATTTGTTCACAGTTCAACTTTCTGTGTCTCAGATTTTTCTAGAAAATTACCCAGTCTGAGACCTATATCATTGGACACAGCACTCAACTGGTTACATTTAAAATTTGCTTTCACCAATAGAGGAGTGGGAAAAGACATGAGTGACCCTCCAACATTGGTCAGATCATGAACAAGAGATTCTCAAAAGGTTTTTAAGGTGTGAATTCCCTTCCACAGAAAATTGTGATGCCTGGATATTTCCATTTGTTCAAAATTGTCTATGTAAGGCATTTGAAAGACAAATGAATGTAGGGAAATGGTACACTGACAGAAAAGTGCTGCTGAGACCTTAATCAGATCATAGTGCATGGTAGAGCCGTGACAAAGTGTCTGATGACCCACTCTTGCTCCACAGTCCCGTGTTACTATTGTGCATTCAGCCTCTCACAGCTCCTGAAAGGTGCAGATGGGGGCCAATGCTCCACAGTAACACAGGATTTCATTTAATCCCTCACAACAGTCACACTCAGATTGGTATGGATTGGAAAATATTATTTGGAATTCCAGGCCGGTTTTGAAAGACGCCTCTGGTCTGTTTACAGAGTGCCCCGTCTCTACAACTTGTGCTTCATTTGTTGGTCTGGTCTAGACCAGGATTCGTTATGCATAAAGCTGCATACCTCAATCAGAGATGACTCAAAAATGTTTTGCTCTCTCTGGTTACAACATACAAATACAGTACATCCAGGAAAATTACAGCCGTTTACTTTGAAATTACTGGAAATGAAAGCATAAGGAATTCGGACGGTCAAGCCATTGTATACGATCATGGCTGATGTACTGTTCGCATTAACCCCTCCTTAATGCCCAGTTCTTCACACTCCACAGCTCTCTGACAGGTCAAAGATTCATGTACCACCTCTTTAAATACTTTCAGTGATGTAGCTCCCCTGACTCTCTAGTCCAGATAATCCCTGACATTGATTACCCTCTGTGAGAGGAAAACACTCTCTACACATACACCGTTACCTATTGATTTGAACAAGAGGTTAACACAGGGGCTCAGGAAAGAATGAATGGCCTTGATATCAAGGCAGTAGTTGACTGAGGATGTCATCGGGACCACCTAATTTTTTGAGCTTAATGGGAATCAGGTCTAACCTGCTCACTGTTTGGGGTCTTTCAGAGCACAAAGGAAGGTGTTTGTGGTCGGTGGCCAACAATCCTCTCAGTCCCGGGACATCTCTTCAGGAGATCCTCAGATTAACTTCCTCAGCACAAACATCTTCAGCTCCTTCGTCAACGTCTATGTGCCTCCATTCCCGTCACCCCTCATCTATCCCAAGATCACAAGTGGAGTGATCATTGAAGATCACACAATATTCAGAACATTTCGTCCCCACTCAGCTCCTGAACGGGTCTGTGTCCATATTCAGCAAGACCCAAACAACATTCACGTTTGTGCTGTTAAAGTGTCGGTAACATTCATGTAACAGAACGGCCAGGCACTGCACATTTCCACAGTTAAAAGAGGAGCTCATTCAGCATCTCACGCTGGTTACACCCGGATATGTGGAAACTATTCAGCCCATCGAAATGACTGATCAAGAAGAGGGACAGCCCATTCAATCCTCCTGCCTGTTCCACACGAAGAGGAGGTGTTTGGTCAGTAAATTGAACTGTTAAACAGGAACAGGCAGAGTCCAGTAAGACCCCTAAGCCTGTTCTATGGAACCAGGAGGAGACCATTCACCCCTCGAAACGCTTTTACAGGAATAAGAGGGTGTCATTGATGCTCCAACCTGGAAAACGAATAGAGCAGAGACTGCACTCATTGATTGCTCACAATGTTCTTTGTGGCTCCATTGCCTGTGGAACAAATGATACTTTAACGTATTTTGCCGGCAGTGAGGGAGGAAACCAAATGTTTTGTGCCAAGCCTCAAGGAGGCATCTTCCATCTCCAAGAAGACAGACCCATGTTCTCCGTTGGGGTCAGAAGCTGGTGGGGATAGTTAACTGTTTTAGAATGAAGGTATTGTGGCTCTTGTTGCAATGGTGAATAACATGAAGTTCTATGTATGATCACACACCAAATGCACTGTATTAATGTTGGAAGAGTTTAGTTAAAGACTGGCTCTCTCTCTCTCAATCAAAATGGAGAGTGGTGTGGAGTGAGAGGAACGTTCTCAGAATCTTTTAAGCCATCGAGAATCATGTAAACCAAGTTAAAAAAACATGGAATTTATCACCGTATTAGTTCTATTTGGAATATAATGAATGACTGTCCATCACCTTACGTTGGAATGCAATCACCTCTTATTCTTCAAAGCGCAACAAAATAATCCTCATGCACGCCCGATGGGACAATCATCCCAACAATTAGTCTGGTGAAACTCCTTTATACTCTTTCTGCAAAGAGGATTATTCCTTATCGAGGAGAGAAAATCTGTGCGCAATACCCCAAATACTATCTCAACAACACTCTAGGGTTGATCACAATAATTCTGTTCCCTCACTTAGCTGTCTCAGCTTCTTTCCGGTGGTATAAAAAAACATTCCTTCTCTCTGCACTGCGAATGATGTGGAATTTTGAAATTTCTTGCATCTGTGCGTCAGTAATCACCAGAGGTATCGATGGAGATGCATATCACGTTCAGAGGGAGACTCAATCAGAAAGAATTAACTTGAAACAGGGAATGGTCACCTACCTGAAAGAAAATGCCTTACAGGAGAATGGAAATCAGGCAGAGAAAGGGAGCTTTCTTTCCTTTTGTTCTTCCCTCACGGGATGTGTGCAGCCCTGGTCAGGCCAGCATGTTATGCTGATCTTGAACTGAGTGGCTGATTCAGCTGTTGCACAGGATAATAAAGAGTAAACCCCATTGCTGTGGGTTTGCAGTCACACAGAGTCCTCAACATGGAAGGATAACCCATTGCCTTCTCTAAAGCAAATAGATATGCTTCTGTTGAAAACTAGTGGTGATGACTTCATTTGCATTCCATCAACTTCCTTCATGAGATACCAACAGATTATTAATCTGTGCCGTTTGATTATGAGTCAATGACTCGACCACCATGCACTGTCTGTCCATCTGACAGTCTGTGGAAAGGACAAATTAACCAGCTCAAGTGCAAATATTTTGTGACGTAAGCATAGTTAGAAGGGACTTGAAACGGTTATATCTGGATCTACCAAAGGCACAAACGATGGATTATTTAGCAGTTGCATTGAAGCTGAGAAGGTGACTGAAATATCCTGATAGTGGCCTTGGGCAGGATTAGTGAGTGGGGAGAATATGTAGAAATGTAAATATGAATGAAGAAAAAAGATCATGGAGATTAGGAACAGTCTGGTTTCTCCTTGCGTATTGTTGAATAAGTTGTGAATAGTAATTTGCTAGTTATAATCAGTAAGGAATAAAATATTTGACTGGATCTGAAATTGCTGACTTCCAAATTTTAAAATTTGAATATGAACAGCAATTCAGTTCAATTCAGTTTAATGGTCAGATGGAATGACTTACCAGGAACACCAACTATAGCAAGGATGGGATAATAACCACCTTGAATAATCCAAAGGATATCTTCGACCCACGATGCTAATGATATCCAAGGCTGAGAAAGGTAGAAAAGACCCCAGGATAAATTCCTGTCTGTTATTGTAATATTCCAGTCTAATGTTCTCAGATTCTGATCCATTAATGGAACATTCCAGTCTAATGTCCTCAGATTCTGATCTCTCCTCCCCCAGTCTCTCGAGCTGCTGAACCCTGTTAGTCCAGTCATTGATGCTCCTGCCCATACTGGGATAACACATTGAACCGAGTCCTTAATTAATAGAATTGGCAAACCCTCCAGTGGCACATCTCGGATCCACGGAGACTGACATCAATCTCAGTCACTGAACAAATAGCTCCAGCCAACGCCTTTCAATTTAATATTGTTTTATTAAAATTTAAAACAATGTCATTTTCTGGATGGGCTATGTGAGGGTGACTGATGGAACAAATCTTGGGTTTGGTAGATCAATTGAGTGTAACCATTCAATCTGTCGTGGATGCAGGAGTAATGCCATAAGTTTATCAGAACGTCTCTGATTACAAATGGAAACATACATCCTGGAACTATTGATCAAGCATCATAATTTCAATAAAACATTGAGACAATTTTTATAGTTCATGATCTGAGGCGAATGTGCGTCTGAGAAGCGTGGGGTTGTCACAGACAAGTAGCATTGATATGTTAACAGAGAATTGAACGTGACAAATGCAATTCAGATTGTTATTCCAGGTTTAGAGTGAGGCAGATGATGCCTGTGCTATTGATGTTATCGATGTTAGTGAACTGTGATGAAATGTCATTTACTGGACTTCAGTTACAGTGTGATTCTGGCATTGTGGAGGAGACAGGAAACAGACAGAATTGTGAGACATGGCAGTTCAGACTGGAGGGAGGGACGATAATATTCCTCAGTCATCAGTATTGGAATGTTACACTTTATAACTCATATGAAGAACAGATTCAATGATACATCTAAAGTGAGGAATGAGGAGTAAAATCTGTTTATTGAACACAAAGTACGGGGACAAAATGATTTTCTGTCCGTACTAAACTATGGGAAGTACAAAGAAATAAGATACAATCATGATATTGAGCTTAATAAATTGAAATATGTATTACAAAACCATGGACGTGGTGTCCAATCTTTATCAATCATTATTTGGCTCACAGATGAGATGCTGATTTCCCCTCTGTCAGTGATCCACCTCAGTGAGATTCTCTGGCGCAGTATCTCAGTCTCGAGCACGATTCACAATTCCTGCTGTTGTTCACCCAGTCTATTTAAATTAAATCACCTTCTCACTGTAGAGAAAAAAAAATCACTCGGCCTTTTGGACTCTGTTTAACTGTCAGCAACTCAGCTCTGTGATATTATTGGCGATAAATGCTCTGGGACCACAGCCAGTATCCGCCCAGTGCTCAAACGGTATGGTAATAGATAAAGGCCTTGCAGTCCGTGAGATTTTCTAAATAAAACTTCCATTTTCTGTCTGTTCCTGTCTATCTCCCGTCATGCTGTCTTCTGATCTATCCAACTCACACTCATTTAAAATCCCTCCAATCACTCCCTGTTTCCAAATTGTGCAGTTGTCCAGCTTGATGTTTTGGCCGTTTTGGAGAAATGGATAGAGCAGGGAATGGACTGATCGTTGTAGGGTCTGTGGTTGAGATGCTTCAATAAGAACAAGGAAGGTACTAACAGTGGGGTAGGGATGGGGCTTGGGGTGGGGGAGGGTGGGGTGGCATTGAAAATCAAAGACAGAATTACGTTGGTAGAAAGGATGCTTGATAAGGACTCGTCTAGTGAGGTCGTATGGGAAGATGTTAGAAACAAAAATGGAGAGGTCACCCTGTTGAAAGTTCTCTATTGCCCTCTGAAAAGTTCCAGAGATATAGAGGAAAGGATTACAAAGATGATACTGGGTAGGAGCGAAAATAACAGATTAGTTGTTACGGAAGAATTTAACTTTCCAAATACTGACTGGATGTGCTGCAGTTCACTTACTTTATATGGGTCAGCTTTTGTCCAATGTGTGCAGAATTGTTTCCTGACACAGTATGTAGATAGGCCAACAAGAGCCGAGGCCAAATTGGATTTGGTACTGAGTAATGAACCAGACCAGGTGTGAGATTAGGAGGTAGGTGAACACTTTGCTGATAGTGACCACAATTCAGTTATGTTTACCTTAGCGATGGAAAGGGACAGGTGTATACCGCAGGACAAGAGTTATAGCTGGGGGAAAGGCAATTATGATGCGATGAGGAAAGGTTTTAGGATGCATAGGATGGGGAAGGAAATTGCAGAGGATGGGTACAATTTAAGTGTGGAGCTTTTTCAAACAACAGCTACTGTGTGTCCTTGATAAGTTTATACCTGTCAGGAAAGGAGGAAGTGGTCAAGTGAGGCTGCTGTGGTTTACTGAAGCAGTTGAATCGCTTGTCAAGAGGAAGAGGGAGGCTTATGTAAAGATGAAACGTGAAGGCTCAGTTCGGATACTTGACAGTTACAAGTCAGCCTGGAACGACTTTTAAAAAGAGCTAAGAATAGCCAGGAGAGAGCATGAGAAGTCTTTGACAAGTCGGATCGTGGAAAACCCTCAAGCTTTCCATCAGTGCGTCATGAATAATAGAATGACCAAATGAAGATTAATGGCAATCAAGGACAGTAGTGTTAAGTTGCGTGTGGAGTCTGAGGAGATAGGACAGGCTGTAAATTAATATTTGAATCAGTTTTCACAATGGAAATAGAAAATGCTGTCGAGGCCAATACTGAGATACAGGCCATTAGACTAGACGGGATTGAAGTTCGTAACGTCGAGATGTTAGCAGTTCTAGAGAGTGTGAAAATAGATAAGTCCCCTGGGCCAGATGTGATTTATCCTAGGATTCTCGGAGAAGCTAGGAAGGAGTTTACGCAACCATCTGTTCGGATTTTTACATCGCCATTGTCTACAGGAATAGTGCCAGAAGACTGGAGGACAGCAAATGTGGCCCTTTGTTCAAGAAATGGAGAAGAGACAACCTTGTAATTCCATACCTGTCTTACTTTGGTTGTGAGTAAAGTGTTGGAAAGGATTATAAGAGATAGGATTTACCATCATCTAGAAAGAAATCGTTTGATTAGGAATAGTCAACAAGGTTTGTGAAAGGCATGTCTTACCGAGTTCATTGAGAAGGTGACCAAAGAGGTGGATGAGGGTAAAGTGAGGTTTGTGGATTTCAGTGAAGCGTTTGATAAGGTCCCTCATGGTAGGCTATTGAAGAAAATAAAGAGAGTGTGGTGTTGGAAAAGCCGAACAGATAAGGCAACGGTGGCACAGTGGTTAGCACTGCTGCCTCACAGCGCTGGAGACCCGGGTTCAATTCCCGCCTCAGGCGACTGACTGTGTGGAGTTTGCACGTTCTCCCCGTGTCTGCGTGGGTTTCGTCCGGGTGCTCCGGTTTCCTCCCACAGTCCAAAGATGTGCAGATCAGGTGAATTGGCCATGCTAAATTGCCCGTAGTGTTAGGTAAGGGGTAGATGTAGATGTAGGGGTATGGGTGGGTTACGCTTCGGCGGGGCAGTGTGGACTTGTTGGGCTGAAGGGCCTGTTTCCACACTGTAAGTAATCTAATCTAATAAGGCAGCGTCCAAGATGCATGCAAGTTGTTGTTTCTCTTGTTATCCTTTCATCAGGAATCAGTTTTCTGGTCTGCAGCATCTGCAGTCTTCATTTTCTCCTCGCTCCTCGGATGTTGCCTGACCTGCTGTGCGTTTCCAGCGCCACACTCTCGACTTTGATCTCAAACATCTGCAGTCCTTACTTTCTCCCAGAAAATATGGAGACATGGAATTGTGGGCGATTTAGCGTTTGGATCACAAATCGGCTAGCTGAAAGCAGACAGAAGGTGGTAGTTGATGGGGAATGTTAATCCTGAAGTTTAGTTGCTAGGGGTATACTGCAAGGATCTGCTTTAGAGTGACTGTTGTTTGTCCTTTTGAAAATGACCTGCATGAGGGTATAGAAGGATGAATTAGTAAATTTACGGTTGACAGTAAGGTCGGTGGATCTGTCGGCAGTGCTGAAGGATGTTGTAGGAACTGAGCTGTAATGTTCTATGTGCATGGACCTACAATGGGCTAAATAGCTTCCTTCTGTGATGTAACGATTCTGAGGTACTCTGGCCCACAATAAAAGCTTCAGGTGCCTGGAGAGACAAGCTGGTCCAGTAAGGGACACACACTGCACAGTCATCCATCATCTCTTCCTGTATTCTGATAGACAGCGGCCTCAAAATATCAGTCCAATCAAAATAGATTGATTCAAATTCACGCAGTCAGGAGGACGTTCACCCGAGGGGATTGTCATCAGAGTATTCAATGAATAATAAGATTTCAGAATAACACAAAAAAAGCAATATCACAGCAGCATAATAATTGGCAGCAGAGTAAAACTTACAGTTCCAAATATTTCCAAGTTCAGCATTGTGTTCAGTTTTGGTCACCTTGCTGTAGGAAGGATGGTATTAAACTGGAACTTTACAAGGATGTTGCCAGGACTCAAGGGTCTGAGTCATAGGGAGAGGTTGGATAAGCTGGGACATATCTCTTTAGAGCACAGGAGAGTGAGAGGTGCATGAAGTGCTTCAAGAAGCGAGTCATGGCCCACATCAGTTCCAGTCTCCCAGCCTGCCTCGATCCCCTACAATTTTCCTACCAGTGGAATGGATCCATAGCGGGTGCCATATCCCTGGAACATCTGGACAACAAGGACACCCACGTCAGATTCCTGCTCATTGACTATAGGTTCACCTTCAACACCATTATTCCCTTCAGAATAATCACAAAATACCCTGACCTTAGTCTTGGCTGCGCCCTCTGAATTTGGATCCTCATCTTTCTGACCTACAGTGCACAATCAGTGAAAATATGTTAGGGTGTCTCTTCCATGATAACATTCTACACTGAAATCCCAAAGGATGTTGCCTCAGCCCCCTACTATACCCCTGTACACCCACGACTCTATTGCCAAATTTTCAACGAATGCCATCTACGTGTTCACTGATGACACCATCATAGTAGGACATGTATGTAATGATGGCAAGTCAAAATACAGAACGGAAATAGAGTACTTTGTGATATGCTGCATTGAGACCATACTCTAATTCAACGTCGGCAGAACTTACCAATTGATCAATGACTTCAGAAAGAAATCAGGAGAACATGCCCCCATCTGCATCAATGGAACTGAAGTTGAAAGAGTGGAAAGCATTAAGTTGCTTGAAGTGACGATAACCGACTTCCCATGTAGATGTGACAGCCGAGATGGCACAACAACGCCTCTTCTCTCTCTGGCAGCTCAGGACATTTGACATGTCCACAAGGACCCTCACCAATTTCTACAAATGCACCACTGACAGCAAAGTATCTGTGTGCATAATGACCTGGTGTCCCCACAGCCCTGTCCAGGACAGTAAGAGAAATGACAGAAGGTTGTGTGCACAGCCCATGCGATCACGGAAACCAACGTCCTATCCATTGTCTCCATTTACACAGCTCACTGCCGCGGAAAGGCTGACAACATGATCAAAGACCCATCTCAGCCTGGATCTCCTACAATCTCTTCCATCATGCAGACAATACAGAATCTTGAACACACAAACCAGCGGATCATGAACAGCATCTTCCCAGCCCATTATTAAACTGAGGAATGGATTCTCTAACTTCAAATAATGCTGAACGTGCTCACATTGATGTTGCCTATTGCATGCCCTTTCTGGTGTAGCCTTTATGCCTCAGTCTAAGTTTTTCCATTACCCTATCATCTGTATGTCCTTGCTTATTGTAGGAGGGAGATTCCCCAGCGAGGGACAAAGACTCTGGAGGCAGACAGGACACAGGTACGGAATGGACTTTAATTCAAGCAAAACCTGGTTAATACTTGGAGAATACCAAAGGATCTTCCTCGAATTTGGCTTTGACATGAGAAGACAATTGCTTCCTTAATCTTTAGCTCAGATCAGAAGGCAAATTAATGACACACTTCGATTTTGCAGTAAAAAGACAGTATTTTTATATGTTTTGTGTTGCAATGATTGAACACAACTTTGTCAGTGTACCCTCTACTCCCCTTCTGCAGAACCAATCTTGTAAAACAACTGATCAATGATGGACACTCGCATGGACAGCCCGAGGATCTTATTTGTTTCGGATGTTTAACGATTTTTGTTATCTCCAGGCCTTGGGATCTTTCTATATTGTATTCCAAAGTTCGGGGCTGTGCTCTTTTTAGTCATACCCCTCATTGTTTATTTTGAAGGATTGCATAAATTCTATTCTCCATTGGGCAGGCTACCACTTCTCACATTTTACATTAAAAAGTTGATTCTGATACAAAATTCGTAATATTATAATTATTTCTACTGTTAACCTTTTTCTTAGCGAATTAGAAAAGACATGCCAGGCATCTCTTTAAGGTTTTATAATAATGTTGAAATCTGTGTCCATGATTATTCACCAAATATTTAACTAGAACTTTTTACGATTGAAAATAGTTTCAAAGGCCCAGCTGGCTTCTGAAAGATAACTTGAGTTACTGTTTTTGAGGATGAAAAGCATCCTTACTGAAATCAGAATAAGTTACCTTTTGTAGTGATTCTTCAGAGTTTTTGTGCTACAATTTCATTATTTCATCTGTGTTCTGTTACAAATCATCAATTTTTCGCAACAAGAACTTTCTTTATCACTATGTTAGCATGTTTCAGAATCTTGCGAATCAGATTATCCATTCTTTGGCCTTGGAATTATTTCCTTCTCAAAGTCACTTTTTTCATGAATGCTGAAGCAATCTATTTTCATGTCTAGCTATTTTGCGGCTTTTCAAAAACAGACAACTGAAGTAGACTTTTATATTTTGGCGATTTCATGTCTCTAAAAAAAGGCAGCTCCAACTCTCACTATCCCTGTCCCTGGGGAAGCTGTTTCCTTCCAGCTCTAACTCTGACATCTCCCTGGCAATGTGGAAAATGACTCAGCTATGTCCAGTTCCTAAGCGGGGAATAATTACAATCTGACCAATTACAACCCCCTCAGTCTCATCACGACAGTCAAATTGGGAGTTCTTTTTGACAGAGCTGTCAAGCAGCACAGACATAACTTGCTCAGTGTGGTTTCAAATAGGTCCCCATGTGGAGATGATGCTGTTTTGGAAAAGTCACTGGATTAATAATCCAGACCAGGCTAATGCTCTGGCAGCTGGTGGAAGTTAAAAGCAATTAATAAAATATCGAGACCTTGAAGTGACCTTGAAGTCAATGTCGATTGTAAACAACAATTTTCTTTTCCAATGTACTTTCAGGAAGTGAATCTCCTGTGCTTTCCTGGTCTGGCCTAAATGTGAAACCAGAAACACAGACATGTGATAAACACTTGAATGGTCTCTGAAAAGGCCAAGAAAGACACTCTATTGTATCAAACTGCTCCGAGGTCTTCAAGGATAAAACCGGACAGAACACCCAGCCTCAGTATGGAAAAGGGAACGGGAAACACAGTCATGTTGAGCCGGCAGAGACCCCCCTTCTTAACATCTGCGAACTTGTGACAACTTTTACAGAGCTTTCCTACAAACCGCACAGAAACATCGGGAATGGAATAGGCCACACAGCACATTGAGCCTGCCCCATTCTAGTTAATGGCTGAACATCTCCTCAATGCACTTGCCCCACTCACTGTACACATCCCTTAATGTGATTAACCTTGTGAAGCTATAAAATAGGAACTGCGGTAGTCCCTTTGATCTGTCGAATTTGCTGTCCAGTTCAATATAATCATGATTGAACATTTATTTCTACACCATCCTCCTGCTCTCTCCACCACCCCTTCGGTGTCTAGACATCCTTAATAGTCTTTAATGCCTTGTCTTCCACAGCCTTATGTGAGAGAGAATTCCCAGGTTCACCAGTCTCTGAGTGCAGATAATTATTCTTATCTAAGTGCAATGTGACCTGTCTGTACCTAATACTGTGGCTCCTTGTTTTAGACGTCCCAGCCAGGGGAATTATCATCACTGTTTCCAATCTACCTAACCCTGTCAGTGTTCTATATATTCCTCTGAGATCTCCACTCATTTTCCTCAACCCCATGGGATACAGGCTCATTCACCCCAAACTCTGCTCCCACAAAAATTCTGTCATCCCAGAGATCAGTCTGGTCATCCTTCGCTAATCTCCCTCAATGTCAGGTTTGTACTTTATTAGGTACGGAGACCAAAACTGCACACAACACTGCACAATGTTCGAGTTGAGGTCTCACCAAGGCCTGTACAGCTGCACTGAGACACCCTTACTCCTGGACTCAAGTCCACCTGAAATGAGGGTCAACACCCCATTTATCTTCCTAATTGCTTTCTGCTCCTGCAATATTGCTTCAGTGACTGGTGTACAAGGGAGATCCCAGATCCTTTTCAATGTTACAGCTCCCCACATGATGGGTCTGCGTAAACTGTTCTCTGTGCCAATGTATTTCCAGTATTGGCTTCTGTCTTCAGAACTCACTGCTCTGCATGGAACTCAGAGATCTGTCCAAACAATAATAGAAGAAAAGTGTCTTCATAGATCGACATTTCTCAACCACTCCCTTTTTTAATGGTTGGTTGGCATTTTAGTGTTCCCCAACAAAGTCGGCAACATCACATCTATCCACACTGCTCTTCATCTGCCACAAATTTAATCATTCACTCCATTTGTTTCAATCGCCTTGAAGATTTTTTCACATCATCCTCAATTTTCAAAATCCTAGTTCCGTCAGCAGACTTGGAAACTTTGCATTTGATTCCCTCAACGAGATGTTTGTGATGTATTGTGAATATCTGGCGCCCCAGCACCAATCATTGCGATGCCCCATGAGCCTTCCAAACTGAAAACCATCCATTTATTCCTCCTCATTGTTTCCTGTCAACACTCCCATTTTAACACAATGTTCATATATTACCCCCATCCTAATTGCATCTACTTTGCACACTAGGCTTGGGACTCTATTACAATTCTTGCTGAAAATCCAAGTTCAATGCCTCTATTATTTTTTTCTGTAATTAATCCACCAGTCAGTTTCTCAAACATCTTTCCCATTTCATCAATGTGTGTTGATTTTTTTTTCTATGCCCGTTATTCTCGGTTCCAATAATTTCACCAAATTATTTTATTTACTAATTTCATTCAACATAATTTCCTCCTCAGACTCCTATTGCTGGGAAGGCTTTGTTGATGTATTTTTCTGTGAAGACAGAAGTGTAGTAGTTGTGTCATGTTTCTCTGTTCTCCATTTTCCATTTCCTGTTTTCAGACTGTAAGAAGCTGAACCTTTGACTAAAATGAACAGCTGTTGTCTATTCACCTTGTCCATTCCCCTTGTAATCTTAAACCTGAATTACTTACCAACTCAACTTCTTCTGCTCCAAATAAATAACTCGAGCTTACCCAGCATCTCTCCACAGCTCATATGCTCCATCCCAGGGAACATCCTGGTGAATCTCCTCTGCACCTCATCCAGAGCAATCACATCCTTCCTGTAATGTGGCTCCCAGAACTGCACACAATATTTCATTTGTCCTAACCAAAGTGCCATATAAAATTCGTATAACCTTTGGGTCAATGAATAAATGCTTTATCTACAATCATGCTGAACTCATCAATTATCACTTCCAGTCACATTCAGAAATGTGTGGAGAGGCACCCTCTGGGCTTCCTAGTGAGGTGCCATTCTTTGAGTACTCCCCTGTCTGGTTCCTTCTTCCGAAGTGTATCACCTCATATTTATCAGGGTTACATTCCATCTGCCATTGATCTGACCATCTGACCATTCCATCTGTATATTCCTTTATCATAAGACCTTCCTCCTCACTGCCAACCACCCGGCCAATCTTTGTGTCAAACACAAACTAACTTCTCACACTCCTCCTACCCAATTCACATTCACATCACTTATGAATACCACAAATAATAAGGGGCACAGCACTGATCTCTGCGGTACACCAGGGGAAATTGGGTTCCAGTCACATAAAACAGCCTTCTACCATGAAGTTGAGTTTGGATGCAACTTGGCAAGTCACTAATAGGCCCTACATGTTCCCTAGTTGTTCTGTTTTACTTGATATACGTGAAGAATATCTGGGGATTCTCCTTTATCTTGCCCTGCCAACAGGCTTCCATGCCCCTGTGTTAGTCAGTCCCCTCCGTGGGAAGAATTTCTGCCTTATTACGGCCTTAAATGGCATATCCCTTATCCTGTCATTATTTGCCTTAAATATAGAGTAGACAGCCAGAGAAACATCCTGTTTATTTCCACCTAATCACATGCATCATAGATTTTTGAAATTTCACTGCGATCCCCTCTCATGCTTTGAAACTGGAGAGGTCGCAAGACAACTCTCTCCATCAGAAAATCTTGTCATCTGTGGAATTAATCTGGAGGATGTCCATCGATCAGTGTAATCTTTCTTAGATTAGGTCACCAACACTGCACTCAATACCTCAGGTACACTCTCACCAACACTCTATGCAACTGCTACATGATGTCTTTCCCTCTGTATTCCTATTCCCTTAAACAAAATCCAACCTAACTTTAACTTTCCAATTACACATATTCCTCTAATTACCAATCAAACTAATTGCATTTACGAACTCACTGTGTGAGTTATAGAGTCGTAGAGATGTACAGTATGGAAACAGACCCTTTAGTCCAATCCGTCCATGTCGAGCCGATATCACAACCCAATCTAGTCCCACCTGCCCGCACCCGGCCTATATCCCTCCAAACTCTTCCTATTCATATAACCATCCAAATGACTTAAAATGCTGCAATTGTACCAGCCTCCACCACATCCTCTGGCAGCTCATTCCATACACGTACCACTGTCTGTGTAAAAATGTTGCCCCTTAGGTCTCTTTTACATTTAGATCAGATTCCTTACAGAGTGGAGCCAAATCCACACCGAACTGCTGAAGCGCAACCCACCCAGACTCATTCCCCTTCACCTAACATTATGGACAAATTAGCGTAGCTAATTTACATAACCTGCAAATTATTGGATTGTGGGAGCAAACCCACGAAGACATGGAGAACATGTGCAAACTCCACACAGAGAGTCGCCTGTGGCAGGAATTGTGAGGCAGCAGTGCGAACCACTGTGCCACCGTGCCACCCAACATCTTTCTCCTCTCACCCTGAACCTATGCCCTTTCGTTCTGGAGTCTCCCAACCCAGGGAAAAAAAACTTTGTCTATTTACCCTGTCCATGGCCCTCATAATTATGTACATCTCAAGAAAGGCACCTTTCAGCCTCCGACGCTCAAGGGAAACCAGTCCCAGCCTGTACAGCCTCTCCCTTTAGCTCAAGTCCTCCCACCCTGGCAACATTCTTGTAAAACCTTCCTGAACCCTTTCAAGTTTCACAACATCTTTCCGATAGGAAGGAGACCAGATTTACACGCAATATTCCACCAGTGGCCTAACTCGTGTGCTATACAGCCGCAACATGACCTCCCAACTCCAATACTCTAACCAATAAAGGAAAGCATACAAAACGCCTTCTTCACTATCCTATCTACCTGCGACTCCACTTTCAGGTAGCTATGAACCTACACTCCAAGGTTTCTTTGTTCAGCAACACTCCCCAGGACCTTACCATTAAGTGCATAAGTCCTGCTAAAATTTGCTTTCTCAAAATGCAGCATCTCGCATTTGTCTGAATTAAACTTCATCTGCCACTTCTAGGCACATTGGCCCATCTGATCAAGATCCTGTTGTAATCTGAGGTAACCTTTTTCGCTGTCCACTACACCTCCAATTTTGGTGTCATCTGCAAACTTACTAACAATACCTCCTACGCTCGCAGCCAAATCATTTATGTAAATGACAAAAAAGAGAACCCAGCACTGATCCTTGTGGTACTCCACTGGTCATAGGCCTCCAGTCTGAAAATCAACCCTCCACCTCCACACGCAGTCTTCAAACTTTGAGCCAGTTTTGCATCCAATTGGATAGTTGTCCCTGTATTCCGTGAGATCTAATCTTACTAATCAGTCTCCCATGGAGAATCTTGTCGAACGCGTTACTGATGTCCATATAGATCACATCTACTGCTCTTCACTCATCAATTCTCTTCGTTACTTCTTCAAAAAACTCAATCAAGATTGCGAGATATGATTTCCCACGCACAAAGCCATGTTGACTATCCCTAATCAGTCTTTGTCTTTCCAAATGCATGTACATCCTGTCCTTCAGGATTCCCTCCAACAACTTGCCCAACACCGACGTCAGGCTCACTGGTCTATAGTTCCCTGGCTTGTCCGTACCACCCTTCTTAAAAAGTGGCACCACGTTTGCCAAACTCCAGTCTTCTACAACCTCTCCTGTGACTATCAACGGTCCAAATGTCTCAGCAAGAAGCCCAGCAATCACTTCTCTAGTTTACGACAGAGTTCTATGGTACACCTGATCAGGTCCTGGGGAATTAGCCACCTTTACCCATTTCAAGACATCCAGCACTTCATCCTCTGTAATATGGACATTTTTCAACGTGTAACCATCTATTTTCTGATATTCTATATCGTCCATATCCATTTCCACAGTAAATACTCGTTTAGTATCTCCCCCATTTTCTCGCCTTGCTGATCTTTGAGGGGCCCTATTCTCTCCCTAGTTATGATTTTGTCATTAATGTATTTGTAAAAACCCTTTGGATTCTCCTTAATTCTACTTGCTACAGCTATCTCATGTCCCCTTTTTGCCCTCCTGATTTCCCTCTTGAGTATACTCCTACTGCCTTTATATTCTGCTAAGGATTCGCTCGATCTAACCTGTCTATACATGACACATGCTTCCTTCTTTTTATTAAACAAACCCTTTAGTCATCCAGCATTCCTTATACCTACCGGCCTTTCCACTCATCCTAACAGGAACATACTTTCTCTGGATACTTGTTAGCTCATTTCTGAAGGCTTCCCATTTTCCAGCCGTCCGTTTACCTGTGAATATCTGCCCCCAATCAGTTTTTGAAAGTTCTTGCCTAAAACCGTCAAAATTGGCCTTTCTCCAATTTTGTACTTCAACTTTTAGATCTGGCCTACCCTTTTCCATAATTACTTTAAATCTAACAGACTTATGGCAGCTAGCCCCAAAGTGCACGTCCACTGACACCTCAGTCACCTGCCCTGCCTTATTTCCCTCGGGTGGGTCAAGTTTTGCACCTTCTCTAGTACGTTCGTCCACATACTGAATGAGAAAATTTTCTTGGACACACTTAACAAATCGCTCTCAATCTAGAACCTTAAGGCTATGGCAGACCCAGTCTATGTTTGGAAAGGTAAAATCTCCTACCATAATCACCCTACTTTCTTACAGATAGCTGAGATCACCTTACAAGTTTGTTTCTCAATTTCCCTCTGACTATTGGGGGGGGGGGGGGTCTACAATACAATCCCAATAAGGTGATCATCCCGTTCTCATTTCTCAGTTCTACCCAAATAACTTCCCTGGATGTATTTCCAGGAATATTCTCCCTCAGTACAGCTGTAATGCTAACCCTAATCAAAAATGCCACTGCCCCTCCTCTCCTGCCTCCCTTTCTATCTTTCCTGTCGCATTTGTAACCTGGAACATTTAGCTGCCAGTCCTGCAAATCCCTGAGCCATGTATCTGTAATTGCTATGATATCCCAGTCCCATGTTCCTAACCATGCCCTGAGTTCATCTGCTATCCCTGTTAGGACCTTGCATTTAAATAATGCAGTTTACTTTATTAGTACTACCTTGTATTTCCCTGCCCTTACTGTTGGACTCGTTTCTGTTCGCAGTTGTACCAATCTCAGATTGATCTATTTCCTCACTATCTCCCTGGCACCCTCCCCCAACCTCCTTACTAGATTAAACCCTCCCGAGCAGCTCAAGCAAATCTCCCTGCTAGTATATTCGTCCCCTTCCAATTTAGGTGCAATCTGTCCTTCTGGTATAGGTCCCTTCTACCCCAAAAGAGATTCCAACGATCCAAAAATGCAAATCCTTCTCCCATACACCAGCTCCATAGCCATGCATTCATCTGCTCTATCCTCCTATTCCTGCTCTCACTAGCTCGCAGCGCCGGGAGTAATCCAGATATTACAACTCACGAGAACCTCTTTTTTAAATTTCTGCCTAACACACTGCAATCTCCGTCAAGAATCTAAAAATTTTCCCTTCCTATATCGTTGGTTCCATTGTGGACAATGACCTCTTGCTGGCCCCTCTCCCCCGTGAGAATATTCTGCACCCTTTCTGAGACATCCTTGATCTTGCCACCAGGGAAGCAATGCATCATTCTGCTTTTTTCTCTGCTGGCCACAGAAACGTCTGTCTGTTCCTCAGACTAGGGAGACTCCTAACACAATTGACCTCGTGGAATCCGACATACCGCTTGTTGCATTAGAGCCAGTCTCAATACCAGAAACTTGCCTGTTCGTGCTATGTTCCCCTGTGAATCCATCACAGTCTACATTTTCCAAAACAGCATATTTGTTTGAAATGGGGACAGCCCCAGAGGACTCCTGCACTAGTTGCTTACCTCTCTTACGTTTCTTGGAGTTAACCCATCTATGTGACTGTATCTGAGACTTTCCCCCCTTCCTATAACTGTCATCCATCACATACTGTTGCTGTTACACATTTTTCGTTGTCTCTAACTGTCTCTCCAACCGATCCATTCGATCTGATAGGATTCGCAACTAGAAGCATTTATTGCAGATATAGTCCGCAGTAACCCTCAAATCCTCTTTAAACTCCCACATCAGACAAGAAGTGCATATGATTCTACTAAGGCCATTTGTGCTCCTTCACAAACTACAGACACAGTAAAACAAAACTGTCTTATTCCTCTAAAAAACACTGCCATAATATGTATGGCTTGTATTTTATGATTAATGAAGGGACATATCTCAAAAAACATATAATTAAGGAAGAATCCATTCTCCTAAATTCTGAAGACTTTCTGTAGGACACAGTTAAAACAATTCACTTATCTGGCTGGGGACCTTGCCCAAACAGTTCCTCCAAATCAGTTGTAAATTTCACTGTTTGTTATTTTTTCTAGACGCACTCTGATATCCAGCAATACATGAATTCAAAGAGCAAAGGCAGTAACTGTGCAGGTACGCTGTCCTGTCAGTTGCTTCCCCTCACCGTGTGCTTCCTTTGTCTGTTCTTTTCCCTTTTAAAACTGCTGTTGCTTTGACTATTTTCCCCAAAGTTCCAAACCAATGCAACAGCATACAAAGCAGAAATTGCTACTCCTGGAATTCGGGGAAATCACCTTCGACACCTAAAATACCTCAAAAGAGGAGCAGCTGTTACAGCCAGAAATTTTTTCCCGCCCAGACTTCTGAAAATCCAAATATACTACTTCCACTAGTTGTCCGTGGTCTATGCTGCAAGAAATAAATTCAAATCAGTTTGTCAGGCATGATTTCTCTGTCAGAAACGCATTGTGATTCTCTGCAATTTTGCTGTTCATTTCTTAGTACCCAGTAAGACTTCTTATATAATGGATTCTAACTGTTTCCCTACATCTGTCAAATTAATTGTTCTGCAGTTCTCCACATTATCTCTTCTTCCCTGTGTACAGAGATGGATCACGTTCACTACCTTCCAGTTATCTACAAGGGCTTATGGTCTTTGCAGGATCTACAGGAAAATAAAACACAGTCACTGACAGTTCAATTAATATGCTGTTTTATTTCTGGTATATTGATATGAAGTATATCTGGCCCATCAGACTTAGCAATGATCAATCTCGCTCCATTTTCAAGTACGACCTTGTTACTGATATGAATTGACTTTATGTCTTTAGTTCCACAAATCCCAGGTGATTACTTGCTTGACACAGAGATTGCCTGGCACTTTCTCCATGAAGACAGATGCAAAGTAGATGGTTAGTTTCTCTGCCATTTCCTAGTTTCCCACAATGAATTGTCCTAAACCTTATACATTTCCACATTTGGCCTTACTTTTGTTTTCTTTGGTACATGGATCGTAGATTTGAGCAGTCTTTGTGTTTCCTGTTTGTTTGTATTTGAGCAGTCTGTGTGTTTCCTGTTTGTTTGTATTCATGTTCTTTTTGATTTACTTAACACTTTCTTCGGCCTTATTTTCAGCAAAGTAAATCTCTCAGAATGTTCAGGTTTGCACAATATCTGGAATTCTTCTGAAGCTGCTTCCTTAGATTTAATGCAATCATTAATTTATTACGTAAACCATCAATGAGTCACCTTCCCTTTCATTGGTGTTTGTAACTTGGTGTTATATACGTATTTTTCAGACTTTACAGTATTTCTATCACTAACAGGCAAAGTCTGTCTCACACTAAATGTAATATTGTATTTTACCAATTCACTTGACCCTCTAGCCTTCGGGTTTCCATGCTATTTGACTGTAATGTTCAAACATTCTATATTGCTTGCAGGCGCCGTGTAAAATGCAACATATAATGTCACGATTGCCCAGTAGCTTCCTCAGAGCACGGTAAGTAATTAGTCCTTCTGACCACACAACACCAAGCCTGAAATAATCTGCTCTCTACTTTGGTTCATAACATACTCTTCAGCCTACCTCATACACACTTATGAAATGTATTTTTCACAGCATTAGCAATCATTTAGTTAACGCAGTTAAGATGCAATTTTAGATCATTCAATATTACTGCAGCACCCACGATATTTGCATATCTAATTTCCAGAGAATCGGATGCACAACAGTTTTGGTTTAGATATGTAAGGCACCAATGTTTGTTCCTCCTTGTTGTTTGCAAGATCCACGCAAACATATTCTGAAGAAGCTATGGGATGTGCTCTTTGCTGTTATTAGTGATAGACGTGGACAAGACATTGGGGAGGCTCACCCCGATGCTGAGATGATCTGAAGAAATGCCCATCAATACAGGACAAACATCAATAACCTTCCCCGCTCGGCCAGGACAAATGTCTCCCTATTCTCTCTACTCCCTCACACTCTCTGTATATCTGTTACAGCACCTACGCCCGAACAAGGCTCTTGCTCCACCAGTCACACTGTTGCATGCAACACTCTCTTTCCTTCACTCTCTCTGTCACTGAAAGCAAATCGAGATTGAATTTATTGTTTTGCCAACATTGAACCAGTGAGACAATTTGATGCTGAGTATATAAAAATGCGAACATTTTGAAAATTGGGGAGGCAGCAGATGCAATCGAGACGGAGAAGCCTGGGATCAACCATCTTGCTCTGCAAGAAATTAGGAAATACTCACTATCATAGATATTTTTTCATATGAAACATATTCACAGTAAACAGAAATACGACGACCCAGGGAATTCAGCAGCCAGGAGAGTAACATCACAGAGGATGGCAGTGGCTGTGTGGTTTTTAAATCAAGTTGATGCAATCTTCATAAGTGTCTAATTGAAACATCATATTGTTATAGAGTTGGGTGCAGTTGTGTGGTTGGGGTGGGGGGTGGAGCTGGATAAAGTTGTAAATAGATGTGGTGTAATGTTCACTTTTACAGTTAAAAAGACATTGGCGTTATTTTCTTTAAATAATGGAATTTGGGAGTTCTCTGTCACTCATATTCTAATAGATTACGAGGTGAGTTGAGCTTTCCTGGATGTTTGGTTTAATTAATAGAGGCATTCGCCACCATGTCGTAACACTTGTAAAGACCAACAGAGAGCAAAAAAAAACAGAAGTAAGGAGTGAGAAGATTAAATATAAAGAAAGACTGTAAGAGCTTCTTTCGACGTGGAAAGGGCAAATTAGAGGCAAAAATGGGCATCTGATCGCTAGAAATTGACACAGGAGAGATCGTAATGTGGAACAAGGAAATGGCTGAGGAGCCGAAAAATTACTTGGTGTCAGTCTTCACGGTTGAAAACACGAGTAATATCCCAAACATTGAAAAGACTTAGTGGACAGACCTGAGTAAGGTGGGCATCACCTAGGAGAAGGTGCTGGGAAAACTGAATGGCCTGAAGGTAAGTAAATCACCTGGACCAGATGGACTCCACTCCAGATTTCTAAGGCAGATAGCTGATGAGACAGTGGAGGCGTTGGTTGTGATCTTTCAGGAATCTCTCAAATCAGGGAGATTTGAGAGCTAATGTGATACCCCTGTTTAAAAAAGGGAGTAAAGCAATAAACGGAACATCACAGACTGTCTAATCAAAACTTGAGCTCTGGGTAAGATCCTGGAATCCATTGTGAAGGATGAGATTTCTGAATAGTTGGATGTGGATGGTAAAGTTACCATGGTTTCATCGAGGGGAGGTCATGCCTGGAAAATCTGCGAGAAAACCTTGAGGACGTAACGAGCAGCTTCGAACAAGGAGAGCCAATGGATGTCATCACCTGGACTTCCAGAAGGTCTTTGACAATGGCTACTGAGTAAGCCAAGGGCCCATGGTACTAGAGGCAAGGTGCTAGCATGGATATAAATTTGGCTGTCTGGCTGGAAGCAGAGAGTGTCGATAATAGTGTCCTTCTCAGGATGACAGACAGTGACAAGTGGTGTTCCATAAGGCTCGTTGTCGGGACCACAACGTTTCATTTTATACATTAACCATCCAGATGAAGGAGCTGAAGGCATTCTGGTTAAGTTTGAAGGTGATAAAAAGATAGGTATAGGGACAGGTAACGTCGAAGAGGCATGGAGACTTAAGAAGGATGTGGGTAGGTTAGGATAATGGGCAAAGAAGTGGCAGATGGAGTACAAACTGGGAAATTGTGGGAACATGCACTTTGGTAGGAAGAATAAAAACATGGACTACCGAGAACATTCAGATGTCTGAAGTGCAAAGGGACTTGGGAGTTCTACTCCAGGCTTCTCTCAATGTAAACTTGCAGATTGAGTCAGTAGTTAGGAAGGCAAATGCAGTGATGGAATTTATTTTGAAAGGATTTGAATGTAAAAACAGAGATGTACTTCTAAGGCTCTATAAGGCTCTGGTCAGACCACATGTGGAGTATTATGCGCTGTGTTGAGCCCCATGCTTCAGGAAGGATGTGCTGACCTTGGAATGGGTTCACAGCAGGTACATGAGAATGGTCCCAGGAATGAAAAGCTTAACATTTGAGAACGTTTGAAGACTCTGGGTCTGTTCTTGATGGAGTTCAGAGGGATGTGGGTGAATCTAATTGAAACATACAGAATATTGAATGTCCTGGACAGTACGGATGGTGAGAAGACTTTCATTGATAGGAGACTGTAGGATCCAAGGACACAAACTTAGAGTAAAGGGAAATCCTTTTAGAATGGAGGTAAGGGGAAATGTCTTCAGCCAGAGAGTGGGGAACCTATGGAATTCATTTTCACAAAGGCAGTGGAGGTCAGATCATTGAGTATATTTAAGATAGAGATAGTTTGCTTCTGGAGTATCAAAGGGATCAAGGGTTACAGGGAGAAAGCAGGAGAATGGGGTTGAGAAACTTGTCAGCATAATTGAATGGTGGATCAGAATTGATGGGCTCAATGGCCTCATTTCTGTTCCTATTTTCGATGATCTTATGGTCGTAAGCTGCAGTCTGATGCTCCCGTTCTTTTACCTTGACCCTCCTGACAGCAAAGTGTGAGATTAAAGAGTCCCTGAATCATCTTTAACAAACGTGCAGGATTCCTATTGAGGATTCATGGGAATCGCCCCACTGCTTGAAGGAAAGGAAATTCTCCCAAATCCAACTGTTCCAGGAAGAAGTCTCATACCAGCAGCTTGTTTGAGTAGAATAACGTTGGAGACAGAACAGCAGTTGGGACACATTATCTCTTTTCCATTTGATATGATTAAAAATACTATGAAACTCTGGAAACCATTTCTTATTCTTTATCGTCTTCAGACATGTGCGTTGGTGTATGTGTCTGTTTGTGTGTGACTCTGTGTCTCACATTTTTCGACAAAAAGACCTAGGTTCCATTTCAAATTTGTTGTAACCAGTGGAGAAGTGGGGCTGAAAAATGAAACAGTGACCCTCCAACATTGGTCAGAGCAGGAATGAGAAATTCTCACGGGGCTGTTCAAATGGGAATTCTCTTCCCTAGAAGTTTATTCCCAAGATGCAGCTCAACATAACTACTTCCAGCGTAATTGGACATGGCCCGTAAATGTTGGCCTATCAACAACACCCACATTCCATGAATAAATAAAAAATGATGAACTGCAGCAGAATTAATTGTCTGGGAACAAGACTGTTAGACAAATGCCTGGCGCCTTCCAGAATTGTGCTGCCTGTGTAGTTTGACTTTGTGCAGTTCCCTAATATTGTGCCTGGGTGCTTGCATTTATTCAAAGTTGAGTTTATTCAACATTTAACAGACATGTGAATGGCGTAAAATTGTGGACAGACAGAAAAGTGCTGCGCAGACCACACTCAGAGCAGCCATGATCTTATTGTCGGGTCGAGCAATGACAAAGTGTCTAATGACCCCCTCCTGCTCCTCAGTTCTCTGTTCCTATGTTCCATTCAGTCCTTAACACCACCTGAACAGGAGCAGATGGAGACAGGATATTATTGAGTCCCTCAACACTGGGTGATTTGGTGTGGGTTGGAAAATGTGATGGGAAATCCAGGCTTGATACAAAAGAGGTCTCTCACCTCTTTACAGAGTGTCTCCTCGCTGCAAATGGTGCTTCCTTTGTTGGTCATGTTGTATACCCAGATTTACTGTAAATTTCGGGTCGATATCTCGCCCAGAGATGGCTCACCAGATACTTTTCTCTCACTGTCCTCAACATTCAATAACAGCACTTCTGGGTAAATTACAACCATTCACTTTCCAGTGACAGAATATGAGAGCATAAGAAACAGGAGTAGATAATTCCGATGCTCACGCCATTGTATGCGACCATGTCTGACCTACTGTTGGCATTAACTCATCTTTAATGCCCAATTCCTCCCTCCCCTCAGCTCTCTGACAGGTTAAAAATCCATCTACCTCCTCTTTAAATACTTGCAGTGATATCAACTCCCCTAACTTTCTAGACCTGAGAATTCCTGACATTCACTTCCCTCTGTGAGAAGAAAACACTCTCCACACAGAAACCATCACGTATTAACATTAACAAAAGTGTTTAACTGACCTGCTTAGGTAAGAGGGATTGACCCCGATATCAAGGCAGGATTTGACTTAAGGTTTTAACCTCAGAGGCACTTAAATATCCAGAATCATGCATCCTGAGTAAAATAAAAACTACAAGCCATGGAATTTATCATCTTCTCAGTGTGTGTAGAACATAACGAGTGATTGTCCGTCACCAACAAGTTTCAATGCAATGACCTCTTATCTCTGACAGTGCTACAGATTAACCTTCACTCACTCCTCTTTTACCATCGGTGCAGGGATTAATCTGGTGAAATTAGTCTCTATAGCAATAAGATCATTCGTTCTAAGGATAACAAAATCTGTCCATAATACCCCAACTACTGTCTCAACCACACTCTCAGTGATGATCACAATAATTTCTTTCCCACACTTACGGTCTCCGTATCGTTATTATGACATAAAAACCCATTCCTTCTCTATGTACTGCCATCGATGTGGAATTTAAAAGTTCCTTAGATCTGTATGTCAGCATCAGTAAATCCAGAACCAAAGGTGCCTGTGGAGATGAACATCACTATTGGGGAGAGACTCAGTCAGAAAGATTGCACTTGAAATAGGGAATGGTCACCTACCCGAATGGAAATGTAGTTTAGAAATAAGGAAAACAGGCAGAGGAAGGGAGCTAACTTTACTTTTGTTCTTCCCTCACGGGATGTGTGCAGCCATGGTCAAGCTAGCATGTTATACGGATCTTGAACTGAGTGCCTGGTTCAGTTGTTCCACAGCACAGTAAAGAGTAAAACACATTGATGTGGTTTTGCACAGCTATGACTGGGGAAGAATAACCATTGACTTCTCTGAAGGACAGGAAGCATGCAGATGAGCCTTTTTTTTAATTACAAATGATGATGGTTCCACTTCAATAACATCAATTTCCTTCTTGAGTTATCAACAGATTATTATTCTGTGGCTCTAGATTATGCGTCAATGATTTAAGCAGCACGCAGTGTCTGCCAGTCTGACAGAACCTGTGCAGTGAACAATTCAACATACTCAAGAGCAATTATTCTGCAACTGACATGCTGACATAAGGGACTTGATAAGGTATATCCAGATTGAACAAAGGCACAATTGATGGTTTATTCAGAAGATGTACTGAGGCTGAGGAGGAGACGGGGATATCGTGATGGTGATATTGGACAGAATTAGTGAGTGGGGAAGATATAGAAATGTTGATCTGTGCAGGTATAGAAGTATTACGGAGTTTGAGAACGGTCTGGTTCCTCATCGCGTATTGGTGAGTAATTTGTCATGAATAATTTGCTCATTATAATTTGTGAGGAATGGAATATTTCATTGGAATTGAAAATATTGACGTCCACCTTTCTAAATATTAAATAATATGAGCAGTAATTCAGTCTTACCTGGCTTTATGAACAGATATAATGACTTACCAGGAACACCAGGTATAATGAGGTTGGGATCGTAACCATTTTGAATAACCATCAGTACACCATAGAACCACAATGCTAATGAGATCCAAGGTTGAGAAAGCAAGGAAATACCCTCGGATAAACTCCTGCCCATTGCTGTAATATTCCAGTTTAATGTTCTCAGATTCTGATCTCTCCTTCCCCTCTCTCTAGATCTGCTGATCCCTGTTAGTGCTGTCGGTGATGCTCCCGCTGATACTATGGGATAACACATTGAACAGATTCCCTCAATAATAGAAGAGGAAAGCACTCCAGTGACATATTTAGGATCCACGGAGACTGACATCAATCTCAGTCGCTGAACAAATATCTCCAGTTAACCCATTCCAATTCAATACTTTTTATTAAATTTTTTTAAACAACATATGATTAAAATTTACGCATTCTGGGTGGGATATTTGGGCGTGACAGAGGGAACAAATGTTAGATCAATCATGTGTAAGCATTCAATCTGCCTTGGATATGGGAGCAATGCCAGAGGTTTATTAGAATATGAGCATGCTTCTCTGTTCATAAATTGAAACGTATGTTCTTTAACTACTGATCAGGAATTACAATATCAGTAAAACGTTAAAAGAACTTTTATCGTCCATGATCTGAGAAGAAAATGTCCCTAAGACTACGTGCGGTTGTAACATGGTTTTGTTGACAGGGAATTGTACCTGAGAGATAATGGAGACTGCAGCTGTTTGATAATTTAGAGTATGTAAAGCATGGCGGTGGAAAAGGCACAGCAGGCCACGCAACATCCGAGAAGCAAGAGAGTCGAAGTTTCAGGCAGAACTTCCAGTGGAAAGGTAAGTAATAGGTTAACGAAGGTAGGAGGTGATAGTGATAGATCGATGGGGAGTGTGGGATGGAGCGGTGGGAATTAAGATGGGCATTAGGTCTCCTCAGGAGGGCAGATGTGAGTCTGGGAGTTGGATCTGGGATATGGGTTGGCCAGGGGAAATTTGTAAATCAGTGGATCCAATGTTCGTGCCGCATGTTTGTTGGCTCCTGATGCAGAAGATGATGTGTTACTGGTGACATCCTGGTACATCTCTTCTGAACCCTCTTCAGCTTAACAATCTCCTTCCCATAACAGAACTGCACACAGAACTACAGAAGAGGCTTTATCAATGTCCTGAACAATCTCAGCATGCCTGCTCAATTTCTGAACTCAAAGGTCTGAGCACTGACGTAACCTGAAACATCCTGCACCACAGACTTCAAAGAATTATACCTGCGCCCCCGGGTCCCTCTTTTCTATATAACTACCAAATCCCAGCATTCATTGTGTAAGCCCTCCCCTTGTTTGTTTTACCAAAAATCAATACTTCACATGTATCCAGGTTAAACCCCATCTGCCACACCTCAGCCCAGTGAATGATATTACTGCCCCCTCACACTCCCCTTCGGATTAAAACCACAATCCCCTCTCCATAAGGCCTACAGACACCAGCCTTGAGTTTCCCAAAGACCCAGAGCTTGGTTTGCCTTGTGCAGGCAGAAGGAGGAGTCGGTAAGCAAAAGCTGGATATGAAATAGCTGTCTTATCTCAATTAATGGTTTTCGGAATAGGGAAGCCACATGCTCGAGATTTGAAATAGTGACCGGTGTTTTGGGCACAGAATTGTGTTCTTTCCTCGTCTCTGGTCTTCAGTATTGATATCTACTCGAGATCCTTCATAGTGTAGAGTGTGTTGCAGGATTTCTTTCCCTAATATAGCAGACAACTGGTAATAGACATTTAAACCGGAAATCATAGCCAAGCAATTAAAGATGTTCATAGTTCATCTCAATGGTACAGCGAATGCACTCAACATCCTATAGTTGAGGCTAATAATTTTTACTTTTTTTCAATGAGAATTGTCCCCTGTATAATTTGGTAATGTTAACCAGAATTTAATAAATCCATACACTTCAAATATGACCCAAAATCTGGACATAGTTTAGGCCTTGTTTAATGGATGGTGCCCACGTTTCTAAGCCGGACCTCTGGATTCGATTCCAGTCCATGACTGTCTGGTAGTGTCCTTATCTCTGGAGAAGGTGGAGCGTTTTCACGTCCTGTGGAGTTGTGTCACAGCATGTTACAACAGGCTGATGAACAAACACACAGGTGCATCATGTTGCAGCTTTAGGGGCTAATGCTGAATAATGGTAGTGTATCTATCACTGCGCCGAAAATTCTCGTTTCAACTCCCACAGAGCAGTTTCATAATATGTCTGAACAAGTTGATTAAACTTCTTGGAATCGTGCCTTGATGGAGAAGGAAGAGGTAAGAGTACAGAATTTGAGACTATAGACCCAGGATGACTGAAAGCACAGCCAACCGTCTTGATTGGAGTCATATTTACACTTTCTAGAGGTTTATAAAATTATGAAGGGCATGGATACGGAGAGTGGTCAAGGTTCCTTCCTCCAAGGTAGGAGAGTCTAAAACTAGAAAGCATAGGTTTAAGGTGGGAAGAGAGATATTTGAAAGACAATGAAGAGCAACTTTTTTTCCCTGCAGAGGGTGGTGCTTCTATGGAATAAGCTGCCAGAGAAACTGGTGGAGGCTGGAACAATTACAGCATTTAACAGGCAACTGGGTGGCTTTATGATTAGTGGGATATGGGCCAAATGCTGGCAAATGGGAGTGGATTAATTTAGAACATTAGGATGGCATGAGCGAGTTGAAGAGTTTGTTTCTCTGTTGTACATCTCTATGAATCATTGATTTAATTAATGAAGGTATCTTTGTAATCTTCAGCTGTTCACCATTATACAAACACTGTCCACTGTAAACCCAAACTTGATGTCATCCTCAAATTTGCGAAATATGCCTTCTATAATTCTCATTTAAATCATTTATATAAATGACAAACAAAAGTGAACCCAACAATTTTGCCTCTGGATCATTGCTGCCCACCGGATTCCAGTTCAAAAAACAACCATCCACCATCACCCTGTCTCCTGCCAGTAAACAGATATACACAGAAACACACATGCAATCACACACACATACAGAGACACTGATGTAACCATGTCTTTTAGACAAAGGTTAGATTAAAACCACGATCAAGGGTTACAGTGAGAAGGCGGGGAAATTATGTTGAGATACACACCAGACAGGATCAAACTGCAAAGTAGACCTGATGGGCCAAATGGCCTGATTCCAATTCCCTATGCTCTGTAGCCTTAAAGTGTCAGGATTATTTTCCTAGGGTGCAGTAGAAGCTGAGTTTGATAAATACTTGACTGAACAGTCAATGGGACTGTGGATACGTTTGGGGGGCTGAATGGTATATGTTTGTTCGTATTTGCTGTGCCCTTATTTCTGAAAAGAGTAGGTGACTTGATGTGAGGTTAACACACTTTAAAATGAAAGGGTTGTTCCTTTTCCATTTGAGATAACATTGCTCCTTTCTTTTTTGGATTGTGCGATCTGTGGCGTTCTCATCCCCCGGGAACAGTGAAGACTGGGTCATTGAGGATATTCAAGGCTGACCTTGACTGACCTTTGATGGACAGAGGATTCAATGTTTATTGGGAACAGACAGGAAAGGGGTATTCAGCTACAATCAGACCAGCCATAATGTTTCTAAACTGAGCATCAAGTTGGAGGGGACGAATGGCCAACTGCTGCTCCTATTTCACTCGTTGTTCTGTCAATTCACACCCGAGGCTGTTCCAGAGGGAGATAAAGATCCCATTGAGGCAGTCAGCATCGTGACAATACAGCAGGGGAAGGCCATAATGCACTTCCATGGGGTTAGACAGGAATAGAATGAAGTATTCAAATCATTTCAGTAAATTATACAGCAAAGTAGATTGCCATTTAACCATCCCAGGCTGTCTCAGGAAATACAGACAAGAGATCATTACTCATTTTGTGTTTGGCAAGCTGTAACTAGTGGAATTCTTCAGGGATCTGTGTGAGGTCATCAACAAATGACAATCCACACCAATGAACTGGATGGAGAGGATGGAGCTCAGTTTGCTCATACATCAGGATAGTCAATCAATAAGATGTCAAATGGAGACAGAGCGTCTCCAATGAGATACAGACAGGGGGAGGGCAGCACGTCTGCAATGGGATACAGACGGGGAAGACATAGCGTCTACAGTGGAATACAGACAGGGGAAGGGCAGACCGTCTACAATATGATACAACAGGGGGAGGGCAGAGCTTCTGCAATGGGATACAGATGGGGGGAGGGCAGAGCGTCTACAATGGGATACAGACAGTGGAGGACATAGTTAGTAGGTTTACAGGTAACATCAAAAAATAGTGGGGCGGTGGACAGTGATGATTATTTCAGAGTACAACGGCACCCTTGACAAACAAAGGGTCAAGGACTGGCAGATAGAATTTAATGCAGACATTTGTGAGGTTTTGCATTTTGGTAAGTTAAAGCAGGGTGGTACCCTGGGGAATGTTGCTGAACAAAGAGACCTACGGATGCAGGTTCATAGTTCCTTGAAAGTGGAGTAGCAGGTAGACAGAGTATTAATGTTCAGTCAGAACATTGAGTATAGGAGATGGGGTAGCATATTACGTTTCTACAGGACATTGCTGAGGCCACTTTAAGAATACTGCATACAATTCAGTTGGCACTGCTAAAGGATGGATGTTGCTAAGCTTGAGAGGATGCAGAAAAGATTTACAAGGATTTTCTGGAACCTGAGGAATTGAGCTGCAGGAGAGGATGAACAGGTTGGGGCTTTTCCCCCTGGACTGTTGGAAGCTGAATAGTGACATGACAGAGGTTTATAAAATCCTGTGGGCTATTTATAGTCTCAATGGCCAACATCTTTTTTCCCAGTGTAGGAACTTCCAGAACTATATGACAGAGGTTGATGATGACAGGGAAAAGATCTAGACGGGACCTGAGGGGAAACCTTCACATGCAGAGGCTGTGGGTGTACGGAAAGTGCTGTTAGAGGAAGTGGTGAAAGCGGGTACAATTACATGTTTAAAATATATCTGGATAGATACATAAATAGGAATGGTTCGGAAGGATATGGGCCAAATGCTGGCCAGTGAGACTAGGTCATGTTAGGATGCCTGATCGGCATTCAGAATTTGGAAAAAAAGGATGTGTTTCCATACTGTATGACTCACCTATTCTGTCACAGTGATGAGGAAAAATGCTAAAAGGGCTTTTGAATGGGAATTCTCTTCCCCAGAAGTTTGTGGTGCATCTCTGATTGCAAGTATTCATAGCTGAGTTAGTTAAAGATTTGACAGAGACTGCGTCATGGATAATGGGATACAGACAGGAAAGTGGGGCTGAGACCAAACCTGATCGGCCACAATCTTAGTGCCTGGTGGAGAAGGCTCAAAGTATCTCATGACCCACTCCTACCCCTCAGTCCCCCTGTTTCTGTGTTCCATTTAGACCCTCAAGCCTGCTGTATAGGAGCAGCTGGAGGCCACTTACTGCTATCACCTGGTGCACAGAAACAGAGGAGAACATTCACTCTCTCATGACTGTCACACACGGTTTGGGAGATTTGGAAAATATAATTGGAAAACCCAGGCTGAATATGAAAGCGGTCCGTCATTTCTCTTTACAGAGCTTCACCTCTCTGCAACGAGTGCTCTGTTTGTTGGTAGACGCAGATTCACTGTGAATACAGCCCCCATACCTCACCCAGAGATGGTCACAAAGTCCGCTGGGCTTCTTGACTGCAACATCCCATAACAGACCTTCCAGGTACCTTCCTGTAAGTAATCTCATTTTATCTAATCTAATCTAATCAAATTTTCCAATAACAGACTGTGAGAATTTCAGAAACAAAGGCAGGTCGTTCACCTCCCAAGCCTGCTTTGCCTTTCACTAAGATCATGGCTTCATAGCCCCCACCTCTCTGACACAATAAAATCCATCTCCAGCCTCAATGAGCACTTCCACAGAACACAGAACAAAGAACATTAGAGAACAGTACAGGACCTTCGGCCCTCGGTGTTATGCCACCCGTTTATCCTACTGTATGATCAGACTATCCTCCGTGCTTCCGTTCACTTTCTTCCATATGCCTAACCAAGAATCTCTTGAGTTTCCCTCACGTATTTGATTCTACTTCCACTGCTGGCAGTGCATTCCAAACACCCACCACTCTCTGTCTAAAGAACCTACCTCTGATATCTCCTCAAACCTTCCTCCTATTACCTTAAAATTATGACCCCTTGTGATAGATATTTCTGCCCTAGGAAATAGTCGCTTGCTATTCACTCTGTCTATGCCTCTCATCGTCTTGCACAGCTCTATCAAATCACCTGTCATCTTTCTTTCCTCCAATGAGAAAAGCCCTTGCTCCCTCAAGCTTATTTCATAGAACCTTGCGTCCAGTCTGGTGAGCATCTTTGTAAAGTACCTCTGCACTCTGTCTAAAGCTTCCACATCCTTCCTATAATGGACTGAGTAGAACTGAGCACAATATTCCAAGTGTGGTCTAACCAGGACTCTATAGAGCTTCAGCATAACCTCACGGCTCTTAAACCCAATCCCCCTGCATATGAAAGCCAACACACCATATGCCTTCTTAACCACACCATCAACTTTGGGAGCAAATTTGAGTGATCTGTGGACACAGACCTCAAGTTCGCTCTGTTCCTCCACACTGCCAAGAATCCTGTCTTTAACCATGTATTCTGCATTCATATTCGAGCTTGCAAAGGGAACCTGATATTGGTGTGAGTTCAGATGATGGACAGTTTTGAATGAGCATTTGTTCTGCAGCTCTGTAGCTGAAAGTGGGCACAGCAGAGTCTATGACTCATTGGGCTGAATATAACCATAATTTATCTTTGTGTAATTTTCACTGAGTGTGACAGATGGGTTGTCTGCACGAGGCTGAGCTATTTTCCTGGTACTATCATATCGAACTCACCTCATTAACTACCCAGCCACCCCATGGTGTCCCTGTCATTCAATGCCAGTCCGATCCCACCCACCATGGCTGGAGTAATTCACGATCGGCCGGATGCCCTGATATTCTGTGATCCCTGGCATTGGTGCACAGTTTACCCCGAGCATGGCAGATAAGGGGCAATTACACCACGGTTTGTCGACAGGGACACGGAGTTCCTGGTGGATGGGCTAGTACAGAGGGGACCATTCTCTTCCCAGTGGAACCACACCACCAGACCCAACGAGCAGGGCCTGAGCTCACCAACCAGCTCAGTGCAGTATCTGCGGTCTGAAGAAATGTTCAGCAATACAGGACAAGCTTCAATAACCTTCCCCACTCTGTCAGGATAAGGGTCACTGTGTTCTCCCCGCTCCCTCACACTCACTGTATATCTGTTATATCACCGACACCCGAACACGATTCATGGTCCAACAACTCTCACTATTGCATGCAAAGCCTTCTCTCTTTGTCACACACACACAAACACACACACACACACACACACACACACACACACACACACACACACACACACACACACACACACACACACAATCTCTCTCTCTCTCTCTCTCTCACCTTCGCAATACTCCCACATGTTGATAGAATATTCTGAAGAATGTTGATTGTGGAATGTTCAAGTTAGTGTTCCAAATGATTCCCATTTTCAAGAAAATGTCAATGCCCCAGTATGTAACACAGAAGGGGAAGGAACAAAGTTGTACAGTTTTCAAATCACATGCAATCGACGATAGGGCCATTCAGCTCTTCAAACGCATTCTAGCATTTAAGAAGATTGTGGCTGATCTGATGCGTTTCTCATTTCCATGTTACATGAATTTTCAGTCAGTCAACCCCCTGGGTTCCTGTCACTGAGCAGACAACACTCAGGCACTTTTACCCGGGTTTTCTTCAAGCGCCTGCTCGAGGACATTTCCCAAGGGGACGCACTGTCCCAATAATATATTCCATCAGCTTTCTCCATCCATATAATGGTAAGCACATTTCACACAGACCAATCAAAAATCTACACTCATTTTATGGTTATCGATATCCAATCACAATTAGTAAATCTGGTTATTTCGTATGTCTCACCTTACCGTATTCAGCCAAAGATGGCTTTGAAATACTTGTCTCATTATAAAATGCAATTTCTAGCAGAGAACGTTTTCACCCTCGGTCGTTATTTTGACCGTTATCTGAATTGTACCTTTTTCCTTGTTATGAAAGTTTCCCTTACCCTTTGCCTGTGACTGTTTCTGTCTGTAACAGTTATATAGTCTCCCACTCAGTTGGCTGGACAGCTGGTTTGCGATGAAGATGGAGGCCAACAGTGCTGGTTCAATTCACCACACTGACAGAGGTTACCATGATGGGGACGCTGTCTCACCCTCAACTCATCACCCGAGGTGTGGTGACCCTCAGGTTAAATGACCACAAGTGGTCTCTCTTTAATGACAGAGCAGCTCTATGGTCCTTGGAACTCTGTTCTATAACTGTTGGCATTTTAAAATGTTTTCTAGATTACCATTTCGTTTTCACGGATCTTCTGAAGCAGTGTCATTTTGTACCACTGTCAACATTTCCCCATGCTGCACAGTCCAGTCCATTCCCTGATAATCCTTGACTCTGCTGTTACTTATGAATCTTCCGTCTGTGCCTCAAAAATATTCAATATCTCTGCCTCCAATGGTCTGCGGGGAAGAGAGTTCCAAAAACTCATAGCACTGTGAAAACAAAGAAAAAGCCTCACCTGGGGTGTGAGGTTATTTTTTGTCTACCTCCCTGGGATTGGATATAATTACATTGGAAGCAGTTCAGCAATGTTTCACTTCATGTATTCCAGGAATGAAGGCCTTATATTATGGTTACTCATTGAAAGAGAGGTGATCTTACTGAAACATACAAAACCTTCAACAGAGTGTATCAGGTCGATATCCACTGGGTATTTGTATAGTCCAAACTTCTTGCCATTGTTCTAGAACTTCAACCGTGTGGCGGCAAGGCATTCTGCCCATCAAATCCACACTGACCCAGCGAACAGTATCCCAGCCATACTTGCCCCCCCCACCCTAACCATGTAACCCTGCATTTCACATGACTAACGCAACTAACATACACATCCTTGGGCACTATGGGCAAATTAGCATGGCCAATCCACTCTAGGCTGCACATTTTTGAACTGTGGAAGGAAACTAGAACACTGGGAGGAAACACAGACACAGGGAGAATGTTCAAACTCCACATACAGGACGTCCGAGGTTGGAATTGAACCCAGCTCCTTGGTGATGTGAGGCAGCAGTGTGAAACACAGATCAACCATGCTCCTCCATTAGGTATATAAGTTACTTGTGTCTGACTAAAGAAATCTGCGTGACCTGTTCTTATCACTGAACCAGAGCTAGTCTAAGACTTTTATCATCAGCCATATCACCAATCTGGTCACATTTAAAATGTGATGTGAGTAGTGAAGGAGTGGGACGAGAAACGGAATCAGTGACACCCTCCAACCTCAGTCAGAACTGGAGTGAGGAGAAATTCACAAAGTGGGAATTTATTCACGTAGGAATTCTCCTTCCCACAAGTATGGGATGGCTAAAGCTTTATATTATATCGAGGCTGGCTACATCATATTTTCCATAGAAAGTAGAATCAGGGATAATGGTGCTAAGAGAGAAACGTGGAGCTGGGACCACAATGAGATGAGCCACGACCTTATCAACTGGTGGAGTAGTGTCAAAGGGCCGAATGTCCCACTCGTGTCCCTCAGCCTTATGTTCTGATGTTCCATTCAGCCCTTCGGAACTGCTACACAGGGGTAGATCGAGGCCACCCCGATGGTTAGGTATAGTTTGGGAAATGTAATTGAAAATCCAGGCTGAGTCAGGAATTGTCCCGCACCCCAATCTCTCTTTTCAGGCTTCCCGTCTCTGTAACTTCTGCTCCAGACGTGAGTCATGTTACTGACCCAGAATCGCTGTGAATACAGCCCTCTACCAGTGTTAGCTCAAAGAAATCCTCTGCTCTCCCTGAATGCAACATTGTACAAAACCATTTTCAGGAAAATAACATAAGAACGTAAGAAATAGAAACAGGAGCAGGCTATTCGGCCTCTCAAACCTGTACTGTCATTTAATAAGAACATGGAAAATCTACTTCAGGGCTCAACTCCACGTTCCTGCTAACCTTTTGTATCCCTCAAATCACTAATCTATCAAAACCCAATCCAGCCAGTCTGTAAATGTATTTTTAAAAACCCAGTCACCACAACCTCTGGATTAGGGAATTCCAGACATTCACTACCTTCTGAAAGAAGATGTTTCTTTGTATCTCAGTTTGAAATCGATATCCCTTCTTCTGTATCTACAACCCTGAGTTCGACTCTCTGCCCTGGAACGGATCCACATTCTCGAAATCTACCTTGTCAAGCCCCCTCTGCATCATGTCCATTTCAGTAAAATCATCCACATTCATTTCAACAACAATGAATAAACGCCTCACTATTTTAGATGTACTCAATAATTCAACCCTTTCATTCCATGAACCCGCTTAATGAACCAACTTAGTTACTTGCTGCATCAGCATGCTGACGTTATGTTTCAGACACAAAGACAATTCCATCCCTTTGCACTGTTCCTTTTGTGGGTGTCCTCTCCATTAAGTAACAGCCCGCCTTTTAGTTCTCAGTGTCATCCTCAATGAAGTGGGGAGGGACCATAATTGAGACAATGTGCTCTGTAATTGGAGATGGAGAACTTGAATCAGGAAGGGGAGAGGAGCAGGGAAGAGGATGGAACAGCAATGGCAGGGGTTCTGGGGGGAATTCAGGAAGCACAGCTGAAAGTCATGCCCAGCATCTGCTTATGATCCCAAGAAATAAACATTCTAAATCTGGCCCTACACTAATGCTCATCATAGTATCCTTGGCAACCATGGGTGTTACATTTTCTAATCGAGTCCTTCTTTTTGAACAGAATCAATAATTTTTGAGCGTTATTGGATATCTGCTTGAATGTCTGCCCAGGTATACCCACTGACCTTCCTCTGGGTCTACTTCCACATCCCACTTCAGATCAGATGTGAGACAGAAAGCCTCAATTTAGATGTCTGGTTAATTTTAATCATTCAGGGGTGACTTCTAGATGTAGCAGTACACATGATCAGCGGAGGCTGACTCCATTCTCCCAGTTTCTCCGTCTCCGTTGTTTCTCTTTGATGACGCCACATTCCAGTGAACTGCTTGTGACGTGACCTCCTTTGCCTTCAAATCAGAAATCCGCTACTTCCGGTGGACAGGGCCTTCAGATGTGACTATCCCATCTCCCGTGCTTCTACCCTCACTCCGTCCTCTCCTTCACAGAACAATGATAGATCTCCCCTCGTCCTCACTTCTACTGTACTAGAATCCACATTCACAGAATCATCTTTCACTATTCCACCATCTCCAATGGGACAGCACTATCAAACACATCTTTCCCTCGCGACCACTGACAGCATTTCATAGGGACCATTTCTTTTGTGACACCCTCCATCATCCCGAACACTTCACAACTCCCCCATGACACCTTCCCATGCAATAACAGAAGCTGCAACACTTGTCCATTCACCTTTCCCTTCTCACTATCCAAGACCCCAAACATACCTGCCTGGTGAAGTAGCATTTCACTTTTACACTTTCAGTCCGGTCTCCTGTCATTGCTGCTCACAATGCTGTCTCCTTTACACTGGGGAGACCAAACAGAGACTGGTTCGAGGACCACTTTCTCTCTGTCTGTAGGAACAACCCTGAGCCTCTCATTGCTTCTCATTTCAATAACCGACCTTGCACTCATCCTCGCATTTCAGTCCTGAGCTGCTGCAACGTTCCAGTGAAACACTACCCAAGCTAGAGTAACACCTAACTTTACACTTTGATGTGTCACAGCCTGCAGCAGTTAATACACAATTCCAAATTCACAGCCTGATTCCATTATGGCTGTTCTCCATTTTTCATATATTCTACTTCCTGGCCTCCCAATGATCTCGTCTGTGTCTTGTTTTATCCTGCACTCAATAGAGACAACCCATTTCTGCCATCCACACTTTAATTTACACCAATTTTATATGTTTCTCTTTCACCACAATTAAAAGCCAATTCCTCTGTGCCATTGCGTCTCCACATGCTCTGTTTCCTATCATCCCTCGTCCACTTTTGCCAAGGCATTAAGCAGTCCTTTTCAGTTCTGAACAAGCGCCACGCTGGACTTGAAACACTATCTCTGTTTCTCTGTCTCCACAGATGCTGACAGACCTGCTGAGTTTCTCCAGAAATTTCTGGTTTTGAACATGTTCAAAGGTATATGTCAAAGCTGCTCAAATGTCCTGACCCACTTGGATTGCCGTACACTGGGTAGTGAAAAATAATAAAAAATGCACAAATATCTTGGTTCTGAAACTACATAAGACTGGAATCATTGACACTATAGAGTTCTTATTAGAAGCCATGGAGAGAACAGAGTGAAGCACATTCAATTTAAACACTGAAAATGGCATAACTGCAAGGGAAAACGTTCAGATGAATGTTGGAATTAGAATTGTTATAGTGTGGAAACAGGCCCTTCAGCTCAACAAGTCCACACCGATCCTCTGAAGAGTAAACCAAGCACACCCATTTTCTTATCCTATATTTACCCCTGACTAATGCACCTAACCTGGAAATTTTTGGTTTGTGGGAGGGAAGAATCCAACAGGGAGAATGCACAAGTTCCACAAACATGGTCGCTAGAGGATGGAATCAAACCTGGGTCCATAGCGTTGTGAGGAAGAGGCACTAAACACTGAGCCATGTTGCTACCTCACTGAATATGTTTTGGAGTTTTGAAAAACATGACAAGTAAGAGGTGTGACACAATAAACAAACGCTCAGAGGAAAGAGAATATGAAAATGGAAGTGCTACCAAATCTGAAACCAGAGTAGCTCACGGGGTACGGGTCACTGGGTCTCGGTATGAATTGGGCGACAGACAGCAGAATTGCATTGCAGAAATTGCAGCTCAAACCCGGGAATTCATATAATAGTGTAGATCACAGTTGGACAGAAGGAGAATTGTACTGAGTTACAATCTGTAACTTTTTGCCCAGGATAATTCCTCAGTCCATTATTCCCATTAAGCTGAATGATGTTTCAGTCACGAGTGTAGGTGAACATACCAGGGTCAGAACCGTGTAGACCTAAAACTGATGACAACCCATTTAAAGCTACCACACTTGACTACTCACTTACATTGCAAACAGCAGGACTAACATCTGATAGAGAGGACGAAATGATTACAAAGCAAACAGATCAGATCGAAGCTCTGCAGTCCTGTCACAGCCAGTTAGAAATGGAGTTGAACTATGAAACAACTGATGAAAGAAGAGGACTCCACAAATATTTTTTTTAAACTGTTCAATGGGATTAGTGTGGCGCTGGGTAGGTCATCATTTATTGACAGGAGGGTAGTTAAGAGTCAAACATATTGCTGTGTGTCTGGAGGTACAAGTAGGCCAGAGCAAGAACGAATGGTAGTTTCCTTCCCGAAAGGACATCTGCGAACAAGATGGGTTTCCCACACAATCAGCAACTGTTTCATGATCATCATTAGACTCTTAATTCCCAACATTTATTGGATTTGAATTCCACCATTTGCTGTGGCAGTATTCGAACTCAGGTCACATGAGCATTGCCTAGGTCACTAGACTAACAGCTCAATACCACATGGTTATTGCTTTGCCATTCCCCGAAAGAATGGAACTTTGCTGCACATCAGTGTAAAAGACAGTATGCAATGTCTGCACCATCCTCAGCCAGAAGTGTTCCTTAGATGATGCCCACAGAATCACAGATGTCAGTCTCCAACCAATTCGTTTCGCTGCCCCTGACATGAAGAAACAGCCGAATACAGTAGGTACGAAAAAGGCAATGGGCCCTGACACCATTCCTGTAATAGGACTGAAGACTTGTGCTGCATAACAAGCCGTGTCCCTGGGGAAACTGTTTCATTCCGGCTCCAACTCTGACATCTCCCTGGCAACGTGGAAAATTCCTCAACTATGTCCAGTCCCTTAAGAGAAGAATAATTACAAGCTGACCATTTACCACCCCCTCAGTCCCATCACAATAGACAAAATTGTGTGAGTTATTTTTGACAGAGCTATCAAGCAGCACAAAAATTATCTGCTCAGTGTGGTTTCCGATTGGTCCCCATGTGGAGATGGTGCTGTTGTGGAAATGTCACTGGATTACCAATCTCGACCAGGCTAATGCTCTGGCAGCTGGTGGAAGTTAAAAACAACTAATAAAATATCGAAATCTAAAATCTGCTGTCACTAACAGTGACCTTGAAGCCAATGTCGATTGTAAAGACCAATTACCTTCCAATTTACTTTCAGGCAGTGAATCTCCCCTGCTTTCCTGTTCTGGCCTAAAAGTGCCTCCAGACGACAGACATGTGGCAAACACTTCAATGGTCTCTAAAATGCCAAGCAAGACATTCTATTGTATAAAACTGTTCCGAACCCTTAATGGATAAAATTGGACAAAACACCCAGCACCAGTCTCGGTATGAGAAAAGGTAATGGGAAACACAGCCCTGTTGATCCAGCAGATGCCTCCTTCCTAATAGCTGAGAGCCTGTGACACATTTACAGAGTTTTCCCACAGACTGCACAGAAACATTGGGGAACGAGTAGGTCATTCAACACATTGAGCCTCCCCCATTCTAGTTTTTGGTCTAACATCTCTTTAATTTTTTCCCCAAACACTTCATACTGGATATCCTTTGAAGTGATTAATTATTGGAACAATATGAATTAGGAACTTCAGTCCATCAATTTTGCTTCCCCATTCAATATAACGATGGTTGATCCTTTCTCCCCACACCAAACCTCTGCTGCAACCTCGTCCCTTTAGTGTCAAGAAATACTTTACGAAATTCAGTGCCTTGCCTTCCACAGGCTTGTGTAGCATAGAATTCCCAGATTCACCAGTCTGTGAGTTCAGACATTTATTCTCATCTCAATGCAGAGTGCCCTGACCGTACCTAATACTGCGGCTGCTTGTTTTGACGTCCCAGCCAGGTGAATTATCATCCCTATTTCCAATATATCTCGCCCTGTCAGAGTATTATATGTCTCACTGAGATCTCCACTCATTTTCCTAAACCACATGGAATACAGACTCAGTCGCCCCAAACTCTGTTCCCACAACAAGTTTGTCTTCCAAGAGATCAGTCTGGTCATTCTTTGCTGCTCTCCCTCAATGTCAGGTTTGTCCTTTATTCGGTAAGGAGACCAAAACTGCACACTGTACTTCACAATATTCGAGATGGGGTCTCACCAAGGTCATGTACAGCTGTAATAAGATACCCTTATTCCTGGACTCAAATTCCCCAGAAATGAAGGTCAACACATTATTTACCTTCCTAACTGCTTTCAGTTGCTCCAATAATGCTTTCAGTGACTGGTGTACAGGGAGATCCAGATCCTTTTCAATGTTACATATACCCATTGGAATATGTGCCAGTGCCAATCCCAGTATTGACGTCTGCTTTCAGAATTCACTGCCGTGAATGGACCTCAGAGTTCGGTGAAGAAGTCAACAAAAGTATGCACATTAGTATCTTCACAGATCAACATTTTCACATCAATTCCTTTTGAAACGCTAGCCTGATATTATTTTTTTCCAAATAAATGTTCAGTGTTACGGCCATGCACATTGCTGTTCATCTGCCACGTATTTGTCCATTCCCTCCACGTCTCTCAATTATTTGAACTTCTTTATATCCGCCTCACCCAATCAATTCTCAGTTTGGTGTCATCAGCAGATTTTGAAACATTCCATTTAGTACCCTCGAGCAGATGTTTAATCTGCTTCCTGAATAGATCGGTGCCAAACATCACTTCCAGGATCATCCTGCTCATAATTGCTTTCCACTCCAAAAAAAGGAGCTGTTTATTCTGACTCACTTTTTCTTTCAGCTCTCTCCCATTCTCAACCCATGCCAGTATATTAGATCTCACTGTGGCACACTGTTCTGGGTCAGGACAGACCACCTCAAGTCATTTGAAGGAAGTAGTGCAGACCCAAACTTTGCTTGTTGCCTTAAGCAGGTGTGAGGCAGATATTCCAGGAGTGACTCAGCTGGTCAAGCCACTTAGTTTTAAATAAAACAGAATTTATTTTCAAGGTTACGGATTGAAACAGAAACAGAAGAGAATAGCATGCAGAATAACAACCTATCAGAAAACCCAAAAGATTATCCTAACTTAATGATGTTCGCAAATTAAATTCATAAGGAGTGGGTACATGGGAAGACCAAGAACTGACTTTCAATCCAGCCTACATCGATGTAGGGCATGACTGTGTAACGTGATTAGGAATGACAATACCAAGAGTCAGCCAATTAGAAGCCATATCCATGCTACTAGTTCCACAGTAAGTAGAACTAAAGTGACTTTTCCCAGCTTTTGTCATTTTAAAGTTTTACAAATAAATATATTTTAAAAATTTAAAGTTGGCGACTCAACTAATCTTTCTGGTGAAGCTTTCTGGTCTTCAGTAGCACTCCACTTCTCAACTGAGAATCTGAAAATGGTTGAAAGCCATTGGGTGGTACCGTGGCACAGGGGTTAGCACTGCTGCCTCACAGTGCCAGGGACCCGGGTTCAATTACTACCTCAGGCAACTGTCTGTGTGCAGTTTGCACATTCTCCCCGTGTTTGTGTGGGGTTTCCTCTGGGTGCTCCGGTTTCCTCGCGCAGTCTACAAATGCGCCAGTTAGCTGGATTGGTCATGCTAAATTGAACGTAGTGTTAGGTGAAGGGGTAAATGTCGACATCTGGATGGGTTGCTCTTTTGGGGGGTCGTTGTGGACTTGTTGAGCCAATGGGCATATTTCCACACTATAAGTAATCTGTATCGAAATAATCTAAGGTGTTGTTCGAAGTACTTGAAACAATCTCCATAAACACCCCATGGAAAATTCGAAAGGAAAAATCAAACTCAGTTTCTTCCAGGCGAGATATCAGAGAGAGGGGGGATCAGCATGGACCTTCTTCTTTGGCCTGATAGCTTCACAACTGGCTGCCTGCTCTCAGTAAACAGCCAGTCCATGAAAGATGAGTCCAAAGAAATCAAAGCAGAGAGTCTGGGCTGGGAGAATTGGTCACTCCCCTTTCATAAGAACAGAAGGACTAGGAGCAGGAGTAGGCCATCTGGTCCTTCTAACCTGCTCAGCCATTCTGTAACATCAAGGCTGATCTACTCGTGGACACAGATCCACTTACCCGCACTCTCACTGTATCTGTAATTTTCTTCATTGTTCAAAACATATCTCTCTCAGCTCGAAAAACATTTATTGAAGTAGCGTCAACTACTTCACTGGGCAGGGAATTATAAGCCTCTGGGTGAAAAGGTTCTTTCTCAATTCAATCCTAAATCTGCTCCCTCTAATATTGAGGTTATTCCATCTTGTCCTAGCTTCACCTGCCAGTGGAACTATCCTCTCTACTTTTTTCTGACCACTTCCCTTCATAATTTTTTTTATGTTTCTATAAGATCCTCCCCTCATTCTTCTAAATTCAAATGAATATAATGCTGATCTACTCTGTCTCTGCTCATAAGACAACCCCCTCAACCAGAGTGAATTGCCTCTGCATCACCTCCACTGCCAGTACATCACTTTGCAAGTAAGGAGGCAAAAACTGCTCACAATACTCCAGTTATGACCTCACCAGCACCCTGTACAGCTGTAACATAACCTTCCTGCTTTTAAATTAAACCCCTTTCGCAATGAAGAGAAAAATGCCATTTACCTTCCTAATTATTTGATATGCCTGCAGATCAACCTTCTGTGATTCATGCACAAGGACACCCAGGTCCCTCTGCACAGCAGCATGCTGCATCATTTTACAATTCAAGTAATAATCCCTTTTACTTGTATTCCTAACAAAATGGATTACTTCATAGTTATTAACATTGTATTCCATCTACCAGACCTTTACCTATTCATGCAATGTAACTATTTACCTCTGCAAAGTTTCACAGTACTCTGCACACTTTGCTCTGCCGCTTATCTTCGTGCCATCTGCAAACTTTGTCCAACTATGCATGCTCCCAACTACACATCATCTTTATAAATTGTGAATAATTGCAACCCCAACACTGATCCCTGAGGCACACCGCTCAGCACTGATTGCCAGCCAGGATAGCACTCGTTTATACCCACACTTTGCTTCCCGTTAGTCAACCAATCTTTTATCCATGCTAATACTTTACCCGTAACGCCATCCATCTTTATCTTATGCAGCAGACTACTATGTGACACCCTGTCAAAGCCTTTTTGAAACCTAGATACACCACATCCACTGCGGCCTCGTTGTCTATCTTGCTCGTAATGTCTTCGCAGATTTCCAAAAGAATTGTTAAGCATGATCTGCCCTTCATGCATCCTCGCTGCATCTGTGCAATGGGCCGTTTTCTATCAAAATGCCTTGCTATTTCTTTCTTGATAATACAGTCAAGGGATCTTCCCCACTACTCAGATTAAGCTAACTGGTTTATGATTCCCCAACTTTTATCCATCTGCCTTTTTAAACAATGGCGTCCCATTTGCTGCTTTTCAATCTGCTGGGACTGCCCCAGAGTTCAGCACATTGTAGAAAATTACCACAAGTGCACTTGTTATTTCTCCCGCTACCTTTTTACTACCCTGGGATACATTCCATCAGGGCCAGGGGATTCGTCTAACCTTAGTTCCATTAGCTTGCCCAACGCTACCTCCTCTGTAATAACGATTGTTCACAAGTCCTCACCTACCTTCATCTCTTTGGTAAAAACAAGGACTGCAGATGCTGGAAACCAGATTCTAGAGTGGAGCTGGTAAAGCATAACAGTTCAGAGCATTCATGATGAAAGGCTTTTGCTTGAAACGTCGATGGTTCTGTTCTTCAGATGCTGCCTGAACTGCTGTGCTTTAGCAACACCACCCTAATCTAGAATCTTCATCTCTTCGTCGATCACTGGCATGTTATTAGTGTCGTTCACTATGAAGACTGATACAAAATACCTGTTCAATGCCTCAGCCATTTCATCATATACTGTAACTAAATGCTCCTTCTTATCCTCTCAAGGACCAACATTTAAGTTAGCCACTCATTTTCATTTTATATATTTAGGGAATCATCTGCTATCTGTCTTCAGATACTGTGCTAGATTTTTTTCTCGTGTTCTATCCTATTTTACTTTATAGCTCTTATCGTGGCTTTCTGTTGACCTTTAATCTTTTCCCAATCTTCTAGGTTCCTGCTGTTCTTGGCCACTTTGCATTCCATCTCTTTCAATTTGATAGCCTTGCATATTTGCTTAGACACCCACGGCAGACTTCCCCTTTTTTTACAGTCTTTCCTTTTCACTGAATATACGTTTGCTGAGGACTTTGAAAAACTACTTTGAAAATCCACCACTGCCTGTCAACTCTCACCATAAAGTATTTGCTTCCAGTCGACTTTTGCCAAGTCCTTCCCCCATTCTGTTGTAGTCTCCTTCGATTAAGCACAGGACCCTGGTATTGAATTTTATCTTGACTCTCCATCTGTGTTTTACATTCAACCATACTGTGATAATTCCTGCCAAGTTGATTCCTAACTATGAGGTCATTAATTATTCCTGTCTCATTACACAGGACCGGATCTAGCATAACTCGCTCCTCATTGTACGTATTTTAATTTTAGACTTGAAAGCACTCCCAAGTAGTCAAACCCAGACTCTTTGGATTCGCTGCTTTTCAGACTGCTATGAAAAAAAAACAAGGAAAGCATAACCTTGTTAAAGGAGTAGAATTGTCACAACACTACACTTGGGATGTCATCAAAAATGTTTCTGAAAATTCAAATTCACTGCATATATTGATTCGCCATAATTTATTTCGCAGTCGGATTCTTAAATATGATTCGCCATTCATAATTTGATATTAACTTGATCCATGTTCATTACTTGCAAATTAACATAATTCTCAAAGTTCCCTGGAAAAGCATTCAGTCTAATAGACTCTTGTATTGTACTGACTGCTTCTTTGGTGCTAAGCAGACTGTAATTCTCTGTGTCTCCCTGCCTCCTTTAGAAATATTGGGGTTACATTTGCTGCTCTCAAATCTGTCAATTCAATCACCTGGAATTTGGAAGACGGCAAGCAAAGTATCCATTATTCCCATGGCCACCTCCTTTCGGAATCAGAGATATAGATTATCATTCCATGGGGATTTATCAGATTTCAGTGCAAATAAATTCTCCAAAAATGCTTATTTAGTGATTTGATTGTATTTGCTTTCTTTCTCAGTAGACCTAGAATTGATTGGAAGCATTTTTTTTAATCCTATCATAAAGGCAGAACTGAAGTAGATGCTTCATAGTCTGCCATTTTCCTGTTCTCCATTCGTTGGTTTTGGACTGTAAGGAAGCTACAAATATCTTCTCCAACATGTCACCTTGGTATATTGTACGTTGAGACGATTTTACATTTCATGCTCGTTAATGTATTCTTCCAAAACCCATTACATCCTGTCTTATGCTGTTCAATGATTGACCTTCCACAGCCATACAATCACAGAAGCATAGACTCTGTACCATCAAAAATACAGCACAATCTATATTATTCCAAATTTCCTACATCGATCCCGTAGCCATGAATGGTATGACACTTCAAGTGCTCGTCCAAATACTTTTTAATGGTTGTGAGGTGACCCGTGATAACTGCCCCCCTTAGGAAGTGCATTCCAGATAACATGACCCTCTGGGTGAAAAACAATCCCTGAATCATCTCTAAACCTCAAATCCTTCCCTTTAAAAGTGTGCTCCCCTGTTCTTGGCCCTTTGACTAGAAGGAACAGCTGCTGTCTATCTACCCTGTCCATGTCACTCGTAATCTTATACTTCTGAATCACGCCCCCCTCAGTCTTCTCTTATTCAAACGAAAGAATCGGAGCTTATTCAGCCTCTATCCATAGCTGATATGCTCCATCATTGGAAACATCCAGGTGAATCTCTGCACACCCTCCAGAGTCATCACATACTTCCTTTAATGTGGTTCCCAGAACTCCACACAGTATTCCATATTGGCCTCACCAAAGTGCTACATAGATCTTGTAATCTCTGCCTCGATGAGTGAAGATTATGCCTACTGCTTCCATTGACTTCTTATGTAACCTTTTATTCTCCCGCATCACATTCAAGAATGTGTGAAAAAGCTCCCTATGGTCTTTCTTGTGTGCTACAATTCATTGTGTATTCCTCATTTTGTTCCTTCTACCAAAGTGCATCACCTCAGTTGTCAGAGTTACATTCCATCTGCCATTGATCCACCCATCTCACCATTCCATCTGTATCTTACTGTAACATAAGACCTTCCTCCTCACTGCCAACCACCCGGTCAATCTTTGTCTCAAACACAGACTTACATATCACACTCCCACTCCCCCTCTACATTCACACCTCCACCATTTATGAATACCACATTTAATAAAAGACACAACACTGATCACTGTGGTATACCAGGGGACACCGTTCTCCAGTCACACAAACAGCCTTCTACCACCACGTATTTTGTGCAAAATCTTCTTTAGCACTGATCTGAAACACACTGTTCTATAGTTCCCTGCTCTATCACTAAAACCCTTCCTATAAAGGGTGTTCTCCAGTCTACGGGCACCTTACCTGTGACCAGATTCTATTTAAACATTTGCATCAGCGCCTTTCATCCCTTGTCTCCAACAGCAGCCTGAGATGTAACTGATCTGGACATGGGCATTGGTCCAATTTTATACCAGCCAATACATCAATCCATGCTCACATCTTATATCAATCTGTAAAAGATCTTCCCAGTCCATCTTCTTGAATTCTGTACCTGCCTCCTCCTTTTCCAAAGTAAAACAGATGTGAAGTTCTCATCTAACAATAAATCAGCGTCTTCAGTTTCACGCACAAATTTTGCCTTGATCCTAGACCAAGTCTCCTCAGCAGACCATCGTGCCATCTGAGGAATTAATCTGGTGAAAGCCCATTCAGTATATGTGATCAGTATATTTTACTTAGATCACGACATCAAAATTGTATAGGTACAGTCTCCCCAACTCTCTGTGTTACTCCTGCAGAATTTCTTTACTTCAAATAGGAGCAAATCACTGCAGAAGCAGAATCTGCACTGAAACCAACCCATGCTAGAGATCACAGTGAGTCAGACAGCATCCGTAAAGAGGGATCAAGCTAACACTTTGAGTCCAGTTGATTCTTCGTTGTCTGTATTCTGATTCCGTTTAAATGAAGGCATTTAAAGGGACACAGAACTGAAACCTGTGGCACACCAGCGTACACCGGTCTGCAGTCACACAAACAACCTTCGACCACCACCTATGTTCTCCAATAGTTTTTCTCAAGCTTACCTTCCACCGTTTGCATATGTTCCTCCCAATACACTTTGCTTTAATGTTTTCTGCTAACTTGCTGTGTTTGCTGATTAAAACTCCTCTTGAATATCTGACTGTACCGTATTCACTGATTCGCCATTATTTACAAATACAAGAGATATCTTCAAGAAAAAAATTATAAATTATAACTTCCGTTTCATAAATGCAGAACAATTCACTTGAAATTTGCTATTACTTTCTCAGTGTCCAATAAGATCTTCGTTACAATAGGTTGCAACAGATTCCCTACTGTGGATAATAACTAACTGGCCTGTAGTCCTCCACTCTCCTAAATCTTCCCTTCGTAAATCATTTGAATGTATTCATAACCTTCCGAAGTGAATACAGAGAAATACAGTGGCCCCTTTTATAATCAACATGTGTGTTGCTGTTTTCTCTGAAACTTCAGCTTGAATTATATGTGGTCTGTCAGACTGATCAATCCTCATCCCAGTTCTGTTTCCAAGTACTACCTCGTAACTGTATATGAATTATTTTAGTCTTTAGTTACAAAGGTCCCGTGGTGACTTGGTATTTCTGGGAGATTTTCTGGATCTTCCTCTTTGATGACAGATGCAATGTAACTGTTTCGTCTCCTTATCATTTTTCTGTTCTGTACAATAAATTCTCGTAACCACACATTCGCTATGCCACATTTGATCTTGATTTCATTTTCCTTTCAAGTATCAACAGATGCTTTTCGCCAGTATTTACAATTAACAAAGAAAATCACAGCACAGGAACATGCCCTTCAGCCCTCCAAGTCTGTGTCTATCCAGATCCTCTATCTAAATCTGTCACCTATTATCGAGGGATCTGCATCCCTCTGCTTCCTCATATTAAATGACGCTATCGTCACCACCTCTGCTACCTCAGCTGGCAACGAATTCCAGCCACCCACTACCCTCTGCGCAAAGAACTTTTCGAGCATATCTCCTATAAACTTTTCCCCTTTCATCTTGAATTCTTGACCCCTAGTAACTGAGTCCCCCACTCTGGAATAAGCTTCTTGCTATCCACCCTGTTTATATCTCTCATGATTTTGTAGACAACGATCAAGTCCTCCCACAACCTCCGTCTTTCTAATGAAATTAATCCTAATTTACCAAACCTCTCTTTATATGTTGTTCTCTCCATACTAGGCAACATTCTGGTGAAAATCCTCTGCCCTCTTTCCAAAACATCCAGATCCTTTCAGTAATGTGGCCACCAGAACTGTCCGCAGTGTTCCGAATGTGACCGAACCAAAGTCCTATACAACTGTAATATGGCCTGCCTACTCTTGTACGCAATATATTCCGACAGATCCCCTCCTGTTGGTGACGAGTTAACTGGTCTGTGGTTCTCCACTTCTTAAATTGTTCGAATGCATGAAGGAACGATGCTGTATGCCTTCTTCATCATTCTATCCACCTGCCACTTTCAGCGAACAATGGACCTGAACACCCAGATCTCTCTGTACATCAGTTTTCCCCAGGATTTTTTTCCAGTTAATGTATAATTCGTTCTCGAATTGGATCTTCCAAAATGCATCACCTCACATCTGCCCTTTCTCCACCCAACTCTCCAATCCATCTACATTCAGCTGTGTTCTCTGACAGTCCCCTCAACTTTCTGCTACTCTCCCAATCTTAGTTTCATCTGCAAACTTGCTAATCAGACCACCTATATCTTCCTTCAGGTCATGTAAGTATATCACAACAAACAGTGGTCACAGCACGGATCCCTGTGAAACACCACACAGAACAATTGTCCATTTTGAGAAACTCCATTCCATTACTACTCTCTGTCTACTGTTGCCCAGCAAGTTCTCTAATCCATCTAACTAGTACACCATGGACCCCTGCGACTTCACCTTCTCCATCAGTCTATCTCATCAAACGCCTTACTGAAGTCCATGTATATGACATCTACATCCCTTTCCGCACTATCAACTTTGTCATTCTTCAAAGAATGCTATTATGTTTGCTAAGATGTGACCTTCCCTGCACAAACCATGGAAGGTCTTGTGGGAGTCCGCCTTGTTTTACCCAACAGTCATACTGGTTTTATTTCCAAAGCGAGACTTTATAAAATGCCACAATGATTGGCTGCGTACAAATTGAATGTTGTTTTGATCAAAATACAATCTATCCACAAATATAAATCTGCAAACGCAAATTAGCCCCCCAGATGTATAGGTGTGTCTGTGCGAGAGATGCGGAGTGTGTGTGTGTTTGGGGGGGAGGGTGGCATGCGAGTGAGAAAGAGAGGATGTGTATGTTTGTTTCCATGTGTGTGAGTGAAAGAGGGTGTCTGTTGAAGGATGAGAGTCTGTGCTCACGTTAAGACACAGACAGATTTGGCAGATCCCTTTCCCCACACACACCCAGTCCGTGGTTTCAGAGCTTCCATGCTCTGCAGCCTCTGCTCCATTTGTTGTTCATGTTACAGACACTCTTGCTGTAACTACAGTCCCCATTCTCCATCCAGAGTTGGGTCACTAAATCCTCTGGTCTCCCAGAATGTCTGAGGTTGCTCACAGCACAACTTCCAGCAAATGATCCCCAGCCCCTCCACTAACTTTTCAATAACACGAGACAATCAGACTTCCGTCCACTAAAAGTGAGATATCTACTCCTTTATAATTATACTTCAGGGTCCTCCTCGTGTTTCTTACCACGTGATCACCTGAGAGTGACAAACACAGGCGTTCAGTAGACAGGCACAGACCAAGTTTTAAACACATGAGTCAAAGATGATGAAAAACCCTTTTCCAACATGAAGCACAACTTGTGACACACTGGGAAGTGAGCAATAACCCGAAACACAACCCCCTGTCCATGGAGCACGACTTGGGACACACCAGCAAGTGAACAACAGCCCAGCAAACACACCGCTGTCCAACATGGAGGACGACGTGGGAGACACCAGGAAGTGAACGGCTGCCCTGCACACACACGCACCTCTTCATGAAGCACCTCAAGGGACACACCAGGAAGTGAACAACTGCCCAGCACACACTCCCCTGTCCACGGAGGACCATATGGGACACAGCGGGAAGTGAACAACAGCCTGATACACACCATTACATTATTTCTGAACTTCATGATGCCAGTATTCGATACAATACACAACCAAAAACCAAGCCAGAGGAAGATACAGATGAACAGAGACATTCACGTTAAAGATAGAAACGGACAATTAAGACAAAATCAGAGCATGTTGTTGAAGTATGTGAAAAAACAAGGGAGTGGGTCTATTTGGAGCAGCAAGACCTTGTTGGATCAGGTCACAAAAATGAGAACATTGAATAAAGACATTGCCAGATCAGCTGACCAAATTTATTCACTAAATTCTGAATTTGCCTCACAGAACAAATGCAGAAACTATATACTGGGACAAGTAGACAACCCAGCGTGGAGAGCGATGCAGACTGTGCCAGTGTATTGCTCAGTAAACTGGTCTATCTGCCCAGCAGGGGGACTGTGCTAGTGTATTGCTCCGTAAGGTGGAATATCTGGCCACATGGGGAACTGTACAGACTCTGCTAGTGTATTGCTCAGGAAGGTGGAATATCCGCCCAGAATGGGGATTTGTGCAGACTATGCTAGTGTATTGCTCGGTAAGATGGACTATCTTGCCAGCGTGGGGAGCTGTGCAGACTATGTTAGTGTATTGCTCAGTAAGGTGGACTATCTGCCCAGCATTGCAGTATTGCAATACTTTGCCGGTATATTGCTGCTACATTTGCACTGCGTAACTGACTAACACGGGGCAATTTGCCGCCCATACTGCGAGTGACAGTAAATGGGCTCCCATAAAATAATGTCTCTGTATCTTCATGCATCAGTTCAAGACAAGGGGTTTTATGTGTGCGTTTGTGTGTGGTTCTGGGGCAGTGTTAGATGTGAAAATTATTGTCTAAGAATAAGCACACATGGAGGAAATCAGTTTAAATGTGAACAACTGTGAGGGCTTGGTATAATGGACAGAGAGAGATAGTTCATGGGCAGCTGTTAATGACGTTCTTGAGAATATTAAATAAAGGCATTGCCAGACCCAATAGCATTAAAGATCAGTACGCACAGGAAAGATGGATGGATGGGGAGTTCTGTGTGATATCAGATATGAGCTGTGGAGTATTGACTCAGAGTTGTTTCTGCAGGTTTGCAGCTGTGAGTGTCAGCAACAGGCGAATGCCATCTTTAAGACTGTATTTCTCAGCTCATGGTTCAAACAGCAGATGGGATAAGCCAGTGAAGTATATACTGGATTTATTATTAGTTATAATTAGGAATGGTCAGGGTATAGTGTCAGGAATTGGTTCATGTCCAAAGGGATCACCACTGTTGTTATTTGTCTATTTCAGCTTCAGATATTGGCCAGGGATGAGATGGAGTCAGAGGAAGGAAATGCAGTTTGTAACCAGAACAGAAGATAGTGGCCTCAATGCTTTCAATATTTCGATAGCAAGTGCAGTGATACAGCGAATCATGGTTCACAGCTGAAACTGAGCAAGTCAACATAGCAACCCATGAGTAACACTGCCAGAAGCAAGGAGGGAGAGAGTGATTTAACAATTTAGTAGTGGTTTGTCAAGTGAATATATGGATTTAGAGTCTTAGAAGGAACAATAACAGTGGCAAGGAGGGTAGAGTCAATGAAAGAACAGTATTATTGTCAAACATGATTTATAGAATTAATGACTGAACAGTGAGACTTACCAGGTACACCAACAAAAGCCAGGATTGGATAATAAAAATATTGTATAATGTAAAGTGCATATTTGATCCGCCACGATAATGACCTTTGATCATAATATGTAGAAAGAAGCCAAACATCCAAATATAAACTCCTTTCCATTCTTGTAACATTCCAGTCTAATGTTCGCAGATTGTGATCCATTGCTGTAACATTCCAGTCTAATGTTCTCAGATTCTTATTCATTGTTGAAAGATTCCAGACTCTTGTGCTCAGACTCTGATCTCTCCCCCCTGACTCTCTCTGCAGCTGCTCATTCCTGTTAACACTGTTGGTGATGCTCTCACCATACTGTGGGAAAACACATTGAACGGAGCCCACTTATCATTAAAAAATGGAAACCGTCCACTGGGATAATTGCAACCCATGGAGACTAACATTAATCACAGTCACTGAACAAACAGATCCAGTTAACCCCTTCCTGACATCACTTTTCATATCCCAATAAAAGTGAACATTTATTCGGTGCGGGTGGAATGGATGAGCGTTGCTTAGGGATGGACCATAAATCTTTCAATATTCTTATTGTTTCTTCCGTGCATGTGGGAATAGTGCCAGAACACTGCAGGACTGTGTATATTACATACTGTTTATAAGCGGCGAGAGTGAAAAAGTAACAGACACGCTGCATAAGGTGACTGGTGGGGTAATTTCCAGAACCAATAAACCAGTGTATATATTTATTGTCCATTTACTTTGTGTAATGTTGCTCTTGGTTTTATGTGCACTGTTGTCAAATTCTTCCATAACCTTAGGACATTATTCAGAGCATCGAGACTGCTGCGCAGGGACAGGAGGAAGTAATTCTGTCCCCATGCCCCTGTTACAAAGGGACAGGGGGAGGCCATTTAGCATCTCAAGTCTGTTACAGAGGGACAGGAGGAGGCATTCTGCTTCTTGAGCCTGTTATGCAGTAACGATCAGTTGTAAAATACTTACGGAGAAAGATACTCCTAATGTAAATTTTAAAGTTGTAAGTTGACTCAGGCCAACTTTGAACGTTTTATTTGGACACTTTGAAAAGCTGCTTTGGAGAAGCAATTGGCAAGAAAGTGGGAGGCCTTCAAAATGAGTTACAGAGTCTAGCGACACAATGTTCCTGCCTATGAGCAGGGTAAGGCAGGTAGGTGTTGGAAATGCTGAATGGTGAGCAGAATTGAGGATCTGTTCCAGAAAAGGCGGAAGTATGTGATTGGTACAGACAGTAGGGATCGAGTGACTCTATCGTGGAGTACCAGGGATGTGGACTAATGCTCAAGATGGAAACCAGGAGGGCAAAACAGGGACATAAGATATCTTTCGAAAATAGGGTAAGGGACATTCCAAAGCGGTTCTACAACTACATTAAGGTCAAAAGAATAACTAGGGAGAGAACAGGACCCCTTAAAGATCAGCAATGTTGATCTATGTGTGGAACTACAGGAGATCGGTGAGATACTAAATAAATATTTTGCATCAGTATTTACTGTGGAGTAGGATATGGAAGGTAGAGAACTTGGGGAAATGAATAGTGATATCTTGAATATTGTCTATATTACAGAAGATGAGGAGCTGGATATTTTAAAATGCATTAAGGTTGATAATCCCCTCTGACCTTTTCAGTGACTCTTGGTTAGGCACGTGGATTTTAGTACAATGAAGGGCATGAAGGTTAGTCTGACCTTAGAGTTGGATAAACTGCCGGCACAACATCAACAGCTCAAGGGCCTGTACTGTGCTGCACTGTCCTATGATCCACGAACTGATCAGATGTACCCCAGATCTGTTGGGAAGCTAGAGAAGTAATTGTTCGTTCTCTGGCTGAGATATTTGTATCATGGACAGTCACAGGTAAGGTTGCACCATTGTTCAAGAACAGTTGGTACGGAAAAGGCAGGAAACTGTAGACAAGTGGGACTGATGTCATTGGTGGGTAAGTTGTTGGAGGGGATTCTGAGGGACAGCATTTACTTGTGTTTAGAAATGCAAATTCCGATTAGCGATATCAACATGACTTTGTGTGTGGGAAATCGTGTCCCACTAATTTGATTTAGAGTTTTGAAGAAGTGACGAATAAGATTGACAAAGGCAAAGAAATAGAACTGTGGAATAGAATATAGACTATAGTAAGGCATTCAAAAGGGTTCCGCGTGGTAAACTGGTTAGCGTAGTGAGATCACATGGAATACAGGGAGAGTTGGAGGTAATTGACTCGAAGGATAGTAGACGAAGGAAATATTTGTGAACTGTTACATAGTTTTGGACTAGAGTTCTGTGACCAGCAGTGGACCACAAGGATCGAATGGATTTTGTCATTTCATATAAATAATTTGGATGTGAATATAGTAGGAATTGTGAGTTTGCAGATAAAACCAAAATTGGTGAGGTAGTGGACAGTGCAGATGGTTAATTCAGAGTAAACCGGGACGCTGATCAGATAGGCTAAAGGGCCGAGGAGTGGCGGATGGAGTTCATGTCAGACAAACGGAAGATGTAACATTTTGTTGAGGCAAATTGTATTAGCGCTTATCATTAGGCTCCTGGGAAGTGTTTTCAAACAGACAGCTACATAGAAATTATAGAAGCCCTGCAGTGTGGAACCAGGCCATTTGGCCCACCGAGTCCTCACTGACCCTCCAGATAATATCTCGACCAATAAACCCAAAGGTTACCCCGGTAACTCTACATTTACCATCGACAATCCAGTGAACCTGCACATTCCTGGATACTGCAGAGTAATTTAGTGAGGTCACTGTATCTAATCTGGACATTTTTGGCTGTGAGAGGAAAACCAAGCACCCAGAGGAAACTCACGCACACACAGGGAGAAGGTGCAAATACCGCACAGAGTATCACCAAAGGGTGGAATCGAACCCAGGTCATTGGTGCTGTTAAACCAGCATTGCTAGCCACTGTGCCACTCAATGACCAGCTGCGAGAGAAACTGCATCCTCCCACTTTCTCTGGATCTGTCACATCTGTTCAAATGATGTCCAATTCCAGTGCGGTGCTTTTGACAAGCCCTCCTTTACCTTCACCTCAGGATTCACATTCTGGTGGACAGGGCCTTAAGCTGTGACTGACACATTGCCTGCTCTTCTGTCCTCACCCCTTCCCCTTCTTTCAAGTTGTCCATTAATACTGCCGCATGCAAGATAAGTGCTGATCTAAAATAAAACAAAGAGCTGCATATACTGGAGATCGAAAACAAAAGCTGTTCTGATGAAGAATTCCCAAATTAACAATTTTGAATCACTGTCTTCATACAGAGGATTAGGAAAAAGTGAATTCTGAAATGAATTCCTGATGAAAGGCTTATGACCGAAACATAGACTTTCCTGCTCCCTGGATGCGCCCTGACCCGATAAACTCTTTGAGGGCCAAACTTTCGACTTTCTCCCTTCAAATAGTACCAGACCCGTTGAGTTTTGCCTGCAAACGCTTGTATGGCTAATTTCCTGTTTAGAACGTACGCATGTTTTCCCTGCAGTATTGACTTCCATACACATCTCCCACCAGTGTTTGCTGATACTTCTTGTTTATAACCTCCAGTCAAATTGTTTCTGTGTAATCTTATTGCTGGGGTGAGATGAATGTTAGATTCAGTGAGATCTTTCCTGAGGCCTTTCTTGACATCACAAAACCTCGCTGCACTTTGTTCGAACAATATATGAATTGAAAAGGCAGAGAAAGATATGGGCCAAGTGCAGGGAATTGCGGTTAATGTGGACGGACATTTTGGTTGGTATGGACCAGTTTTGGCTGAATGGCCTGTCTCTGTGCATGACTGTAAATGAAAGTGGTTTTGGGTATAGACATAGAGGGTGAAATTGATCAACAATGTCTTGGAAGGATGTGTTCACAGGTTTCAGAATGCTGAGATATAGACATTTCAATAACATCCGGCAAAATAAGCCAGTATTACTAGGAGTGATGGTGAATGAAACATAGCAATGAGTTCAGATGATGGAGAGTTGTGGTTGAGGACTTGTTCTGCAGCTCTGTAACTGTGAATGGGGTCAGCAGAGTCTTCAACTCGTCGGGCTGAATCTAACAATAATTTATCTTGGAGTGATTTTCATTGAATGTGACAGGGGGATTGTCTGCACGAGGCCGAGCTAGTTTCCTGGTGCTATCATATCGAACTCACCTCATTAAGTACCCATCCTACCCCATGGTGTCCCTCTCATTCAATGCTAGCCCCATTCTCTCACCCATCTTGGCTGGAGGTACCCACCATCGCCCGGATGCCCCTGGATATTCCATTATCCCTTGCACTGATGCCACCTTTAAAAGGACAATGGGCACTCGATTGAGCTTTCCTCAGTTTGGAACTGCCATGTACAGTTTACCCAGACAATAGCAGATAAGAATCAATTGCACCACGGTTTTTCAACAGGGGCACAGATATCCTGGTGGATGGGTTAGCACATCTCTTCACAGAGTGGGCCACACCACCAGACCCACCGAGCATTATCTGAGCTCACCACCCAGCTCAGTGCAGTACCAGCGATCTGTAGCAATGTCCAGCAATACAGGACAAACATCGATAACATTCCCCACTCTGCGAGGATAAGGTCATTATATGCTGTCTTGTCACTCATGCTAAATGTATGTCTGTTCCAGCACCGACACCCGAACAAGGCTCATGCTCCACCACTCTCACTCCTGCATGCAGCACCCACCCCTCTCTCTCTGTGTCTCTTGCCTTTGTAATATCCCCACAGATGGTAGAATTCTCTGGAGAATGCTGATTATGGAATATTCCAAATAATCCAAAAGATTCCCAGTTTCAGGAAAATGGTAGAGCCCCAGTCTGTAAAACATTAGGTGAAGGAACAGAGTGTTTCTTTTTGAATCACATGCAACTAAAATCCATCATGAGTCCATTCAGCCCTTCAAATGTGCTGTACCATTTAATAAGATCGAGGGTGATCTGAATGTCTCCTGAGCTTCACGTTGCAGGAACTTTCAATCATTTTCAACCCTCTGGTTTCCTGTTACTGACCAGACAACACTCACACACTTCCTACCTTGGGTTTCTTCAAGCATGTGTTCGGGAGACATTTCCCATGGGGACCAAACATCAAAAAATATATTCCATCAGCTTTTTACTTTCAATGGTTAGCATGCTTCACACAGACCAATCAAAAATGTACTTATATTTTATAGTTATCGACATCTAATCACAACTAGTAATTCTGGCTATTTCACTTGGTCAACTTATTCATACAGAGATAGCATCCAATCAACTGTCTCGTTATAAAATACAATTTCCAGCGAAGATTTTTTTTTCCTCAGCTATTATCTTGACCGTTATCTGAATTGTACCTTTTTTTCCTTCTTATCAAAGTTTATATTTTACATGGACTTTGGCTATTCCTGTCCATCGCAGTTACACAGTCTCACAATTTTTTGGCTGGATGGCTGGCTTGTGATACAGAGGAAAGCCAACAGCGCATGTTCAATCCCCACACAGTCAGAGGTTGCTATGAAGGGGGCACTCTCTCAACATCGTCCTATCACCCGAGGTGTGATGACCCTTAAGTTAAACCATAATTTCTGGTCTCACTAATGAGAAATGTGGTCCTTTGGGACTCTATTCTATCCATGTTAACATTTTAATTTAATCAAAAATATTTTTTATTCAGAGAAAATATTTTTATGCTTCAATTAACCAATAAGTACCCAACTCAAAAAATAATGCAAATTGAACACAATTACACCCATGTGCATGTACATAAAGAAAACAAGGTAAATCAACGGACCAAAGAAAAACAAAAAAAAATTAAATAACGAATAGTAGAACTCAGTGTAACAAAACTATAGCTCTCAAACTTCAAGAGAATACACGTTCATTTACTCGTAATTCTTCCTCTCTGGACATTTGATTCATTAGTCAAGTTCGTCATAGCTATATACAAGTCCTTATTAGAGTGACAGACAGCCTGTACCTTGGTAATTCAAAAAGGGTTGCCATGTCTTATAAAAATCCTCTATTTTATGGTGCAACATACCTTTAAAAAAGTCCAAAGGGCTATGCTCCATTACGAGGTTACGACAACCCAGCAGACCAGGGAGTTTTCAGACACCCAACACAACAGAACTTTTTTTTCTGAACTCTGAGAGTGAGGGTATTAAAGTGTTTTTCCCTATTCACACCTGAGTAAGGTAGACTGGGAAAGCCCAGGAAAATGGAAACCTGATCCATCTCCAATTTGTTCCCCAAGAACCTCTCCATCCCAGCGAACACACCGCTCCGATAGCGCCGGTGGAAGGCCAACAAGCAATGAGTAAGAGTGTCCATAGTCATTCTGGATTTAAGACATACTCCCATCTTAAAGTTTGAGAGAGGATCTAGGGCCAGATAGAGTCTATGAAGAATCTTCAACTACATGGCAAGAGTCTTCTTACAGATCGAAATACTTCTTGCATTTTCACAAATATCCTCCCCTTTGTGCGAAGAGATCTCAAACCCCAACTCTCTTTGCAGACCTCAGAAAGGCACAACGTCTCGTCTGAGGGGCCACTCTCCAACAAATGATAAAGGGTACTGACAGAGAGAGTGTTCTTAGAACTAAGCACCCTCTTCTCTGTATCGGATCTGTACGGGTCTGTTAAAAGCGTGTTTCTTTTTTGAATAACATCTTTGATCTGATAAAAAGAAAACAGAAGAGATCTCTACTTGGTAGTCTATAGTTACGACTTATTTGATCAAAGGACATCCTTGTTTCTCCCTCAGATAAATCATAAAAGCAAGATACACCCATGTGTTGCCCACAGTATAACATGGAATCCAGTATCCCCCGTCAGAAAAAAGGTGCACCACGTTTAAGGGTAAGAAATGAGGTTTGACTCTATTGCACTCGCTCGGACACATTGCCCTCCCTACTTTAAAATTATTGATACAATTTGGGAAATGACAATACTTCGTAACTGTCCTCATTTTGTCTATGAATAACAATCAAATAAGAGAGCACTTTGCCTGAGAAGCTTCAAAATCTAACCATATTGACGCTGAGGCCTCACTAACATCGTGTGAAGAAGAGCTTAATTAATAGCTTTTAATATCCGGGAGATCTACTCCCCACAAATTGTGGGGTCGTTGTAATTTTGTTAACTTGATAAGGAGTCGCTTATGGTGACAAATCAAAGAGCTACATCATCCATTTAGTCGCCTACATGTTTGTCTGGGAAACATCAAAAAAAGCATTCACATGGGGTATTGCAAACAAGGGAGGGAATTCATGTTAATACGAGCTATCCGACGTAGCCAGGATATTGGAAGTGTCTCCCATCTTCGAAGGTCTTGTTTAATTTTGTCAAATAAATGGACAAATCCCACATTAAGTATAAGTTCAAAGAAAGGATTAATGATTTTTTTAAAAGTGCGAGCATTACCGGAGTAACACGAACCCGGAAGACTGCAGCTAAGGTAAGGCAGTTTTTAAAAATTACTTACCGGTAGCGGACAGCGGTGTTTTTCTCTTTCACAGAAGGAGCGGGAGAGCGGAGGAAGTGACAAGGACCAGCGGGGCAGCCGGGAAGGAAAGCAGTGAACACATATATCAGCAAGGCGGCTAAACCCTCCTCCTCTAACCTAGTTAATAAGGTAACGCTCATTCTAAAGTTCCTCTATTGAATATAAATTTGTTAATAATTTTATAACAACTTGAACTAAGCTTTCTACTTTAGTACTGAGTGGGTGTTCAGATAAGTCGGGTATAGATGTTAGGGCAGTTGCTTGCTCCTCCTGCAGAATGTGGCAGGTGGGAGACATGGAACACGTCTCTGCTGGCAACATCTGCGGGAAGTGAACCCGACTCCAGCTCTTTGAAAACCGTGTTAGTGAATTGGAGCTGGAGCTGGATGAACTACGTATCATTCGGGAGGCTGAGGGGGTAATTAAGAGGAGTAACCGGGAGTTGGTCACTCCTAAGGCTCAGGACAATGGTAGATGGGGTACAGTTAGGAGGAAGGAAAGGGAACAGACAGACAGTTCAGAGATCCCCTGTGGACATTCCCCTCAGCAACAAGTATACCATTTTGGATACTCCCTGGGGGGATGACCTTCCAGAGGAAAACCATAGCAGTCAGTTCTCTGGCACTGAGCCTGACACTGTGGCAAAGAAGGGAAGGGGGCAGAATAGAAAAGTACTCGTGGTAGGGGACTCGATAGTTAGGGGAATCGACAGGAGATTTCTTTGGTCAGGATCAGGATTCCCGGAAGGTATGCTGCCTCCCTGGTGCCAGGGTCCGGGACGTCTCCGATCGGGTGTAGAAGGTTCTAAAAGGGGAGGGCGTACAGCCAGAAATCGTGTTACATATTGGCACTAATGATATATCCAGAAAAAGGATCGAGGATATAAAAAGTGATTTCAGGGAGTTAGGATGGAAGCTGCAAAGCAGGACGAACAGAGTAGTGTTCTCTAGTTTACTACCGGTGCCACGAGATAGCGAGGCAAGGAGCAGGGAGCGGGTGCAGCTTATCACGTGGCTGTGCAACTGGTGTAGGAGCGAGGGCTTCAGATATGTAGATAATTGGGATGCCTTCTGGGGAAGTTGGGACCTTAACAAGAAGGACGGGTTGCATCTGAATTGGAAAGGGACCAATGTCCTGAGTGGAAGGTTTGCTCGAGTAATTCGAGAGGTTTCAACTAGTATGGCGGGGGTGGGAACCTGAGCTGTATACCAGAGGTGAGAGTTGATGCAGATGAGGTAATAGCAAGGGTAGACCAGCTGATGGGAAGGATTTTCCTGGGAAGGGACCAAGGGGTCAGTTAAAGTGTGTTTGCGTTAACGCAATGAGTATCACGAATAAAAGTGATGAACTTAGAGCATGGATCAGTACCTGGTGATATGGTGTTGTGGCCATTACAGAGACATGGGTTCCTCCGGGGCAGGAATGGTTGCTGGATGTTCCATGGTTTAGAGCTTTTAAAAAGAATAGGGAGGGGGGAAAAGAGGTGGGGGTGTAGCACTACTAAATGAGAGGGTATCACAGCTACAGAAGCTTCCATTGTCGAGGAATATCTGCCTACCGAGTCAGTCTTGGTGGAAATTACGAACAGCAAGGGAGCAGTCAGCTCATTAGGGGTTTACTACAAGCCCCCCAATAGCAGCAGGGAGATGGAAGAAAGCATAGGTCGGCAGATTTTGGAAAAGTGTGGACGTAGTAGGGTTGTTGCAATGGGTGACTTTAACTTTCCCACTATTGATTGGAACCTCCTTCGAGCAGAAGATTAGAATGGAGTTGTTTTTGTAAGGTGTATTCAGGAGGGTTTCCTAACTCAGTGCGTTGACAGGCCGACGAGGGTAGAGGCCATTCTAGACTTGGTGCTCGGAAACAAGCCGTGCAAGTTATCAGATCTTGTGGTGGGAGAGCATTTTGGTGATAGTGACCACAACTGCCTCACATTCTACATAGTTATGGAGAAGGAGAGGATTCGGCAAAATGGGAGGATATTTAATTGGTACAAAGGAAATCATGATGCGATTAGACATGAGGTAGGAAGCATGGATTGGGAGCAATTGTACCATGGTACAGGCACCATAGACATGTGGAGACTATTTAAGGAGCAGTTGTTGCAAGTGATGAATAAACATGTCCCACTAAGTCAGTCAAGAAGATAAATGAAGCTTGGATGACGAGAATGGTGGATTTCTCGTCAAAAGGAAAAAAGGTAGCTAACATAAGGTGGAGGAAGCTAGGGTCAGGCTCAGCTCTAGAGGATTACAGGCAGGCGAGGAAGGATATCAAAAATGGTCTGAGGAGAGCCAGGAGGGTGCACGAGAAAGGCTTGGCAGAACGGATTAGGGAGAACACAAAGGTATTTTACACTTATGTGAGGAATAAGAGAATGGTCAAAGAAAGAGTAGGGCCGATCAAGGATAGCATAGGGAATTTGTGTGTGGAGTCTGAGGAGGTAGGGGAAGCCCTAAATGAGTATTTGTGCTTCTGTCTTTACGAAAGAAACCAACTTTGTAGTGAATGAAACCTTTGAAGCGCACGTGTGCATCCTGAAAAGGATAGAGATAGAGAAAGCTGATTTACTGAACATTTTGTCAAACATTAAGGTTGACAATTCGCCAAGCCCGGATCAGATTTGTCCTCGGCTGCTTTGGGAAACGAGAAATGCAATTGCGTCGCCACTTGCGAAGATCTTTGCATCCTCGCTCTCCACTGGAGTCGTACCTGAGGATGGGAGAGAGGAAAAATGTAATGCTTCCCTTCTAGAAAGGAAATAGGGAAATCCCCGACCAGTAAGTCTCACGTCTGTCGTCTGCAAGGTGTTAGAAAGGATTCTGAGGGATAGGATTTATGGCCATCTGGAAGAGCATGGTTTGTTTAAATGCAGTCAACACGACTTTGTGATGGGCAGGTCATGCCTCACAAACCTTATCGAATTCTTTGAGGATGTGACTAGAAAGGTTGATGGGGGTCGAGCTGCGGATGTGGTGTATATGGATTTCAGCAAGGTGTTTGATAAGTTTCCCCATGGTAGGCTCATTCAGAAGATCAGGAGGAATGGGATACAGGGGAACTTAGCTGTCTGGATGCAGAATTGGCTGGCCAAAAGAAGACAGCGAGTAGTAGGAGAAGGAAAATATTCTGCCTGGAAGTCAGTGGAGAGTGGTTTTTCACAGGGCTCTGTCCTTCGGCCTCTACTGTTTGCAATTTTTATTAATGACTTGGATGAGGGGATTGAAGAATGGGTCAGCAAGTTTCCAGACGACACAAAGGTTGGAGGTGTGGTTGACATTATAGAGGGCTGTTGTAGGTTGCAGCGGGACATTGACAGGATGCAGAGATGGGCTGAGAGGTGGCAAATGGAGTTCCATCTTGATAAATGCAAAGTGATGCATTTTAGAAGGTCGAATTTGAAAGCTGAGTACAGGATTACGGATATGATTCTTGGCAGTGTGAAGGAACAGAGGGATCTTTGTGTGCAGGTACATAGATCCCTTAAAATGGCCACCCAAGTGGACAGCGTTGTTAAGAAAGCATATGGTGTTTTGGCTTTCATTAACAGGGGTATTGAGTTTAAGAGTCGTGAGATCTTGCTGCATCTCTATAAAACTTTGGTTAGACTGCAATTGAATACTGCGTCCAATTCTGGTAGCTCAATTATAGGAAAGATGTGGATGCTTTGGAGAGGGTTCAGAGGAGGTTTGCCAGGATGCTGCCTGGACTGGAGGGCTTATCTTATGAGGAGAGGATGACTGAGCTCTGACCTTTTTCATTAGAGAAAAGGACGAGAAGCGGGGACCTAATTGAGGTTTACAAGATAATGAGAAGCATCGATAGAGTCGTTAGCCAGTGACCATTTCTCAGGGCAGAAATTACTAACACGAGGGGTCATAGTTTTAAGCTGATTGGAGGAAGGTATAGACGGTATGTCAGGGGCGGATTCTTTACACAGAGAGTTGTGAGAGCATGGAAGGCATTGCCAGCAGCAGTTGTGGAAGCAAGGTCATTGGGGACATTTAAGAGACTACTGGACATGCATACTGTCACAGTCATTTGAGGGTGCATACATGAGGATCAGTGGTCGGCCCAACATCGTGGGCTGAAGGGCCTGTTCTGTGCTGTATTGTTTTATTTTCTATGTTCTATGTTCTAATATACATAAATAGGAAACATGCCCATTATCCCCTTGGACCATTGAAAATGAAATCAGGATTGTCCCACAGCATTAGTTATTTCCCTGAGTTCGCCCATAAGCATGGCCTCCGACTTTATAAAATCAATGGCATAGCCGGAAAAGGCACCAAACGAGCTGATGCATTGCATGTGGTAAGGTACCAAAACTGTGGGATTTAACGAATATTTAAGACCATCATCTGTAAACAATGTAAACTTACGTGACTTCTATTCCACTTCTGGGGCAGATATGTTGGGGTCCGTGCAGATGGCCTTCGCCAGTGGCTCAATCACCAACTTAAACAACACTGGCGAAAGGGGTTAACCTTGTCGACTGCCTTTAGAAATATTAATTTTACAGGATCACACACAGAGGATCACTTTCAAGGACCCTCACCCACTTGAGAAAAACTTTGCCTGTACCAAAACATTCTAATATATAGAAGAGATACGGCCACTCAACCCAAGAAAATTACTTCTCTGCATTTAAAGACATCATTAATACCTGAATAATTTGCTGTTGACATGCTTGGATCATATTGAGCAATCTCCTAACATTGTTGGAATATCTAAAGCCTTTTATAAGCCGGTGTGGTGCAATTTGACAATGGAAGGATAAATAGTTTCCATGCTTAATGCAAGGGACTCAGACAGAATTTTGAAATCAATATTTAGAAGTGAGATGGGCCTACGAGAAGCACAATCTTTTGGTGTCTTCTTTTTCTTAAGAATAAGAGAGATACGAGCCTCTCTTAAGGATTGTGGGAGGCAGTCGTGACTGTGAGAGTGACTAAAATGGTAAGCATCGGCCCTGACAATTGGTTTATAAATTCCTCATAAAATTCACTTGGACATCCGGCAGGACTAGGCGCCTTTCCACCTGGAAGCTGCTTTACACCTTCCTGCACTGACAGTGATGCATTAAGGGAAGACACTTGTTTGGGAGTTACCCCTGGAAGATCCAAGTTCTTGAAGAAAGATTACATCTTAATCCATTTATCCACATAATGCTCAGTCTGATATAATTCGGAGTAAAATCTCTAAAATGCTGTTTTTATCTTTATGTGATCGCAGGTAAGGGTCCCTGTACCTTCCCTAATTGAGGTAGTGGCTTTGGGGCTCTCTTTTCCCTCGCAAGATAGGCTAAATACTTACCCGGCTTATCACCATGATCAAACAGCCTTTGTTTTGCAAAAGTAAGTTCCTTCTTAGCTGTCTGTGTGAGCATCGAATTCACTGCAGACCAAAGCGTTGTGACCCTCTGCAGTCGAGCCACCGAGGGTCTATCACAGTATGCCCTCCCGGCTGCCTTCAACCGTGCCTGGAGCAAGCGTTCCTGCTCCAGCGTCTCGCATCCTAAAGAATAATTATTCCTTTGGCATATGCCCCAGCAATTTTCCATAGAATGGATGGGTTACTGGTTGAATCTGAATTAATGGCTAAGAAAGATCTGAATTCATTACAGAAATACTCAATGTACTTACTATCCTGAAGAATAAAGGGAACCACTCGCCAGTGTCTTAAACCTGCTATATTGCCCTTAATCTTAATCAATAAGTATACTGTTGCATGGTCAGAAATGGTAATATTCGCAATTGTACAGAACACCACAGAATTGAAGATTGCTGCAATGTGAGGAAGAGATCAACACTAGTGTGGCATTTCTGCGGGTTAAAGAAGAAAGTAAAATCCCTATTTATGAGGTGGATCTGCCTCCATACATCCACCAGCCACAGTTCCACACAAAAATCCACTAATTGCTTAGATGAGAAAGATGGTGCTGGGAGCCTTTTGGAATTCTGTCCATCGTGGGTGCAAAAGACAATTGAAATCTCCTACAATATTGCGCTGTGAAGAAAGATTGCTTAATTTGGAAAATGCATCAACAGGAATTTAAGGCAGTGAGCCAGGGGGCAATAAAAATTCATAATACCGCTTTCTTTCCCATATATCTTTGAGGTTTATGATCCTCCTGTGGGTGTCTAATACAATCTAGCAATTTAAATGAAAGATTCTTCCTCACCAGTATGGTTTCTCCCCTACCCCTAGTAAAAAAAGACGAGAAATAAACCCGATCAAACCCACCTTACTGTAATATCAAATGTTCCTTGTCATCAAAGTGCATCTCCTGCAATAGGACAATATCCACCCTCACCTTTTTAAGACGAAAAAGTGCCTTTTCCCTCTTAACTGGCGAATGTCTCCCCTTAATGTTCCAGATACACCATTTCAGCACGACATTAGCCATTACAGACTGAAACAATATTTGAACTCCAGAGAGGAAGAACTCGAATTACAAATCGCTGAGCATCAATGAAAACAGAATCATAGAGCCTAAAAAAAACATACAAACTAAAGCTACTACAAATAACAAGCTCTCAAAACGTTCCAAAACTAAATGCATACAAAAACCAAAAAAAAGGATACAAAGTGCCAATGGCACTCAGAAGGGGCATTTACCCCCCGCCAACTGGGGGCATTTGCACGTCACAAATACTTATCTTCTGCCCCATTATCAATACTGCATCCAGGGCAATTAATCACAAACATCGGGATTGAACTGCCCTTATGTAGGCATTCAAGAGAAAAACGAGTAGTATTACTAATGAAGAAGTTAAAAGTATGTACTCTACCCATCCCTGTCCATAATTTGACACTGCTTAATACCAGAAACATTCAACAAACTTTCTTTTAAAAGACAGAAACAAGATTATCACTTTCCATTAAAGCATCCAGCCTTCTTTAATGTCTCCACAAAGTTTTTGCATCCTCTGGAGAGTCAGTGGATATATTGAAAGATCCAAGAGTGCGTGGATCTATTGAAAACATATGGAGCACCGCTGAGTTTATTCAGGAATGCTGAATCTCAAGTTCCCTGAAACTTCTCTTGATATCATCAAAATATTTTCTTTCATGAATCAGTGCCGCTGAAAAGACCTGGAAGAACATAATCCTGGAGCCCTCGTCGGGTCTTTTCCCTGTGTTCTGGAAGTTTCCATAAGTCTTTGTTTGTCCCTGCAACTATGTAATCGCACAAAGACAGGGTGAGGGCGTTGGTCTGAGCCTGGCCTGCGCACCGTAACCCGATGAACTGCCTCACCCTTCACCCGTCCCTCTTCAGCTTCGAAGTGAAGGAATCATGGCAACCAGTTCTCGCAAAAAAACTCACTGGCTGATCACATTATTTCCGGTCCAGCAGACCGATGATATGAACATTCTTCATCCTTCCCCTGTTACCGAGGTCGTCACCTTGTTCAGTTAGGGTACGGACCTGTTTTTCAACGGTGAGAATCCGCTCCTTACAGAAATCGATCGCAGTCTCTGCCCCTGCAGATTGGCGCTCAACCTCATTAGTTCTGTTTCCAAGGCTTTGAAGTTGCTGTACATGTTTTTGGAGAACTGCTGAGAGTGATTCCATCCTCCTGCTGAACTTTTCTTCAATCATGGCTTCAATCATTTCACGTAACTTGGTGAACTCGGTGACTGGTGAGAAACTGAGTCCATCGAACGAGCAGAGGGGTTCACAGGTGCGGCCTCAGCCATGATGAATGCTTCTTACTGGTGCTCCGTGTGTTGGGGCTTAATCGATCCTTTCCCGTGTTTTGTCATTTCCATTTGACAAAACGGGATGAGTAAGGATTCTGTAGCTCTTTTAGTGTTGAATTTTAAGTAAATGACTGTGGTGGGGTGCTTTAGAGCATTATTGTGATGCAGAGATCAGCAAAGCTGACCTTTCAGATCGCTGCCATCTTGTTTCCCCTTAAAGCTTTATCGATGTTATCATTTCATTTAATTCCTGGATATTCTGGAGCCGTATCATTATGTACCACTGTGTACCTTTTCCCCAACACTGCACATTGCTGCCCACTCCTCGATAATCCTTGACTCATCTTTGATTCGTGAACCTTGCCTCGAAAATATTCAATATTTCTGCCTCGAATGGTCTGCAGGGAACAGTGTTCCAAAGACTCACTACACCCTGAGTAAACAAAAATAAACAGACTCATCGGTGTTTGAGATTAGTTTTATTTTTGTATCCTTATCTGAGAAAGGATATAGTAACATTTGAAGCAGTACAGAGGTGTTTCACTTCAGTTATTCCATGAATGAAAGGCTGACAATATGGAGACTTTAACAGGTTACTCTTGGAATGAGAGCTGATTTTATTGAAACATACAAAGCCTTGAGGTGAGTGGATCAACTAGATACCCACTGGGTGTTTTCATAGTCTAAACTTGTTGTCATTGTCAGAGAACTCCTACAGTTTCTCTGGGTAGGCTAGGCCTTTGTAAAGGTTGAACACCTGTGTGTGTGCTGGGAGGTGAGCATTTGCTGCATCTGCCTCAGCCTGTTTTATGGACCATCCTCTGTGAGTTAACTGCACCTTTTACAATGAACTGTATTCTTATGCTTGGTCCTGGTTCTCTCTGGACACACCAGACCTGTATGGAAACTGGACACATGTGTGTGCATGCTGTGGAGTATGCATTTGCTGCCTTCAAGAGTGGACTCTGCCTTTGGTTGTAGACTCTATCTCTGACAATGCACTCTGTATACTGGACTGGAGTCTGTTTCTGGGAATGGATTCTGCATTCTGAAGAGACTGTTTATGCTAATAGACTCTGTGTACCAGAAGGGATTCTGTCTTGTTGCTTGTTGGATTTATCACCTGCACGGTCTTTGTGAGTCCCTGGGTCTGGCAGACCTTGCTGGGAGGCTCATAGGTCACCCTGAAAGCTGTCACTGCCTCGAGTTCGAGACTCAGAGAAAACACCTTCTCAGCATCTAATTGTCAAGGACACTCTGTATCTTGCACATTTCAGTAATACCACCCTCATTCATTTCAAACACAATGACTAATCGCCTCACCATTTTAGATACACTCAATAAATCAACCCTTTAATCCCAGGAATCCGCCTCATGAACCAACCTAATTACTTGGAACATCAGCATGCTGACGTTACATTTCATGCACAGGAACACTCCAATCCCATCGTGCTGCTTCTTTTTTGGGAGTCCTCTCCGTTATATAACAGCCTGCATTTTGGTTCCCAGTGTCATCTACAAACTGGGAGGTATATTGCACTCAGCTCCCTTCGTCAGGCTGTCAGTATCGATTGTAAATAACTGATGCCATCGGCTTGATATTTTTGGTAATCCAACAGATACACCTTTATCATGAAGATCCAATAATCCTGACTCTCCGATTTCTATGTGTTAACTAACCGTCATCCGATGGTAATATATTATCCATCAAACGAAAAGCCTCTGTCTTGTGCCAGCGCGTTTATTTTGTGATACCTTGTGAAAAATCTCTGGAAAGCCTTATGTTGACCTTTATTAAGTCTGCTTGTCACATTTTCAGGATTTCCTGATGAAGGGCTCCTGCCCGAAACATTGATTTTCCTGCTCCTTGGATGTTGCCTGACCTGTTGTGCTTTTCCAGCATGACTCTAATCTTGACATTCTCAGGGATCTCCAGAAAAAAAAGTGCATGACTTTGCAGAACAAAAATAGTTTTCCTTTCACAGAACCATGCCAACTCTGCATTAAGCTTTTCTAAATGCCCTGCGATTCCTCCCTTCATAGCAGACTCAAGCAGATTCCCAGCAATAATGGTTAGGATAAATGGTTCCTGCTTTCTGACCCTTTCCTTTCTTGAAGACAAGTGCCACACTGGAGGTTCTCCAGTTTCGCTGGAACACTCCTGTAATCCAGAGAGTTATGGAATATTTCACACAGTGCTGCTCGTCACTCTGTAACCACTTCTTTTAAAATTAACGATGAATTACTGCTGACCTGCTTACCCTTATTCTTACCTGTTAGTTAAAAACCTTGTTACTTTTGTTACAGACAGTTCAAGAAATTCCCTCCTATTACCATTTTGTTTATACCATTTAAATGCTTACAGTACTTTCCCCATGAGGAACGATTTAAAATACTAGTGTAAGTTATTTGCCTGTTCCCTGTGGCCAGTTCCCTAGTTAAACCCTCCATATGGCCTCAATGTACTTTCCTGACTGCACTTCTGCCTCAGCTCACAAACATATTTTTAAGCTTTTTTTTTATACAGACGGAAAAGCTCGTGATACTCGCTTTTATATTTCTTGCAAATTTATTACATCACATCTTTTCATACATATTGCTCGGTTTCTAGATTCATACAGTCATATTGTGCACAAACAGACCATTTGGTCCAAATTGTCCATGCTGGCCAGGTTTTCTAAACTTAAACTAGTCTCATTTGCTTGCACTTGGCCCATATGCCCCTAAACGTTTCCCATTCATATGTTTGTCCAAATGTCTTTGAAATATTGTAGCTGTACTTGCATCTACCACTGTTCCTCTGGCAGCTCATTCCATACTTACATCACCCTCTGTGTAAATAAATTTGCCCCTTTGTCCATTTCACGTTTTCCCTTTTTTACTTTAAAGCTATGCATCTATGTTTGAACTCCCCGATCCTGCAGAAAATACCTTGGCTATTCACCCTGTCCATGCCTCCCATGACATTATAAATTTCGGGAATGTCACCCCTCAACCTCCTACAATCCATCTGATACTAACTTCGAGATAAAATGTTTAACAATAAGCACTTCAAATTTGAAAGAATTATAAAGATGACAGGTAAAGAAAACAGCCCAAACTTCATACTGTCAGTTTTGCTCTCTGTTACAAAACTAAGGCAGCATGAAACTCTTACTCGTGCCAATAAGATGTCAAGCACCTGAATTCCTTAGTGTGAAGGAGGTGATGATCTATAGAGTGAAATCCTATCTCTTGCTAGATCTATATAATACCACATGGTCAACATTCTCTCTCCTGTTCTCCCTGTGACCTTGTGTGGTTGTGCTTTCTTTATCTTACACTCAGTTAGAGAGAACCCCTTTCCCCCATTCACATCTTAATTTAAACACATTTTGCATCATCTTCTCGTTCACAACTGCTAATAGCCCGTTTATCTTATGCCATGTCCTCTTTTCCAAGTCATGCATCCCCCATCTCCGGCAAGGTATTAAAAAGCCCAGTTTCCAACCTTTTTCAGTTCTGAACAAGTCACACGGACTTGTAAGGCTAACTCTGTTTCTCTGTCTCTGCAGATGCTGCCAGACCTGTCGGGTTTCTCCAGAAACGAATAGGCACAGCACAAATTTTCAATTAAAGAAATAGAGAAGGATACTGGAACTAAAAACACAAAAAAACTGCTGGAGAAACTGAGAGCTTCGTAAAAGGGTCACTTGACCCGAAAGATTAACTCTGCACTCACTACAAAAGACGCCCGCAGACCTGCTTTGTTTCTTCAGCAATTTTTGAACAAGCTCCAATTTGTGAAAGCTTCTCAAACGCCCTGTCCAACACGGAGCGTCGTACCCTGGGAACTGAACGATAATGAAAAGTGCACACATTCATTGGTTCTGAAACTGCATATGGCTGACATCACTGACACGACAGAGCTCTTCATCATGGTCAGGGAGAAAACCAGAGAGAAACACATTCAATTCAACCGCAGAAGATGACATTAAGATAAAGGAGAAGTTTCGGATGAATATGTTAAAGGGTTTGAGTAATGTAAAAAATTGGAAACATGACACCAAGGGGACACCCTCAGCAGAATGAGAGTAGGAAAATGGAAGTATTACCGCATCAGAAACCAGGTGATGTCTCTGAGTTCGCGGCTGATGGGTGAATGGATCTCGATGTTAACTGGGGGACAGTCAGTAGAATTGAATTGCAGATATTGCAGCTCAAACTGGGCTATCACGTGATGCTGTTGACAACAGCAGCAATAAAAGCAGGATTGTATTCAAACATAATCTGTATCATTTTCCCCAGGATATTCCATCAGTCTACAATTACCACCAAGCCGAGTGATGGTTCAGTGATGTGTGTGGGTGAACATGTCAAGGTCAGGACCATGTGTACCTTAAGCTGATGATAAACAATTAAAGCTACCGCACTTGAATGGTTTCATTCCAAACAGCAGAACGAACATCTGATAGAGAGGACGAAATGATCCTAAGACCAACAGATCAGATCTAAGCTCTGCAGTCCTGCCACATCCAGAAATAAATATCGGTGTACTATTAAACAACTTACTGGAGGAAAGGACTCCAGAAATATCCCCATTTTAAGTAATGGAACAGCCCTGCACATGAATGAAAAAGACAAGGATGTAGTATCTGCACCATCCTCAGCCAGAAGTGTTGAATCGATGATCCACGTCACCCTCGTCATGATGCCACAGAATCACAGATGCCAGTCTTCAACGAATTCGATTCGCTGCACCTGACATGAAGAAACAGTTGGACACGTAGATACGACAAAGGCAATGGGCCCTGACACCATTCCCGCAATGCTACTGAAGACTTGTGCTGCACAACAAGCCGTGTCCCGAGGGAAGCTTTTCCATTCCAGCTCCATATCTGATAACTCCCTGGCAATGTGGAAAATTACTTACACTATGTCCTGTCCCCTAATAGATTAATAATTACTTTCTGACCATAAAACACTCCCTCAGTGCCTTCACAATAATCACATTGGTGGGAGTTCATTTTGACAGAGCTGTCAAGCAGTGCAGAAATAACCCGCTCAGTGTGATTTCCGACAGGTTCCTATGTGGACATGGTGTGGGGATATGGTGTGTTGTGGAAATGTCACTGGATTGCTAATCCAATTCAGGATAATGCTCTGGGCAGCTGGTGGAAATTTTAAAAAAATTAATAAAATATCATGATCTAGAATCTGGTGATTGCAACAGTGATCTTGTGTCCAATGTTGATTGTATACATCGATCTCTTTCCCCAATGTACTTTCAGGAAGTGAATCTCCTGTGCTTTCCTGGTCTGGCCTAAAACTGACTCCAGACACACAGAGACATGTGATAAACTCTTCAATGGTCTCAGAAACGGCCAAGCAAGATACTCAATTGTATCACACTCGTCCAAGGTCTTAAAGGATAAAACCGGACAGAATACCCGGCACCAGCCTCGATATCAAAAAAGGGAATGGGAATCACAGTCCTGTTGACCCTGCAGAGTCCTCCTTCCTAACATCTGAGAGCTTGTGACATTTACAGAGCATTCCCACAGGCTGCACGGAAACATCGGGAAAGGAGTAGGCCATTCAACACATTGAGCCTTCCGCATACGAGTTCATTGAGAAAATCTCCTCAATGCAATTTTCCCGACACAGTGTTCATATCCATTAATATGTTTAAACATTGTGAAATATAAAATAAGAACTGTTGTAGTCCGTTCAGTCCATCAATCTTGCTCCTCGATTCAATATACAAGCAGTTTTATAATAACGCGGGTTTATTAAACGTGATTTGACTGCAGTGCGATTCGTGAATTGTGCACCTTTTTTCTACAAAGTGCGCTCCCACTCACTGTGACGCGATTCCCTTGCCAGGCACCAGCTGAACAACAAAACCCAGCTTCAGGATACTCTGTCTGCAATATGCACCCTCTGAGTGTTCAGCTAAAACAGGAATGCAATCCGCTCTGCAAAGCCTTGAACCTGAGCCTGAAACGGGCAAGTGTTCTCTCCAATTAGAAGGAACTTTATTTAAAACTGGAGGAGAATCTTGAGGAGAAATGGAATTCCATGTTGGCATCAGGTGGTCAGTCAGCCCTGAGCGCTTTCAGGTGAAGAGTTTGGTGAAAGGTACAGGGTTGTAGTCAGTGACTGTATTGTGAAAGTGTTGCATTTACAGCACTATTTCATTACGACATATGACTTTTAGGTTTAATTAGACTGTGCTAGTGTGTGTGTGTTAGACGAACTTTAATATTGGTTTTTTACTGATATTTTGCGGTTTGCCCATTATTCTCTTTTCCCCATAGACCACATTATTAATATTACAAGATTTTCTGCAACACAATGATGCACAGGAACACAGCTACCACGTTATTGTATAGCAACCTGTAATGATATCTGATCCTCTATCTTCATACCATACCCTACTCTCTCTCTATCCCTTTAGTTTCCCGAAATCCTTATTTATATTCAGTGCCTTGGTTTCCATAGCATGATCTTGGAGATAATTCCCCAGGTTCACCAGTCTCTGAGTGCAGACATTTATTTTCATCTCAATGCAGAGTGGTCTGTCTGTACCTTATTCTGTGGCCCCTTGTTTTGATGTCCCAGCCAGGGGAATTGTCACCCCTGCTTCCAATCTGTCTTGTCCTGACAGAGTTTTATATATTTCACTGATATCTCCACTCATTTTCCTAAAGCCCATGGAATTCAGGCCCAGCCACCCCAGATTCTGCTCCCACAACAGCGATCAGTCTGGTCATCTTCGCTGCTCTCCCTCAATGTCAGGTTTGTCCTTTATGAGGTAAGAAGACCAAAACTGTACTTAATACTGCACAGTGTTCGAGATGAGGGCTCACCAACGCCATGTACAGCTGCAGTAAAACACCCTTACTCTTGTATTCAAATCCCCCTGAAATGAAGGTGAATACAAGATTTATCTGCCTATCTGCTTTCTGCTCCTGCAATATTCTTTCAGTGACTGGTGTACAGGGAGATCCAGATCCTTTTCAATGTTACAGCTCCCCACTTGTTGGGTCTGTGTACACTGGTCAGCGTGCCAATGCCATTACCAGTATTGACTTCTTGATTCAGATCTCTTTGACCTATACTGACCACAGAGGGCTGCACAGAAGAAAAAAAATGCAGCTTAAGTTACTTTATATATCAACATTTTTCAACCAATGCCTTTTCAAATGATAGGCTCCAGTTCTGTGTTTCCTATCAAAGGTCACGATATCATATATCCCCCGCCTCCACTCCCCATTGCTCCTCATGTGGCACGTATTTGCCCAGACACTCCACTTGTCTCAATCACCTTGGAGCATTTTGACATCCTGCTCACCCACTCACAATCTGATATTGTTTAGTGCCATCTGCAAACTTGAAAATATTGTACTTGATCCACTCAATCATACATATGATGTGTATAGGGAATAGCTGGGGCCCAAACCCCAACCCTTGCTATATCCTCCAAGCCTTCCATTCAAAAATACATTGTTTTATTTCTACTCACTGCTTCCTGACAGCTCTCCCATTCTAAAACCATATGAGTCCCAGTCCCATAGGATTTGAATTTGCATAATACGCTTTATCAAAAATCTTTCTGAAAATGCACATATTTCATTGATTGCTTCTCCATAATTATGCTAAAGACATTTTCTCAAACATGATTCCCATTTGATCAATCTCTGTTGACTTTGTCTGTGGTCAATACTTTCAGTTCTAATACTTCCTCGAAAACTCTTCAGGTGCTAATTTCATTCTATTCCCTTTTTCTAAACAGACTAATGTTCACTAGTTTTGTTCGAAAGTTTTCTTTTTTTTTCGTTTTCTTACGTGAAGACATAACTGAAGTATTTGGTCCACAGTTCTGCCTTTTCCCTGTCCTCAATTCTCTGGTATCAGACTGTAAGAAAGCTGCACTTGGTTTCCCGTAATTTTACCATTGACATATTTTCAGAAGATATTACATGTTCAATCTTAAAACCCTTGTTAATATACTCTTCAGAAACCCATCAATTCCTATCTGAAGCTAGTCACTGATTGATCTTCCACAGCCATACAAACCCAGAAGCACAGAATTTGTCCCATCAACAATACAGCACGGTCGACATTAGCCCCACTTTCCGACACAAGACCGTAGCTGTGAATCTTATGGCATTTCAAGTTCACAACCGTGTATTTTCTAATGATTGTGAAGTTACAATGACAATTCTTCTCTCAGGAAGTGCATTCCTGACCCCAGCACCCTCTGAGTGAAAAACAATCCTCAATTCCTCTCCACATCTCAAATCCTTCTCTTTATAATGTGCTCCATTTTTCTTGGCCCTTTGACTGAAAGGAACAGCTGCTATCTATTCATCCTGTCCATGTTCCTCGTAATCCTATCCTTCTGAATCTCGGCCCACTCAGCCTTCTCTTCTCCAAACTAAACAGCCCGAGCTTATCCAGCCTATCTCCATAGCTCATATGCTCCATCCGAGTGAACATCCTGGTGAATCTCCTCTGAGCCCTCTCCACTACAATCACATTCTTCCTGTAATGTGGCTCCCAGAACTACAATCAGTATTCCATCTTGGCAAAAGCAAACTTCCGCATAGCTCTTATAATCTATGCCTTGATGAATAAAGGTTATATCTACGGTCCCTATGCTTTCTCAAATTGTGCATTAACCAGTTTAGTCACATTCAGGGATTTGTGAAGAAGCACCCTCTGAGCTTCCTCGTGTGCTGCCATTCATTGAGCTCTCCCCTGTCCATTTCCTTCTTCCAAAGTGCATCATTTCATATTCATCAGGGTTACATTCCATCTGCCATTGATCCACCCATCTGACCATTCCATCTGTATCTTCATGCAACACAAGACCTTCCTCCTCACTGCCAACCACCCTGCCAAACTTTGTATCAAACACAAACTTAGTTGTCACACTCCCCCCCACCCCCCGTCTATATTCACAGCTGCATCATTTATGAATACCACAAATAATCAGGTTAAAGATGACACAACACCAGGTTATAGACCAACAGGATTATTCGGAGGCATTTCCTTCGAAGAGCTGCTTCTTCATCAAGTGGTTGTGCGCTTTGAAATCTCGTGCCTCTGAATAAACCTGCTGGACTATCACCTGGTGTTATGTGATTTTTAAGTTTGTCCACCCCAGTCCAACACCAACACCTCCGTATCACAAATAATAAGGGACACAGTGCCGATCCCTGTGATACACCATTGGACACCGGTCTCAGTCACACTAACAGCGTTCAACCACTACTCTCTCTCTCCTAACAGTAAGGTGATTTGGATGCAACTTGGCTAGTCACGAATGACTCCGACCTGTTCCTTTGTTATTCTTTTCTGTTTGACACATTTGCAGAATATCTGGGAATTCTCCCTAATCTTGCCCTACCAGCAGGTTTCTATGCCCCTGTTTTAGCCAGTTCTCACCAAGTGAAGAATTTCCTTATTATTGTGGTCTTAAATGGTCTGTCCCTTGAACTGCAATTATTTGCCTTGAATGTGGAACTGACAGCCAGGGAAATGTCCTGTTTATTTCCAAGTTGGCATATGTTTTGTGAAGTTTCCAAGTTTCATTGTGACCCTCCTCTCATTCTTTCAAACTCTAAAGAACACAGGCCGAGTTTCCTCATCAGGCAATCTCGCCATCTGAGGGATTAATCTGGACAATGTCCATTGCACTTTTTTGTTGTCAGTATATTCTTTCTCAGATTAGGTCACCAAAACTTTACACAATGGATGTAGGTTTGCTCACTACATTTCCAGACGTTTCATTATCTTACTAGGTAACATCTTCAGTGGACCTCATGCGAAACAATGCTGAAAATTCCTGCTTTCCATTTATATGTTTAGATTTCTTTGTGTTGGTGATGCTATTTTTCCTGTGGTGAAGTCACTTCCTGTTCCTTTTCTTAGAGGGTGGTTGATGGGGTCTAAAAACTAATAGCTCATCGAGTTAGACATCTGTCAGAAATACAGACGGATTTTCTCCATTGTTGCTGTTAATTCCTAACTATCTAGTATCACATGCTGTATAATAGATTCCACAGTTTCACACTTGCAGATGTCAAGTTAATTATTCGGCAGTTCTCCAAACTATGATTTCTTCCCTTTATAGATGCTTGGATTCCTTCCATTAATCTATAGTGCTTGGACCACGTTTGCGAACTTCCATTTATCCACAATGGCTTCTAGTCTGTGCAGAATGCACAGGAAAATAAAACACAATAATCGACTGTGCAATTCATATTTCTATTGCCGATTTATGTCTGACATTTTAATATGAAGTTAAATGAAGACAAACATTAGGTTTGTCAGACTTAGCAATGCTCAATCCAGTTACATTCTCAAATACCACCTTGTTACTGATATAAGTTGACTTTATGTCTTCAGTTGCACAAACCCAACATGATCACTGGGTAATACTGGGTGATTTTGTGGATCTTCCTCCATGAAGACAGATGCAAAGTGACTGGTTGTTTTCTTGGCCATTTCCCTGTTTTTCACAATAAACTCTCCTCTCCCGATTACCAATTTCCATATTTAACCTTGCTTTTACTTTGTTTCCTTTGAAATACAGATTCTAGATTTATGCTGTGTTTTTGTTCTTGTTTGTTAGCATTCATGTTCTGTTTTTGATTTCCTTATCAATTTCATGACCCTTGTTTCTAGATCGTGAATTTGTGAGAATTCTCAGGTTTCCACAATGACTGAAATTCTTCCGAAGCCACTTCCTATGATTAATACGTTTTCTAATTTGTTATGTTAAATATCATTGTGTCATTTTCCCTTTCTTTGGTGTTTATACCTGAAATAAATAGACGTATTATTCAGATTTTGCATTATTTCTATAAATCTCCTAGTCCTGACCAGATATATTCAGGAACACTGCAGGACGACAGAGAAGGAATTGCGGGAACCCTGGCTGCTATTGTTGCATCATTGCTGGCTAACATGTGAGGTCCCGGAGGACTGGAGGGTTGCAAATTCTGTGCCCTTACTCAAGAAGGGCTACAAAGAAAATCTTGGGAACTATGGACTACTGAACCTGAAACATGTAGCAGGTAACTTATTGAAAAGCTTCTAAGAGATAAGATATACGTGCATTACGAAAGACAGGGTGTGATTCGGAGCAAGATTAGAGTGGTGCTAGAAAAGCACAGCAGAGCAAGCAGCATCCGAGGAACAGGAAAATCGACGTTTCGGGCAAAAGTCTATCATCAAAGTCGGCACGGCTTTGTGCATCGGACACCATAGCTCACAAATCTGTTCCAATTCTATGACGAAGTGACCAGCAACGTTGCGGAGGTCAGGGTGGTCTGCGTAGCCTATATGGATTCAAGTAAGGCCTTTAATAAGCTTCCACATGGTGCGCTGCTCTGGAAGGTTCGATTGCATGAAAATTGAGGAGGACCTGCCAAATTGGATAGAAAATTGGCTTGATGGTAGGAAGCAAAGAGTAATAGTGGAAGGATGCTTGTGAGACTGGAGGCCTGGGACTAATAGAATGCATCGGGACGATGCTGGCACCACTATACATTACATATATCTATAATTTAGATGAGAATGTACGTGCATGATTTGTAAGTTTGAAGGTGACAATAAAATAGGCGGTTACATGGAGAATGACAAAGGTTATCAGAAATTTCAGAACTTACAGCAGCACCTTGATCAGCTGGGGAAGTGGGCCGAGAAATGGTAAATGAATTTTAATGCAGATCAGTGTAAGTTCTTGCATTTTAGAAACTCAAATCAATATCAGAGTTTTATGGTGAATGGCTGAGTCTTAAGGAATGTAGTGGAACAGAGGGACCTTGGAATTCAGTTACATGGTTCTTTGAAAGTTGATTCAGAGGTAGACAAGGCAATGAAGAAGACTTTTGGCACACTGGCATTCATCAGTCAGGGCACTAAGTAGCGAATTTGGGGAGCTATGCTGCAGGATACGCCGCACTGATGAGGCCATACTTGTAGCATTATGTTCAGTTTTGTTAACTTTGCTCTAGGAATGATGTTATTAAACTGGACTGAGTGCAGAAGACATTTACAAGGATGTTGCGAAGGACTCAAGGCTCTGAGTTATAGGGAGAGGTTGGAAAAGCTCGGACTTTTTACTTTTGCGTGTATGTGACTGGGGAGAGGATCTTATTGAAGGGTATAAGATCATAACAGGCATGGATAGAGTGAATGCACTCAGCCTTTACTTCCCGGGATTGGACAATCACGGACTAGAGGGCATCAGGTTAAGGTCAGAGGAGTAAGAATAAAAGGGAACCTGAGAAGCAACTTTTTTACACACAGGGTGATACACATATGGAATGAGCTACCAGCAGAAGTAGTTAAGGTGGATACATTCACAACATTTAAAATGCATTTTGACAAATACAGGATAGGAAAGGATTAGAAGGATACGGGGCAATGGCTGGGAAATGGGGTTAGTGTGAATTGACATTTTGGTCGGAATGGATCACTTTGGGCCGAAGGACCTATAGGACTCTATAACTCTAACAACCATTGCTTATCTCCCACGGCGTACAGCCTGTTCAGAGGGTGATTTGTTGGATTGGGTGAGGGGATGCAGAGAAATTGAGACAACCAATGTCACATCGAACATTCTCAATGAACAGATTGAGTTCAAGCAAACAGCAGAGGGAGAGGTCCAGGTGGAGGAAGAGTATTGGAGCTATTCGAAGAGTCTGTGGAACAGGGAACAGAATCTTTGCCCAAAGAAATGGGCAACGAGGAGAAGATTGTGGGAGAAGAGTTCAACGTCATGCCGTACCCGAAATTCATTAAAGTCGGGGCACAGCGGGATAACGCTGAGACCATTGTTAAGTACAGAACATTCAACATCAGAGTGTGGAAGGGTAGGAAGGAAGGTGAAGATGCAACAGGAGGTGCATTTGGGGGAGGGGATGCAGTCAGAGTGCTAGGCACGGGTGGGGAGTCAGGTTCCAAGGGGTCATAGGCATCTCTGTGTTATTGCATCTTGTGTGCTTCATATATCTGATGAGCATGGCGAATGAGCCGGAGAAAGAAATAGAATTGGGGAGTGGTGCAGCCTTGAGCCAATGAGATGTGATGCTTTTGCACAGATAAAATGTTGATATCACTGGCACTGCAATCACATGATCAGTCCTCAGGAAGTAACTGAATGAAAATGAACGTTACCTTACTGTAAAGCCCTGATTTCATTGGAGTGACACTCAATCAGCAAAGACTTACTTTTCTGAGATTTTAGACAAAACTGTGAAAACATAATAAATGTTGATGTTATGAACAGTACAAGGCCATCCATGGTTTTGGAAGGTATTAGCAAGGGCAGAGTTTATTTGTCATTCTCAAAAGCTCTGGGGAAGGTGTCATCGTTCAGTGAGGAAATTACCAGGACAGAATTTCCTCCGATTCCCATTGACCCCTGTTTACTCAGGGTCCGTGATGCCACATGAATCAAATACTACTTTGATGCAAAGGAAGTTACTCTGATCTCACCTCAAAAGAGGTAAACCGTTAAAATAATAAAAAGCAAAAGTGCAAAACACGGCTTGTTTGAACAATGTGCTCACTGTACTCACAATGCTTATGGGAAAACTGATGCATGGACTTCTGATTTTGAGGAAAGATTCATCCTATTTGTGATGAGGCTGTTTGGCTGTGCACTGTGACACAGAGACAGAAAGACACTCCACTCTGGACCATGGGGAACAAAACCATCCTGTTCACGGTGCATCAGACAGTGACAGACACACACTGTTGTCTATTCCGATTGAACATTGATCATCCCAATCTCAACATTCACTGATGATCAATAGCAGAACCGAAGCCAGCGGCTCCCATCATCCCAGTTGGAAAGCAAAAAGGGAATGCGATGGTCAGATGAAGTGGGAGTAACTGGGGAATTGGTGTAACTTACAGTGGTTGTGGCAGAAGGAGGGAGTAAAAGGAAATCATCAGTGGAAGAGCATGTAGCAGCAAAGGGGGTAGTGCAAGGGAAGTAGGAGTGTGAGGAAAGAGTAGGACGAAGGAGGAAGAATGACAGATGAAGTTTTAGTGACAAGGAAAAACTTGTTTTGGGGGAAGCGGGATTGGGTGCGAAAACATCACAGTTCAGGAAAATCGAGATCAGGTTTCCATTCAAAATTAAGAAAAGATTTCATGTTCTTTCTTTTCTCTCACTTGATTCTTGTTAAGATGATACATGTACTCTATGTTTCTGTATCAAGTGCAGAGGATTATTTTTTCTTGTCTTGTGTGGTGTTTCAACATTTTTGATTTTTCTTAACAGTATGTATTTGCTTCCAATTCATGGTAGACATGAGAATATGATTTGACCTCCTTCAGTTTGTCCATAACATAGAATTTAATTGAGTATTTATCCTCATCACACTAGCGGATTTAAACAAACAATGAATTAGTCTGTGTCCATCCTGCAGATGAAAAATGTCTCCAGCTCTGGCTATTGCAGTGCCTCCAAAAGGTTAATGTTCCAGCGCAAGATGCCAAAACCTAGTTCATCCTAAATTATTTACAAGCTTTATGAATAAAACATGTGAAGTGTAAAAGGTGAATACAACTCTGTGTCAAAAATGTTATTTCTGGCTTCCTCATAATTGTTGTTAACCAAATCACTCTGTAAATTGACCAAAATAAGAAAAAACAGAGACTGGAATTCTCAAATCTTCCTCTTAATAACATCTGGGAAACAGGAGGGAAATCACGGTTTGTTTGTGATATTCATAAATGACGATGGTGAGCATGTGGAAAATGGGGAGGGGGGGGCAGTGGAATGCTGACCAATGTTGTGGATGACACAAAGCTGAGCTGAATGGCTCACAATCAAGAGAATATAAATAGATTATTCAGATAGCCAGATCAATGGCCGACGAAATTTAACACTTATAAATGTGGGATGATGCACGTCAGAAGTAATAAGACAAGTGAGTACTCAAACTATGAATGGGGAGGGCTAAATTTGCTCGTTTTTTCTTTGCAGCAGGGAAGGTTGAGGAGGGAACCTGCTACAGGTATACTGGAGTCTAGGGGTATGGAGAAGATGAATAAACAGAAGCTGTTTCTCTTAGTGAAAGGGTCAAAACAAAGGAAAGCATTTTTAAAATGAAAGGCAGGGATTTGAGAGAGGATTTGTGGAATGTGTTTCGCACTGAGAGGATGGTATGAATCTTGAATGCATTGTCCAGGAGGGTCGTTGAGGGAGGTAACCTCACAAACATTTACAAAGCCTTTAGATGTGCACTTGCTGGCACAGACGTGATAGGCCTTTAATTCGTTTCATGATTCTATGCGTTGGCAGCCATGAATGCTCTGATATATTCTGAAGCAATAAGCAATGGCAGTTGCTGGTTTGTTCCTTTGACTGGACTCAGTAAGTGGCGAGATTACAAACCAGAATCATCTCATCTAGTTTCAGCCCTTTCTTCACCTACAACATCCAAGCCATCTCTGGGACCATCCAGGGTAATTCACATGCTCAGTGCAAGCATTGTCTAACAACAGCACGAGCATTTTTCCAGCTGTTTGCCACCATTATTATAGCTACAGCAATGTCATGGACACGGACTTTTCTTCAATATAATGCAGACTTCGAGCTATGAGGGTGCTATTTCTCTGAAGCATAATAAAATTACTTCCCAGATATTCACTTTGATAAAAAGTAAGTTTTCCTGTGTTTTGCTGCCAGTTATTTATCATAGAACTCCCCACTCCACTCCATCCCTTCAATATTTACCCTTTAATATATTCTTGTGCATTGTCTCACTGATCTCTCACACCTCAATCCCTCACATCCCCCACACTGTCCATTCTCATTTGTTAATCGCTGATAAACGTGAGCCTCATCTCTATCATTTATTCCAACTTCCATCTCACAATGTGAACTGATAGGATTCCTTCCCTCAGCATGGTGATTAGACTGGCCATGCCTGATGTGCTATTCATCTTGACCTTCTACTCAGTTTCTGACCCGCTGCTTTGGTTACCAAACTCCTGGTTTATTAGTTTAAATCCACTCGACATGCACGAGCAAAGCTCCCCAAAAGGATGTTGTTGCTCCTCCAGTTAAGATGCAATCTGTCTTTTTTGTACAAGTCCCACCTGTCCTGGAAGAATTCCCAATAATCCAAAAATCTAAAACCATCAACCCTGAACTAGCTTTTTAACAACATGTTAAACTATACCGCCGTCCTAATCCTTACCTCTTTTCCATATGGCACGGGGAGTAATTCAGAGATTACAGAGGATTTTTCTGTCTCTCTCTCACACACACGCACTCACACACACAATCAAACAGACTCCATATTACTTTGCAGAAGAATACCAATAACTTTATAAATAATCAGAATGATAACTGGAATGAAGGATTTCGTTAAAGAAAGGACGAGAGAAATTGCATTTCTTCTGGATGTCAGTTTGAGTTGGAGAGTTCATTTTCCGATGGTTCATCACTCTCCTAGTGAACATTATCAGTGAGACTCCAGTGAAATGCTAGTTTTATGTCCCACTTACTATTTAAGTGTTTAGGTTTCCTTGAGTCAGTGATGTAATTTCCAGTATTGGTGATTTCATGCCTGGTCCTTTTCCTCAGAGAGTGTTAAATGGAATCAAAATCGATGTGTTTGTTGATAGAGTTCCGGTTGGATTGCCATGCTTCTAGGAATTCTCGTGCGTGTCTTTCTTTGCCTGGTCCTAGATGGATGTGCAGACCCAGTCAAAATGATATACTTCCTCATCCGTATGTAAGGACTTAGTGATAGTGGGTCATGTCTTTTTTCTGGCGAGTTGTTGTTCATGCATCCAGGTGGCTCGTTTACTGCCTGTTTTTCCGATGTAGTGTTTGTTACAGTTCTTGCAAGGCTTATGCTTCCTGGAGCAGAACAGACAAAGATGTGAACTTATCGCGGTGCTCAAAAGTATGAAGAAAGTTGCAGAGTAAAACAGGAAAACTCTGTTTCTGTTAGTTGGCATTACAGCATCAAGGAGTTCTAATTTCAAAATGGTCAGCAAAAGAGCTGGGACTGAGATACATAAATACTTCTTTATTGAGAGAGTTGTTAGGATTTGGATTAGACTGCCTGGGAGAGTTGTAGATGACGATTCAATAAAGAATTAGATATATATTTGGAAATTATAAATTTAATGGGCTACAGAGATAGGGCTGGCAAATGGAAGGTGCTTGGGAAACATTACTGGAGCTGGTGCACACACAGTGGCCAATGGCCTCCTCCTGTACTTTAAAGGCTTGTACTCTATCATGCGTCTGATGCAAATAAAAGTCAGTATTGGATTTTTTCCCGTTTTAAGTGCTCGCAAATATCTGATTATTTGGTGCAGGATAAACATTTAAAATTCAAATATTGCAAGGTCAGTCTCATTATGTAGTCTATTTATTACTCAGAACATGAATATTTTAAATGTTATGTTCTGATAACGAAAACAAATATATCATTGTTTTGCCACAAATCTCTTTGAAAAGATCTGACTTTTCCCTCACACCAAAATATGTCCTTTTTTTTCACTGTCCACATTTCATATTAAGTATCATTCTTTCTAAAAATCGGAAGTTTTCAAATTATTCTTCGCTAAAATGTGAGAACATAAATCATTCACGGTGCATGTTGAATTATTGCCATTTCTAAACTGCTGGCTATTAGCTGAAGCTCCTACATTTCACTGAGAAATTTAACTGATTGATTATATATAAATGTATAAGAAGGCTAATTCTATTTGATTGACCAATCGTTTACTCACTCTGAACATGTAATCATTCAGAAGCCGACCATTTTCAAAATGTTGGAGTGGCAATGCATTGTTTTGAATCCTGATATTGAATGTATAATTCTGGTCATAACAGTTACGTACCTTGTTCTTTATTCGATGTAAAATAAAATGTGCATTCTTTATTTTTGTGTTACAAAAAGATTATAGGAGTTTATACTTTACTCCCATAAATATAGAATCGACCTAATTGTTTTCAGAGATTATAGTTCAGTTGAATAATCATACTTCATATCCCATTTTTGCCCAATTCACGAAACATAGCTAACAGTTGATTATTGTTCGGGTCAGTGAACTCAACACCTTGCAATGAGCTACGTTAAAAATGGCTTCCAAAAGATTTTGAATCATTTACAGTGTTACTGGAATTCACAGTTGCATGTGATGCTGAGTGACACACTGACCTGCTCCTAAATCTGTGCAAAGAGTTTCTAACCTGGGTCAGGGCAGTCAGTCAAACACTTCTTCACAACAAATAATTTGGAATCCACCCACGGAAAGGTGGAGCTCGCTAACAGACTATCACTGTTCTCAGTGTAGCTACAAATAATGTCCAAATTAGATATCAATGGCTGACCAGCAACCAGGTTTTAAAAAATCATCTTGAGTCAGAGCCTGGCCCAGTGGGCAGATGTGTTGACGTGCAGTGTCAGAATCACACCGCACAACTTACTGATGGTGCTGACACCTGGCCTACCTCCCAGACTGCATACATCTGTACCCTGGACCGGATGCTGGGAAAAGACGTTAAAAATTTGACAGTCTGATGCACTATCTTGAGTCTCACAAAGAAACCTCTGAAACCATACCCAATAAATGTCACCTTCATTATCACGTATCAAAATGAAATTTTACATCTCTATGGATGGCCAGAGATTAATACACGGTTCACCAAACAGAATATATCTGAAGAAAACAGCAGCAAACGGCAGGCCAAGAAGCACGTTAATAACTGAACTTGGCGGATTCTGTTTGGTGTGTGGTAACATACACATATTGTACTGGCACTCAGGTGACTGTAACAATGCACACCGTAAATGTAAGTTTTGACCTAACACTTCGTCAAAGCTTCCTGATCTCACACAAATCACTCCCTCACACACTCAAGAATTGTTGAGAAACTACAAGCTTGGTGAAACAGGAATCATAGTACAGGCCCTTCAGCCCTTGACGTCCTGCTGACATTTTATCCTGTTCTAAGATCAGACTAACCTACATACCTTTCATTATACGATCATTCATGTGCCTATCCACACACCCACACTCTCTGTGTAAAGAACCTACCTCGGACATCTCCCATAAATATTCCTCCAATTACCTTAAAATCATGCCCCCTCATCATAGCCATTTCCGTCCTGGGTGAAAGTTTCTGGCTATCCACTCTATCTATGCCTCTCATCATCTTGTCAACCTCTATCAAGTCATGTTCCAATCTTTTACGTTCCAATGAGAAAAAAAACAATTCCCTGATCTTTCTTTGCAAGACCTGCCCTCCAGTCCAAGCAGCGTCCTGATAAATTTCCTCAGTACACTCACCAATGCTTCCACATCTTTCATATAATGAGGCGACCAGTACAGAATGCAACATTCTAAGTGTGATCTCACCAGGGTTCCATAGAGCTGCAGCATAACCTCACTCCTTAAACTCAACCCCCATGCTAATGAAAACATCATCCGGCTTCTTAAGAATCTTATCAACCTGGGTGGCATCTATGTGGGAGCTATAACATGGATCATCAGATCCCACTGTTACTCCACAATGTATGAATCCTACATTTAACCGTGTATTATGCATTCAAATTTGACCTTCAAACTGAATCGCTTCACAATTTTCCAGGTTGAACTCCAACTGTCTCTTATCAGCCCAGTTCAGCATCCTGTCAATGTCCTGTGCAAACTACAATAGCCCTCAACACTACCCACAATTCCACCATACTTTGTTAATTTGAAAAACTTACTAATCCACCTTCCCTCTTCCTCATCGAAGTCATTTATAAATATCACAAACAGCAGAGGCCCCAGAACCGATCCCAATGGAGCACCAATGGTCACCGAGCTCCAGACAGAATACTTGCCATTTACCATCCCCCTCTGTCTTCTTTCGACCAGTCCATTCTGCATCAAGACAGGCCGGTTTCCCTGTATCTGATGCGTCCTTACTTTCTGAATGAACCTACCATGGGGAAATTTACCAAACGCCTGGTTAAAAACCATGTACTCCACATCCACTACTCTCGCTCCTTCAATGTGTTTGATCCCATCCTCAAAGAATTCAGTAAGGTTTGTGAGGCATGACCTGCCCCTCACAAAGCCATGCTGACTATTTCTAACCAAACTATGATTTACAAGTAATCATAAATTCTGTCTCTCAGAATCCTCTCCAAACCTTTGCGCAATGCTGATGTAAACTGACTGGTCTGTAATTCTCTGGATTAACTTTATTCCATTTCCTGAACAAGGGAGTAACATTTGCCTGCCTCCAATCATCTGGCACGACTCCAATGGAGAGTGAGGACGCAAAGATCATCTCCAAAGGTACAGTAATCTCTTCGCTCTCTTCCTGTAGTAAGCCACGGTGGATCCCGTCTCGCCTAGGAGATTTATCTACCCCTATGTTTGTATTTCAATCAGTCTGTACTTCACCTCACCATGTCTACTCACTGTCCAACCATCTGATTGACTGCTTTGCATTTCAGGGTTCTATACAGTGCTGCTTTCATGAACACATATTGTTCCCTATAACCTGTTAATCATGGAATGGAAAACATGGGAAGGCACCAATGCCTTCCCGATGAAAGGCTGATGCCCAAAGCTTTGACTCTCCTGCTCCTCAAATGTCACCTGATATGTTTTGCTTTTCCAGTGCCACACTTTTCGACTCTGATCACCAGCATCTCCAGGTCTCATTTCTCCATTACAAAGGGCTGTCCCCTCTGCACACTGAGCAGGCAATTAATCAGCAGAAACTCGCTGTATTTAGAGCTGACCGTTCAGTTCTGGAAAGTTGCATTTGATGAATACATTTACTGAAAACGAAATTACTATTCAACAAATATTCATTCAGTCCCAGAGTTACAGTTTTGGTTCAGGAATTAGGCGGCTTGATAACGAGCAGTCAATGACTGAAGAACTCTGAAGTACAGAATATTCTAGGTGATATATTCCAGGCTGGATGTGCTTTCCCTTAATGTTGGGTATGTTGTCGGACAGACAGATGTGATAAGGGAACGCGGTGACACGTGGAATTGTGACATTTTTGCCATTACAGCGATGTGCTTGAGGGAGGTCAGGGCTGACAACTCAATATTCTGCGGTGCAAGAACTATAGGCAGCACAGGAGAGGGGTAAAGGAGGAGGTGGTGATGCATTATTAGTCATTATGGAATCAGTTGCTGCAGTAAGATGGGTTGGTATATCTATTAGTGCTGGGACAGCTGAAGGAAAGGTGGCGAGGTGTCCTGAGTGAGTGAGTGGGCAGCACAGATACCAAGCAGAGCTGGCAAGCGGGACAGAGAAGAGGTTCGAGAGAAACCGAGAGAAGGGGCTGCATTCAGTGAGAGTCGGAGAACATGAGTCTTGGTTGGAGGTGGGTGCAGTAACAGCGAAATACAGAGAGAGGGCAAGGTCACAAAGTGCAGATCTTGGCACTTACCCTGGTCACTGACGTCCTTCCTACACTGTTGGGCATTCACCCAGAAGGCTGGCATCTCACTGGCCCACGGGTCAATCACAGACAAACTAACAGGTCTGGTGTCATGGCTTCCCCTGCCAGTCAAAGAGTCATAGAGATGTTCAGCATGGAAACAGACCCTTCGGTCCAACCCGTCCCAGCCGACCAGATATCCCAATTCAATCCAGTCCCACCTGCCAGCACCCGACTCATATCCCTCCAAACCCTTCCTATTCATATACCCATCCAAATGCCTCTTAAATGTTGCAATTGTACCAGCCTCCACCACTTCTTCCTGAGGCTCATTCCGTACACACACCCCCCTCTGCGTGAAAAAGTTGCCCCTTAGGTCTTTTTTATATCTTTCCCCTCTCACCATAAACCTATGCCCTCTAGTTCTGGACGTACCCACCCCAGGGAAAAGACTTTGTCTATTTATCCTGAAGGAAGATAATGTCCCTGTCCTGCACCATGCCATCCACCAGAACCTCAGTGGCTCAGCCACATAAAAGGGGCCCTCAGTTTACACCTTTCCCAAACGCCGCCGTCATGTCCAGAGCAATTTCAGATTGCCAATCCAAGAGCGCAATGACTTATTTAAAATTGGCATCTGTAGCAGGGAACCCGGTGCAATCTGGGATATGTGGGCAGTGGGCACATATAACAAAGCAGAAAATAATCATTGGGCTCGTATCAGATGAAAGAAGGGACATTGAGGCAGGGCAGGTAGTTAATGAGCCAGATTGAGGATGTTATCATGAGAACATTCACTGAGACTTGTGGAGACAAACCTTCCATGAAAATGACAGAAATGAGATTGGCCAAGTCAAAAGTTTCAGGCCCTTGTCTTGTGCAGATTTTGTCGTGCAAACTATTGTAAGTTATATATTTAAAGAGAGCGAGGGCCTATAAAGGAGATTCACATAATTAAAAGAAGCTAGGTAGAAAAATCCCCGGCCAGGTTTGCTCATTGTTCATCTTTTTCGGTTCCTCACTGAATAGAGGCAAAGTGTCAGAGACCTGCTGATATTGTAGCTTAGTTTAGTATGAAGCAAGGGGCTGACTGAATACTTACATATCGGAATTATGCGAGGCAGGAAGAATCGGGAGTTCCATGCCTCTAGGAATTCCCTGGCTGTTCTCTGTTTGGCTTGTCTTATAATAGTGGTGTTGTCCCAGTCGAACTCATGTTGATTGTCATCTGCTTGTGTGGCTACTAAGGATAGCTGGTCGTGTCGTTTCGTGGCTAGTTGGTGTTCATGGATGCGGATCCTTATCTGTCTTCCTGTTTGTCCTATGTAGTGTTTTGTGCAGTCCTTGCATGCGATTTTGTACACTACGTTGGTTTTGCTCATGCTGGGTATCGGGTCCTTCGTTCTGGTGAGTCGTTGTCTGAGAGTGGCTGTTGGTTTGTGTGCTGTTATGAGTCCTAGTGGTCGTAGTAGTCTGGCTGTCAGTTCAGAAATGTTCTTGATGTATGGTAGTGTGGCTAGTCCTTTGGGTTGTGGCATGTCCTCATTCTGTTGTCTTTCCCTTAGGCATCTGTTGATGAAATTGCACGGGTATCCGTTTTTGGCGAATACATTGTAGAGGTGTTCATCTTCCTCCTTTTGCTGTTCTGGTGTACTGCAGTGTGTTGTGGCCCTTTTCAACCGTGTCTTGATGCAACTTCTTTTGCGTGTGTTGGGGTGGTTGCTTTCGTAGTTCAGTTCTTAGTCTGTGTGTGTGGCTTTCCTGTACACCTTTGTGGTGAATTCTCCGTTCAGTGTTCTGCCACACACGCGGATGACAAGCAACATGAGTTCGACTGCCACAACACTACTATCATAGGACACGGCAAACAAAGAACAGCCAGGGAATTCCTAGAGGCATGGCACTCATCCACAGATTCTATCAACAAACACATCGACCTGGACCCAAGAGACCGGCCACTGCAGCGGACAGCTGGAACTGACAACCGGAAGCGGCAGAGACAAACCACTACAAATGACGGAGGAAAGATCACAGAAGCGCTTCACAGGAGGCTCCCAAGTACTGAGGATGTCACCTAGCCAGGGGATGAAATGTCTGCAACACAAATTCCCAGCTCGGCAAACAGATCCACAACAATTACACATTGCATTTAGTTGCAATAATCATCTAATCCCCTCTTGAAAAATTCCATTGAACATCCATTTACAACACATCCAAATGTACCTTAATGCTCGCCAAGTTAAAAGGTTTTTACTTCTATCATAGTTCTCCTATTGTACATAACCTGAAATCTGTGTCCTCTCATTTTGTGAGTGGGTACCGTTTTATCCAATCTAATCTGTTCAGTCTGCCTATGAGTTTGAAAAACTTCATCCGATCTCCTCTTAGCCACCTTCACTTCATTGAGAACAGTTCCAACAGTCTGACTTCATAACTGATCTTACTCATTCCTGGAAATATTCTTTTAGATCAGTTCTTTCTCCTTTCCAATGTGTCTATATCCTTCCGATCATGGGACAGAGTTGAAGTCGAATGTGTTTGATGCAAGTTCAACATCACCTCTTTACTCTTGAAATGTCAGTATTTATAAAGACAGGAACATTGTATGCTTTGCCAATGTTTAATGTCCTACAAACTTCAATGGTCTTTGCACATCATGTGCTTCTCTTTTCCTGCCTATTTTATATTGTCTTTTAATGTTCTTGATAGAAAGTTGCATTTTCTCATGTTTCAATGTGCCAAACTTCATCACCTCTCTACTGTTTCTAACAAGTTGCCAATGTAAGTTTAGAGTTCGACAACGTTTTCCTCACAGTTTACATTTGTTTAAGTGCTGTATCAACTGTAAACTTTGAATGGGTCCCTGCACACCAGTTGTACATCGTTCATAAATATCAAAATGAATGAGGTCCCCCAAACTGGATCCTGTGGAACTTTACTGAAAATCTATCTCCAGCCTGAATTAAAAATCTAGTGACCATTCCTCTCGATTTCCTACCAATCAGTCAATTTTGTTTCCAAATTGATACAGTCCCTTTTATTCCGTGAATGAATGGATGAACGAATGATTTAATGTCACACGTAACGAGGGAAAAACAGGGAAACATGTTTGTTGCCTGTGCCACTAAGATATTTCTCATCAACTTTGTACATTTCTAGTGACAGAGTTTACTCCTCTGTCACCATGACGTGGGTGAGTTCGGCCACTTTGGTAAAGACAGAGATGAAGTATTCAACTCACACTCAGCCATTTCCCTTCTTCTCAGTACAAATCATTTTTCAAGTGTTGAATCAGATTTACTCCACCTTTCCGCATGCTCACTTACACGTGTGACAACTTTATATTGACTCTCCGTTTCCTCATAAATTTCTCCGCTCTACCATCTCTACCCTAAACCTTCAGCATTTCTCCTGGTTCACAATTCAGTTCTCTATCTGACAGCTATTCAATTGTTCTTCTTCACCTTAAACTTTAGATCCATTGTTATCGAGGGAGCGTTGGGTTTGTTTACCCTGCCTTTCCTGTGTGAGGAACTATTCCTCAAACGGACCCATGTCATTGAAGGGAGCCCATTGTTCAATTTTTCTTTTTCTCACCAACTTGGTGTTCCGGTCATTCCTTCCCAGATTCATTCTTGCTCCACTGAAGGCAGCTCTCAGTCAATTGATTTTTCTCAAACTCAGTCAATGCACAACATTCTCTACCATCATCCTGAGTGTTACAATACAATGATCATCGTGCCAGAAAATGTTCCCGCCTGATACTGGATCCACTCTCCCCATCTCTTTTCCAAGGTTCAACAGTACATGGCCCCTTGGAGTGGGCACATACTCCTGCAGTAAGCACCCCTCCATGCAATCCGTCACTGCCCAGACACGGTCAGTATCCCAGTCTGTATTTGGATAATGCAAGTTTCTCAATATGATCACGTTGCCATCTCTGTACCCTTTTCACTAGTTGCTGGCCTACAGATGGTCCCTCACAGCATAACTTTGTACTTTTTGTTCTATATCTCCAGCCAAATTCATTCTGAACTTGGAGGCATCCAATTTCTCTCAGACTCATTATCTAACCCGATCTGGAGCCAATACTTCTACACTTCGTCCTTTTCTTTCCTTTACATCATTTCTGAATATGTTATACTTTGGGCTCCATATATCAGGAAAGATGCATTTGACCTGAAGCAGGTCTAGAGGAAGCTCACAAGAAAACTCCCAGGAATGAAAGGCTTAGCAGATGAGGAATGTTTGAGGGATCTGGGACTATACATGATGGCGTTTAGAAGGACAAGGGGAGATCTGATTGAAACTTACAGAATACTGAGTGGCTTGAACAGAATGGACTTTGGGAAGATGTTTCCATTAACAGCAGAGACGAGTAACCAAGGGCACAGCCTTCGAGTAAAGGGAAAACCTTTGAGATCGGAGATAAGGGAAAACTTCTTCAGCCCGAGAGTGGGGAATCTGTGGAATTAATTGCCACAGAAGGCTGTAGATGCAAGGTCATTGAATAGATTTAAAACAAAGATAGAAAAGGTCTTGATTGCCCGGGGGTCAAAGGGGGGAAGAAGGAAAATGGGCTTGAAAAACCGATCAGTCAAAATTGAATGGTGGAGCAGACTCGATGGACACAGTGACATTCTTGACCTCACTATCCTGGAATTATATTGACAGTCACAGAAACACTGACACCTTCTTCAATTTCCTGACACCCCTGTGACTATTGCTCCTTCTTTCTTCTCCCTCCCTTCCTGTACAGTCAGGCTGCTTGTGGTACCACAAACATGGCTCTGGCTGCCCTCCCCTGAGCGGATAGCACCTTCATCAGCTTCCAAACTGGGAAACTGAATTGGGAGGGAGTCTCACCTCCCCTCCCCCTCAGGGTAATCCTGTATTACATGGCTGTAGATCTTGACTGATCACCCATTCCCTTCCTTTTTACAGGCCGTTATGACAGCATTGTGATCCCCTCCATGAATGTGTTGTCCACCTAACTCTCATCATAGATGTCTCACAGAATCTCCAGGCATTAACTGCATGACCCGGTGTTCGTCTCGAACATCAGCAGTGGCTATGACTTCCCAATGTAACAGAAAACGTTTTCCATTTGACCAACCTGCACTGCCACAACATAAGCTGAAACGTGTTTAGTCTTCCTCAATGAATTACGTTGGATAAAGTTAATATCAGAGGCACACGTTCAACATTCCTTCGCTTATCAGTCTGTAGTTGACTGAGATTCTTTGTTATACTGATTCAGACTTTCACTTATTACTGACATATCAGCCTTCAGCCCAACTTCCAAGAAAGAAAATGTCAATTTGCAGCAATTTACAGCAAGTAACGGTTTATTAACAGCGAATGAACTTACATTTTCTTCTGTGAAGACGATTGTGTGACTTTCAAAATCAATTCAGGGGGTCACAGCAGCAGAAAGGCATATCTCTGTGACTCCCAGGTTCACATAATCCCCCAACTCCACTCTACTCCTTCACGGGGTCACAGTCTCTGTGACTCCCAGGTATGTGTAATCCTCCAGCTCCCACTCCACTCTGTTCCCTCAAAGGGTCACCGACACTGTGACTCCCAGGCACAATTAGGCCTCGATCCTCAACGCTGATTTATATCCTCCCACTTTAGTGCCTTAAACTCCCAGGTGTGAGTTAGCCTCATGCTCCTGCTCCAAGATGCCCCCTCACATGGTCACTCATTCTGTGACTCAGTGCTGGTTTCGAGCCTCCTGCTCGGTTGCTTCTCCAACTCCAACTCCCAGCCGGCCTCGATCCTCGCTGCTGATTTATATTCTCTCACTCTGTGCTGCTCTCTCTCAGGTTCTCTGCCTTTGTGACTCCCAAGTAATTGTATTCCTAAGCCTGAGCTGAGATTTATAATATCCCATTCTGCACTGCCCCCTCACAGGATCACCGCTGTGCCTGGAAGATAGTGAAAAAGAGGATGATTAGACGGGGAAGAGGGTGTTACAGTGATTGAGCGAGCTGTAGAAGATGGAACAGATTATCTGGGGAGGTCGGCAGATCTGCAGTGCCAAAAGCAGGTTTCCGAAAGATACAGGGAGAGTTGCAGACACTGAATAAGGCAAAGGAAATAGAGAGGCGATGACTTGTTGGTAACGGAGCCTTGTCGAGTCTAAACGGCTTTTTCTGAGCTGCTTACAGAGATAGAAAGGCTTCAACCTCCAATAAGCTTGCACATTCTGCTGCAGCTTTATAGTTTCCACTGTGCTTTCTGTTATCGCTCCAACAAAACTCCCAGGCTTATTCTATTTTCCGACATCTGCATTTCTCCACCCCCCCCCCCCTCCCCGGACCACCAGAGTAATTTCATGTGACCTAAGTTATTGCAAAGAAAACACCGGAGCTTTTCTAACTTCTTTGTCCTCTTCATGGGTTTCCTTTTTTTCCTGGGGTAAGTTGTTCTTAAGATCTTCACTGTGATCTACCTTTCCCTTTCCACGTGAGGATTTCTCTTTGGCCTAATTTCTATCCCTCATGGACTGACATTGATTCTGGAAGCCACACCGTGTTGTATGGATCAATTCATAATCATCAACCACTTCAGCTGTTTTACCTCTCTGCTCTTCCAAATGAGTTTGCACTATATCAGGCAAGCATTTTTGAACCCCTCCAAATTAATTGTCTCTCAATGAGCATCGTAGATTTTCTTGATTTTTAAGCTCTTATCCATCTATCAAAATTACTTTGCTTGATCCTTTCAAATTCAAAATAGGTTTGACCAGGTTCCCTCCTTAGATTCCTAAAACATTCTGAATTAAAAGGCTTCTGCTAAACAGGTTATGAGTTAAGAAGTGCTGAAGGAGGGGAGAAAATCCAATTTCAACATTGACACTGACTCAACCTATCCCAGACTGAACCTATCTGACCAACTAGAGAGGTGGCCATGTCCTCTTGATAATACACGTTTCTTTTTAAAGACTTGAAAGTTGCCTGCCTGCAGCATTATTGTGATGTATAAACAAAAGGACTGTAATAAACCTTTAAGAATCCAGACATATTGGTCATTTAGAACCTCTCTAAGAAAAATCACGAACAACATAACCTTGTAAAGGGACCGGCTTTGTGATGCTTTGTGACAACATGCCACCTTTCGCTTTGGACTGAATTCAATAAATGTAAGTTTCACTGCTTTGAGGCCATAAAAGTGTATTAAGGTGTTTGTGAATTTATACAAAAAAATGCTGAAGTGCATTGTGTGTTGAAGATACAAAATTGCCTTATTCGAACAATTAGAGGAATGCCTAGGCAAATCGACACTTCCTGTGCATGGTCAAGGCAAATATGCCCCCTGAAAATCTACTGGTTGCTGCTTGTTCGAGTGAAGGGGAACACGCTAACAATATATACATTATGTGTTTGGGGGTGGTGGTAGGAGGTTCGGGCGGTTACAGCATTGCAAATGGACAACGTAGCAGAAACAGTTAGCCTGCGATAAGAAAACATCCATCATTCTCCCTCACAACTAACTTCACTTGAGCAATTGGTGATGGGAGATGTGACCAATAGCCAGCGATGCCAGCATTCAACTGAGTCCAGTTATTATTGTGATCTGAAGATACCACACTGACAGGAGTTAACTGATCTGTTTGTTCAGTGACTGTGATTGATGACAGTCTCCATGGATTCCAAATGTGTCACTGGATGGTTTCCCTCTTCTATTTTTAAGGGGCCTATTACAGCACTTTATCCCATAGTAGCAGCAGATGCATCACCTCTAACACTAACAGGGATCCGCAGCTGCAGAGAGGGGAAGTGGATAGATAAACATCTGAGAATAGTTTAGAATGTTCCAGTAATGGATCAGAATCTGAGAATATTAGACTGGAATACTGCAACAATGGACAGGAGTTTATCCTCGCGTCTTTTCTATCTTTCATCGTATTGGTCAACATTACATGATCGGATCGAAGCCGTACTGATGATTATCCAGGCGGGTTACTATCCCATGCTCGCAATTATTGGTGTTCCTGGTAAGTCTTTCCATCTCTATCTATTTATAAATCCCATAAACCATGCTGAAATTCATTACTATTTCTGTTACCTTTATTTGACAAAGATAGAAACTATTGTCTTCAGTTTCAAATACAAATTGCACTCATTACCATATACGTCTGAACCAACCAACACCCCAGTCCGCACAAACATCTGAGAACTAGACTGTACACCATTACAAATTACCTTGAATTGATTTATTTCTCGGTATTATCCCAATCATTAAACATACCCACTACCAGATCCGTAATATTCCCAGTCCCCAACTTGACGTCAGTGCGGGTCCCAAATAAATAATTATCTATGCCTTGGTATAATTCAGACTTTATGCATCGAGTTCTCTTCTAAGCACTCTGTCTGTTACAAATATGGCTATCAGAACCTTGTTCTTGTTTCTAAAGTAAATTCATGAGAGGGACAGTGTGTCAGAGAAGGAATGCCGCTGGACATGTAATTCAGAGGCCCAGATTACTACACTAAAGACACTGTTTCAAATCCTACCTCAGGTTATGTCAGAACTTAAATTCAAATGACAGGAATTCGAAATAAGAGCTAATGTCACTAATATCAAAAATAAAAGCACCAGCTTTTTTTCAATAAGTTTATCTATTTCATTGAGGCTCTTTGTTAAGGAAATCGAGCATTATTACCTGGTCTGGCTGAAGACTGATGTCAGCCCCACAGCAATGAGCTTGGCTGTTTACTGCCTGAAGTAATGACCTCACATTAACGGACATTTAGAGAGGTCAACAAATGCTGACCTTACCAGCGATGCAGACATGCCATCTCATACCAATATTGAAATTTAAACAAAACAAAGAATGCTGCAAGAGATCAGAAACAAAAATAAATCGAGAAACTGCTGCAGAAACTGAGCAGACTTGGCACCCTTGGGTCGAGGGAAAAATAGAATTGACATTTCGTGTCCACTGTCCAGCCATCATAACTGAACACAGCTTAAAAATATTGTGATTGATGTTGGTGACAGGGATGTCTGTTATGAAGGGGAGAAGGAGCGAGTTGAATAGTTAGAGAAAGAGAGAGTTAAAAGAACATCTGTGGTAAAGGGGAGAAGGAATGACTTGAGTAGATAAAGACAGGGAGAGAGAACAAGAAGCAAACAAAGGAATTGTTGATGATCAGCTGGAAAGAAAATAAAAATGAGATTAATCTTATTTATTTTTCTTCGATTCTTAAATTTCTGAAAATGATGTCATGTCGAGTATACACCAAAGTCACTGTTTAAAGTGAGTTATGTCCCTTTGTCTCTCTTCCCTGAGTCTATTCGTTATCTCCCCTCATTCATTAGTGGGATGCTGGGCCAGTATTTAATTCCCTTTCCTCATTATCAATGAGAAGGTGTTGATGAGCTGCCTTTCTGACCCACTGCAGTCCGTGGCTGTAAATAGTCAGTGCTTAGGTTCGTGTGGTTTCATTTCTTTGAGACTTTGTAGTGAGTGATATAACTGAGTGTCTGGCGTATCCATTTCAAAGGGCAATCGAGAGTCAAATGCATTGCTGGAGTCACATGTAAGCCCGAACAGCTGAGGGTAGTAAATTGCATTCCCTGAAGGATATTAGAGTGCTAGGTAGGATTTTGTGGCAATTGACAATGGTTTCATAGCTTCATTTGATTTTATTGGATTCAAGTTTTACCACTTGCCGTCGTGGGATTCGATTCTGGGGTGGGGATCAGCACATGGGTCCCTGGATTATTAGTACCTCAAAGACGTCACCTTCCCAGCATCTCCAACCATCTTCATTAGCAATATTAATGTTGATGTTGGTGTGGCTATGATTGAAACACAGCTGTTCGCGAGGCTAAGGAATGGTTTTGCAAAACATACTTTCCTTCTTAATTTTCTCTTTATTTGAAGATTAGAGTATCGGAAATGCCCTTGGCGAAAATGAGCGGGGTGTCTTTGATCATGAGTCCCTAACAGAATTCATACCAGGCAGCAAGTAATCAACATAGTAAATTGTATACTGTTCTTCATTGCAAAATGCTTCAAGTACAGGAGTGACGACACCTTCCTGCTGTCGTAGAGTGTTGTTCGGAAAGTAATTGGGGCACTATGTACAGATTATTTTTCCTTTATTAGGAATGATCACTTTACTACAGAGAGGCAGTGTAAAGGAGTTTCACTGGAATAATTCCTGTGGTGATGGTATTTCGAAAAGACTGTGAAAGAAATAATCTGTATCACTACAAAAAAAATTGTATTAAAACTTGAGGGTTATGGATCAACACTCATTATTTTCAAAACGGAACATTGACAGCGTTATCTAAAACATCTGCGATACATGCTTTCACAATTGGGCAAATATATAGAAAGGAAACAATTTGAAGGACAGGGGAAAAGTGTAGGGAAACGGGGTTAGCAAAAATGGACATTTTGGTCAGCATGGACTAGTTTGGGCTGAACGGCCTGTCTCCATTCTGTCGGACTTTATGATACTATACTTACCTGAGTGGGGCCTCATGTTCGTGAAGTGAGAGCTCCAGGTTCTGAAAGAACTCTCTCTACCTCAATGTGCAGCTGGTGTGTGACCCTGTACTGAACGTCACGTTGTTCACAAATCTGTAAGTAGTCACACTCTGATATTGTTCGCCATTAACACTAGATTCTGACCTCCATACAGAACACTAGCCTGTCTTCTCAGCGATGGGAGATGCCTCCTTGAGACTTGACACAAACCATCCGCTGTCCCTCCTCACTGTCAACAAACATGATATCGTTAATGTAACACGTGTGTACCATTAGCAATGGAGCCAAGAGGAACAACATGGAACAGCCTGTCTGTGCAGACTATGCTTCATTGATTTGTCATGTTGCAGCATCAATGGCACCCTCCTTTCTGTTACAGTCTGGAGGGGCTGAATGCCCTGTTCTCTTCATGCATTAGTGTTTCGAGGGGCGGAATGTCCTCCTCCTGGTTTCAGTGAAAAGTTTCATGGACACTATTAGGCGACCCTTGGTTCAGGCTTACCAGTGTGATGTACTGTCTAGACTCCTTATCTTCCTCGGTAATAGTAGACATGCAGGGGGCAGGAAGAACACAGCAAGTCACACAACATTTGAGTTCTCCAATTTCAGGTAAACCTTCTTCCAATTCACAAACTCCCTTCCCAGCCTCTCCCCTCCCTTTCTTTCCACTGATCAAACCTTTTCCCGGCTACCACCCAGATTCAGTCCTTTCATCGTCCAACCGAGTGGTACCCCTTTACCTGTATCCACCTATCCCCACCTAACCACCCTGCCTCCTCTTTTCTCGCCCCGCCTCTTTATCTTTAGCTCCCTTATATGCCCGCAGTAATGAAGAAGGGTTATACCCAAGGCGTTGCTTATCCACCTGCTGATGCTGCCTGGCTTGTTGTAATCTTCAGCCTCCTGCATGTCTATTTTGGATTCCAACATGTGTAGATTGTTTTTTTTTCAAAACCTCTTCCTGTGTCGACGGCTGGAGAAAGTGAATGGGCTGTGCTTCTTCTTACCAATAGTTTTGATGCGTTGAATGGCTTTCTGACATTCCTGTGAAACCAGCTTGAGATGCTGCATGAGCTTCCTTTTTTTTAACCATGGAAATGTGTAGGTTCTGATCGCACTATTACATGAATGTTGCTGACACTTTAACAACACAAGTTTGAATGCTGTCTGTTATTAATACTTTAGCACCTGTGGAGGAGAGCAATGTTCTGAATATTGTGTGATCTTCACTGAACATCCCCACTTTTGATCATATGGTAGAGGGAAAGACATTGATGAATCAGCTGGAGTTGTTTGTGCCGAGAAACATTCCCTGAGGATGGCCTACAGAGATATCCAGGGACTGAGAGGATTGATCTCCACCAGCCACATTGTGTTCTCAATGACCCAAACATTGGGGATTTCAATCTTGTTCAAATTCCTTGACACCTTGTTCAGTCAAGTCCTTCCGTGATGTCAGGGCCAATCACTCTGACATTGTGTTCATATCTTTTGCTCATGTCAATAGGCCAAGGCATATGTGTGGAGAGTGTTTCCTTCTCTCAGAGGATAGTGACTGTTGGGGCCTCTCTATTCCAGACAGCTACGTCATTGAAAAGTTTTGGGGCGTGGGGTGGTGTTAATGGATTTTGACACGTTAGGGAGTTGAGGGCTACAAAGAAGTGGGTATGAAAGAGAAATTCTGGCCAAGAACAAATCAGCCATGACCTTACTGAATTGAAGGGCAGACCTGAGGAGCTATGTAGCCTGGTGTTATTCCAGTAAACCCCATTGTCCACTCACTTTGTGGCCTCTTCCATTTCCTGTATTACTGACTTGAAGTAGCTCCATAGACTGATACTGTTACTGCATGATCTAAACTGGGTCTAGTCTTATCGACTTGAGGGACTGATTAGTCTCCTCCTGTTACTGTATATCAGGCTCCATGGGCTGAAAAGGTTCATCTTGTTCTGGTGTAAATCCATATAGTACAGATCTACCACCATTGGAGAAAATGAGCACTGCAGATTAGAGTCGAAAGGTGTGACACTGGTAAAGCACGGCAGGTCGTGCAGCATTCGAGAAGCAGGAGAATCGATGTTTTGGACATTCCTGAAATGGGCTTTTGCTAGAAACGTCTATTCTCCTGCCCCTCCGATGCTGCCTGACCTGCTGTCTGTTGCCAGTACTACACGTTTCAACGTCTACCGGCCCACCCTAGTCAAACTTCCTGATCACACCATCAAAGAACTTTAAACAAATTCATCAGGCGTGAACTTCCACTCATGCTTACTATTCGTAATCAAACCCTGTTTTCCAAATGTATCTTATCCTTCAGAATCTTCTCAAGTAATTTACCTACCACAGATGTTAAACCTACTGGTCTATAGTTCCCTGACTTTATTTTTCAGTCCTTCTTGAATAAGGGTACAACATTTGCAATCCCCCAGTCTTTCGGGATCTCATTTTTGGTAAATGATGGCCAGCTCCTCTAGCCACTTGCAGTGTTCTTGAATATATCTGGTAAGGACAATGAGATTTATCCAACTTCAAGCATTCCAATACACCCTGTACCTCCTCTACTGTAATATAGACTGTCCCTAAGATATCATATTCAACTTTCCCCAATTCCCAAGTATTCGTGTCTTTCTCCACGTTAAACACAGAGGAGAAATATATTTTGAAGGCATCACCCATCTCCTATGGTTATACATATACGTGCTCACTTCGGTCTTTGAGTGGTCCTATTCTCTCAATAGTTAATGATTTTCCTTTAATAGACTTAAAGTACCTCTTTGAATTCACCCTAAACTTCTCAGCCAAGGCTATCTCATAGCACTTTATTGCTGTCCTGATTTCCGTCTTCAGTAAAGTCCTGTATCCCTTACATACATCCAGGAGTTCCATTGATCCCACCTGCCTGGACTTGAGCGACACTTACACGTTATTTTTCAGGTCACAGCCTCAATAATTCTTGTCATTCAGGGTTCCCCATTCCTGTCAACTTTCCTTTCACGCTCACAGGAACATATACTGTAGATTTTGAACTCTAACTGTCTCGTATTTGCCAGAGTTCCCTTTGCCTGCAAACAAACTACTCCAATCAACCCTACAAGCTCCTGTATAAATCCATCAAAATTCATCTTGCTACAATTTAGAACTTGAACGTGTGGAGCAGTTTCATCTTCCCTCTCCATAACCATTTGAAAATCAATAGAACTATAGTCAGTGATCGCAAAATGCTCACCCACTGTCACCTCTATCACCTGTCCTGCCCTATTTCTTAAGAGTAGGTCAACTTTTGCCCCTTCCCGAACAGGACCCTCTACATACCACTTGAGGAAACTTTCCTGGCACACTTAATGGATTCCATTCCACAAAATCCCTAAAAGCTCTGACAGACCCAGTCTGCCCTATTAAAACCCCTATTATGACAACCCAATTGTTCCTGCAAGTCTCCCCTCTCTCCCGCATATTTGTTCCTCTAATTAACATTGACTATTTGGGGACGTATATTAGAACCCCACTAAAGTCACCATCCCCTTCTTAATTCTACGTTTCGCCCACAAAGCCTCACTGGTTGATCCTTTATATATATATCATCTCTGATCATTGCTGTCATACTCGCCTTAATCAAAAACGTAACGCCCCCTCCCCTCCTTCCATCACCCTGTCCTACCTAACGCACTTTATCCTGGCACATTAAGCTGTCAGTCCAGTCCCTCCTTTAGCCAGGTTTCTGTAATGGCTAAAATATTCCTGTCCCACGTACGTATCCACGCCCTGAGTTCATTGGCCTAACCAGTCAGCTCTTTTGTCTTGAAATAACTGCAATTTAATTAGCAGACATTCCTTGTTCACTATGGTATTCTAGCCTGAACTGTCTCTCCAGCTTACTGTTTCTGATTACTGTCTGTCCTTTCAGCCTTGAACTTTCCTCCATGATAATGAGGATAACTCCACCCCCTCGTACCCCGCCAATCTAGTTTAAACTTTCCCATGTAGCACGAGCAAAACTGGCTGCCAAGCTGTTGGTCCCCCCTCCATTGCATGTGCCACCTGTCCCTCTTGAACAGATCAACTCTGTCACAGAAAAGATCACAATGATCTAACAGTCTGAATCCCTCCTCACTATCAATTCTTTCGTCACATATTTATCTGTCATATCCTCCTATCCTTACCTTCACTAGCTCATGACATTGGAAATAATCAAAAATTACCACTGTTGAGATCCTGGTTTTTAACTTTTCTCCAATCTCTCTGTAATCTCTCTGTAGGACCTCATTCCTATATTTACCTGTGTCATTTGTGCCAACGTGCACAATGACTTCTGGCTGAACAAACTCCCCCTTGAGAATGCTCTGCAGCTGATCGGAGACATCCTGGACACTGATACCTGAGAGGAAACACACCATCGTGGTTTCCCGTTTGCGGCCACTGGATTTCCGATCTGTCCCTCTAACAATCGAATCCCCTATCTCTAAGACCTTGTTTATCTTTATCCTTTCCTGGCGCTCCCCAGAGCCAGTCGAAGTGCAACCAACCTGGCGACTGCTGCTTTCCCCTGAACGGTCATTTCCAGACACCCATCCCCCATCCGCCAAACACACACAAAATCAGTATCCAAAATGGTATATTTGTTTTTGAGAGGAATAGCCACAGGGGATTCTTGCACTCCCTGCCTACTCCCTTTGCCATTTCTGGTGGTCGCCCAGCTACTCTCTGCCTGGAACACGACAGGAAGCAATGAAAGCCTGTTGGATTCAATTCCACTTATTTAAATCATACAGGGCTGACAGGCAAGGATGATGAACTCAGGTACTGGATCTTTACATGGGACTGGGATATGATAGTCTTTCCAGAAACTTGGCTAAGGGAGGGACTTAGGTGTGACCACCTCACTAAAGATCTTATTGATGAAGTGCTCCGTTTCTGGGTGATCCGAAGAGCAGCCAGCTCCAGCTCCAGAACACGATCTCCCAAGGAGCTGCAGCTGGTTGCACTGCCCACACGTGTAGTCATCAGGGACATTGGAAATCTCCCTGAGCTCCTACATCCTGCAGGAGAACGTGCAACTGCCCTAACTGCCATCTCAGCAGCTGTCAGACTAGCGTTAAAAAGGACTTTACCTGAGCGTACCTGTACTTTTTGGTGAGCTGCTGCTCACCGAAACCTCTCGAACCAAAACATTACGACCGACTCTGCGACTAGCAGCACGTCAATAAACCGCTCCACATTTTGTTTTGGTTAGGGAAAGAGGGAGACACTAGACTGATGTAGCATTTGGGCCTTATGCACTCTTAACACCAGGCCCATGCTTAGACTTTGTCTTGCTGAGGTCTTCTTTCTAGAAGTGGTGACTGCGCTGGTGCAAATAGTCACCCCAACAGTCAATCAGCGTTGTTGCAGTCCTCTGGTCTTTTCTGTCTATTAGTACTGCATTTATGAATTACTTGAATCTATTGATTGCATTCCAAACTGTGTCTCACTCCGGAGGGAGAACGGTTGATGGTCCAGTGAATACAAACTATGACAAAAAGTTTACCATTAGACAAATGAGTGACAGTACACCCATCCGCTCGCTGAGTCTGTTTTTTTTTTCCTTTCAATTGGCGTATATTTATTCTGATAACCTTCCATTCCATTTTCCTGCGTTTTCCCCATAACCCTTGTTTAAAAATCTGCCCGTCTCAGCCTTGAAGATATTTAGTGATCCAGTCTCAAAAACTTTCACAATTTTCTCCATTTGTTTCCATCCCACTGGTTTGAGACATGGTCGTCTTTAATCCCATGGCATTTTTTCTAGCACTCTGTGTGGAAGTTGAACCAACATTAGATGTTGTCCTGTTGGACTACACCACCTCTGTTGCCAGAGGCAAAACAAAAAAACAACACAAACTTAAAGAGCCTGCAATCCCCTCCCTGATCTTCCACATCAGTCTAAGATACAGTTTATACAAATGGAGGGATTTGTCCACTTTTTATCCTGCATCAACCTCCAATTCTTCCTCAGCTTCTGTGTCAATTTGCACACTGTCAGGAACAGACAGTGAATCCAGGAACTGCTTCTCCAAAGTTAAGACCAATATGTAGTAAGTGTTTTGCATATTATCTGGCTGTGTGCACAGGTTGCCTCCTCGGTCCCGAATACTCCCTATCCTTTCTCTTGTTACCCTCTTGCCCTTAGTAAACCTATAAAATATCTTTGGATTCTTGAAGATATCGCCCAGTAATGTTTTTATATCTCTCCCCTCCCCCCCCTCTTTTTTGCTCTTCTACTTACTTTCTTGTGTTTTGCTCTACATTCTCTCTGCTCTTCTGGGGCCTCCATTAACCTGCTCACTTTATTTCTCCTATCATTTTGTAATCCGTTCTGAATATTTGTACACATCCAAGCTTCCCTGGGCTGGTTTTCCTAAATTTCATTTTCCGTGTAACGTGTTGCGGTGACACTCTCATCAATTCCATTTTGAGCATGTGACACACCCCACCCCCACCCCCACGCTGTTCTGCTACAGTTTCACCCAGAAGTAACTGCACTGTGGCCAGATCCTTGTCTTTGTTTTGATAAAATCTGCCTCCCTCTTCCAAATTATTCTTATTTTTCAAACCTTTATCTTTTGGTCTTTTTTTAACAAGCTAAAGTACATGCGCCACGGCCACTGGTCCGACAATGTTCTCCCAATTCTGCCTGCAACACCTGACTGGCTTCGTTCCCCACAGTGAGGCCTGGCACAGCCCCGCCCATTTTCTATCTGCTACATGTTGATATTAGAGGCTGTCTGGAATAAATGTCAATACATCCTTAAATAATAAGGATGGAGAGTGTGGGGGTTGTGAGGGAATGAGGTGTGTGAGATCAGGGAGACAGTGCCGAAGAAAATGTTAAAGGGGAAAGAGGTTGGATTGGGGAATTGTGTGATTAACAACTGGCAGAAAAACACAGGAAAACTTGCTATTTGTCAAAGTAAATACCTGGGAAAGAATTTATTATGCTTCAAGAAATAACGCCCATCTTGCTAGAGGTCTGCATTATAATGGAGGAAAAGCTGTGTTCATATTATGGCTGTAGCTATGCTAATGGTGGCAAACAGCTAGAATAATATCAGTGCTGTCGTTGGACAATGCTTACACACAGCATATAATTTACCCTGGATGTTCCCAGAGATGGCTGGCTGCCTTTGGTTGAGTAAGTGCTGAAGCAGCATGAGATGATGCTGGTTTGTAATATAGATACTTACTGAGTACAGACAAAGGAACAAAGCAGCAACTGCCTTTGCTTATTGTTTCAGGAAATATCAGAGTGTTCATGGCTGCCACTGCAAAAAAATCGTGCAATGAAAAACAGTCCAAACACGCCTGTGCCAACAAGTGAATATCCAAAGGCTTTTTAAAAGTTTGTGAGGTTACCTGCCTCATCCACCCTCCTAGACAACGCTTTCCAGATTCATACCATTCTGTCAGTTCGAAACACATTCCACAAATCCTCTCTCAATCCCCTGCCTTTCACTTTAAAAGTGTGTCCCTTCGTTTTTGATCCTTTGTCAAGGGAAATAGCTGCTGTCTATTCATCCTCTCCATACCCCTTACGCTCTTGTACACCTGTACCATATTCCCTCCTTAATCTTCCGTGCTGCAAAGAAAAAACGAGCAAATTTAACCCTCCTCTTTCATACTCACTTTTGAGTACTCTCTTATCTTGTTACTTCCGACTTGCATCTTCCCAATTTATCGATGTTAAATTTCATCAGGCCATTGATCTGGCTATCTGAATAATTTGTTTATATCCTCGTGTATCCTAACACTTTCCTCCTGACTGTGATCCACCCAGCCCATCTTTGTGTCATTCATAACATTGATCATCATTCCACTGCTCCCCACATTCCACATTCTCACAATCGTCATTTCTGAATAACACAAACAAACCGTGATTGCCTTCCTGTTCTCCAGATGTCAGTCAGAGGATGATTTGACAATTCCAGTCTCTTGCTTTTCCTATTTTGGTGAAGTTATGAGTGATGTAGTTAACACATCTTATGAGGGATCCACCAATAGCATTTTCGACACAGAGTTGAATTCACCTTTTACATTCTGCCCCTCTGCAAGTTTTATTTATAAGCATTGTAAATAATTTAGGACAAACTAGGGTTTGAGACATTGCAGTGGAACATTAGCATTTTGTGTGGCACTGTTCTTTGTAACATTCCCTGCAATAACCAGAGCTGAAGAAAGTTTTCATCTGCAGGATGGACATGGACTCATTCATTGTTTGTATAAATCACCGAATGTGATGAGTGCCCTTACATAAGTTCTATGTAATGGGCAAACTGCAGAAGATCAAATCATATTCACATATCCACCTTGAATTTGAAGCAAATATATGCTGTAAAAAAATCAAAAATATTGAAACACCACGTAGGGGAGAAAGAAACATGTCGTCTGCACTTGATGGTGATATAGAAATATACAGTACATGTCCAACCTGAACAACAATCAAGTGATAGAAGAGAAAGTACAAGGAATCCTTTCGATATTTTGAATGGAATCCAGATCCCGATTTTCTTGTACAGTGATGTTTTCTCATCCAAACTCACTTACACAAATACAAGCTTTTCCCTGTCACTAAAACTTCATCTGCCATTCTTCCTCCTCCGTCCTACTCTTTTCTTCCAGTCCAACTTCCCTTGCACTACCTTTTCTACTGCTACATACTCTTCCACTGATGATCTCCCTTCACACTCTTCTTTTGCCACGCCCACTGTAAGTTACACCAAGTTGGTTTTGTTCCTTATGGTACAGTGTGCAGTGTCTTTCTGTCTCTCTGTCACAGCATTTAACCAAACAGCCTCATCACAAATAGGACAAACCTCTCCTCAGAATCAGAAATCCATGCATCAGTTTTCCCTTAAACATTATGAGGAGAGTGAGCACATTGTTCAAACAGGCCGTGTACTATCCTTTTGATCTTTATTCATGTCACTGATTTTCCAATATCAGGTGATGTCAGAGTAACTTGCGTTGCATCAAAGTAGTATTTGACTCATGTGACATCCGGGATCATGAGTAAACTGTGGTCAATGGGAATCGCAGGAAATTCTGCGCTGGTAATTTCCTCACAAAACAATGACACTTTCCCCAGAGCTATTGGGAATGACAAATAAACTCTGTCCTTGCTAGTGCCTTCAAAAACCATGGATAAATTTATCCTGTTAATAACATCAAGATATATGATGTTTTCAGATTGTTCGAAAGTCTCTAAAAAGTGAGACCTTGCTGCTCGAGTGTCATTCCAGTGAAATCAGGACGTTACAATAAGATTACCTTCCCAACTATTATCAGTCAGTTACTTTCTGAGGACTGATCATGCAATATCAGTACCACTGAGATCAACATTTTCTCTGTTCAGCAGCATCGCATCATATTGTCTCAAAGCTGCACCACTCCACAATTCTAATTTATTCACCGGTTTATTCGTCGTGCTTAACCAGATGTACTGGGCACACAATTTTCAACAACGTGGTGATGCCCTTGACCGTCTGGAACCTTCCTCCACTCTCATACCCTGCCCTCTGACTCCATGCTCTCCCCAAACTATACCTCTTGTCGTTTATTCACCATCTCTCCTGAACCTCCACTCTCTAATGCTGAATGTTCTGTACTTAGCAAATATCTGAACTTTACCTCTCTGTATCCCCACTTTAATGAATTTTAGGGATGACATTAAGTTGAGCTCTTCCGCTGTCTTCGCCTCAGTGCCCGTTTCTTTATGCAAGATTCCTCTCCCTGTCCCATGTACCTCATTTCCCAGCTGCATCACTCTCCCTCCACCTGGACCCCGCCCTCTGGCCTTTACCTGAACTAACTCGGTTCATTGTGAAAACTCCACATAACATTGGTTGTCTTAATTTCTCTGCACTCCCCTCACCAAATCCAACCTGTCGCTGTCCGAACAGCCTAATCTCCATGTACTTAGATCGAACCCTGACTGTGTTACTCAACCTGTCCTGATAAGTCTGGTGGACTGGTTTGGAAATTGTAGAGGTTGAATGCCCACTCTCAGATACCTCCTCTAATCTCCCCCTGTACCTTGATCCTACCATGGCACATCAGGCCATTGTATCAACTATGATAGCTGACCATATTGCATCTGGAGATTCCTGCCCTACTCATCTCCCCCCCCCAACTGCCCCCAAGTTGATGGTCCTCTGATAAGAGAACTCGCTTCTATCTCCCCCCCAAAAAAAAAAATTCACAAACTGAACTGCCTGGGCAGACCCATTGATTCAGCCTGCTCCTGCCACACAGAGGAAGGGAATGGAAACACACTTGGGCCCCAGTTATTCCAGTTTCTTCTTGGGGGACATCGACCATTCCCTGTTCCAGTTCTACTCCAGCACCCATCCACAACTCTTTGTCCGATACATAGATGATGTCATCGCTTCTCCATCTCTCTCTTGTCTGGAATTGCAAAAGTTCACCGATTTCGCTTGGAATTTGAAACTCTCCATCACTTTCACCTGGTCGATCTCTGGCTGCATCCTTCCTTTCCTCAACAATTGTGCTTCCATTTCTGGGGATAGCCAGGCCACTGATATCCAGTACTAACCCACCGACTCCCATAGCTTCATGGAGTATACATCCTCACACCTGGTTTCCTGCATAGACTCAATTCCATTCCCCCAGTTCCCCCGTCTCCACCTCATTGCTTCTGATGATACTACATTCAACAAGGAAGCCTTTGAAATGTCCACCTTGTTCCTTAATCAAGGGATTCCCCATCACTGTTGTCAACAGGGTCCTCAACCGAGTCTGACCTATCTCCTGCACTTCTAGCCTTCCCCTCCCCTTCCCTCTCGCAACAGAGTTTCCATTGTCCTTACCTACTATCCCAGTAGCATTCACATGCAGAGGATCGTCAACTCACATTTCCCTCACCTCCAGCGAGATGCTCTACATGCACATATTCACCTCTCCTCCATTGTCCACCATCTCGAGGGATTATTCCCTCCAGGACACACTGGTCTACTCTTTGTTCACTCCCACCACAGGTCCACTTCACACTCCCCTGCCGGAGGTGTGACACATTCCCACGTACCTCCCTACTCATCAGTATCAAAGTGCCCAACTATACCTTCGAGGTGAAGCAGGACCTTTCCAACATTTCCCACAATCCAGTCTACCTCATGCGGTGCTCACAATGTGGTCTCCTCTGCATTGGGGAAATGAAGGGTAGATTGGGTGACCGCTTCACAGAACATCCAAGTTGGACGGCTGCAAATGACACTGAGCTTTCAGTTGCCTGCCAGTTTAACAGCCCATCCTATTCCCTGGCCAATATCTCTGTGTCAGGCTTGCTGCAGTGTTCCAGGCAAATTCAGCGCAAGCTGAAAGAACTACACCTCATTTTCCATGTGCGGACTTTGCAGCCCTTTAGATTCAATATCAAGTTCAATAAGTTTCGGGCCTGAACTCCCCAAAGTCCTAGTTTCCTACCCATACACCAGGCCGAGTTGTTACATAGCCTTCCATTACTCGCCACCCTATTGTTATCTGATAACAGTCTCCATTAAGAGCTATCCAGTCTCTTCTGCATATAAACCAACATTTTCCGTGTTACTATGAGTTCTGAGGAAGGGGCACTGGACCTGAAACGTTAACTCTGATTTCTTGGCACAGATGCTGCCAGACCTGCTGAGCGTTTACAGCAACTTCAGTTTTGTTTCAACATTTTCATCGCAAGGTCTCACAATGCAATACGTCATCGATATTTAGAGCCCTGTCAAACAGAGGAACTTTGTAATTTCTCATTTAATGTCCATAACAGATTACTCAAGATTCAAATGAGATAACAGCTTTGCTGCTATCATTCAGATCAGACACATCGTCACGTTTCAGAAAGAAGAAAGAAATCAAAAGAGCTGGAGCGAAACTCAGTAGATCTGGCAACATCTGAGAAGAGATGCAAAAAATTAACCTTTGATTCTCATAGGACTTTTCAAAACAGTGTCACATCATATAACATATGTTAATTCTGTTGCTCTCTGCAGACTCTTCCCCAGCTTTTCCGTTTCTCCAGCATTTTCTGTTTGCATTTCGTGTTTCCATTATCTCTATATTTCATGTTTCTTGACAGGTCTACATGTTGACCTTGGTAATATTTGGACAATGTGGTACTTTCATGTTTCTATTACAGTTGGTGTGTCTGTGACACCCGAATAACAGCCAAAATCTGTTTCTTCTTTAAGCTAGAAGGTAAAAAGAAAATCTGAAGTTCTTGTAAATCTCAGGAAATCTATTTTGTTTGAAAATACATTTTAGAGGCAGCTGAACTTCATGAAATAATAGGGATAGGTTTTGAACACTTGTGTCCTTCATTGAACTGGATTGTCTCCCCAATCTCCAAAAGTTTTCAGTGCATAACATAGAATTATTACAGCAAAGGTGATGAAAACTCAGCCCATTGTCTCTTCCAGTTTGGAGTGAGCGATATTTCTACAATCATTCTCCTGTATTGTCCCCGTAGCCTTGTACATTTTGTTAATATCATCTGCTTTTAATTGTAAGAATCCTGCCAGATATGAATAACATGATCAATCTCAAACAAAAACAGACGTTGGAGGGAAAGCTCAGCAGGTCTGGCTGTATCTGTGAAGAGACATCAAAGTTAATGCTTCAGATGCGGTGACACTACTCAATCTGTATTCCCAATGATTAAATGATGTGTATATAATATATAGTTCACTTTATCACATTTAAAATTATCCTGTTCAGTTCACATTGTCATTGAGCATTACATATTCCAAACGTTGGCTCGTTCCTTGTTGTGAACTATATTTAATTCTATCTGACGTTAAGAGTGATGATGACTAGGGAATATCATTGTACTCCCCATGCAGTCTACTCAGCCACTATCCCCATTCCGCCCTATCTACTAGGTAAGTCTGACTTATTAATTCATAAGTCTTAATGAATAAGTTCACTTTTGGTTTTGGACTGAGGGGGGAAAAGGTGAAAAATTATACTTTGCAGCAAATAAAACTGCATTAAGATGTTTGTCAATTTGTATAAATTAATTACTGAAGCATATTCTATACGGAAGTTCCAATGTTTCTTTATTAGCGTAGGGAGAGGACCATTCAGAGAAGTCCACACTTCCTGTCTATGTTCAGGACAATTGTGCCCAGTGACAGTCTGTTGGCTGGGGTGTCTTCCCGTGAAGGAGAGATCAGCACAGTAGCAACATCCTGATTGTGTTTCTTTTTTTGTGGAGGGGCGGAGATTCGGGGTAAGATGGTGACAGCATTGCAAGCGTACAACAGGGCAGAGTCAGCTAGCCTGTGATAAGAAAACATCCATAATTTTCCCTCACAACTGACTTCACTAGAGTAATTGGTTGATGGGAGATGTGACCAATCGCCAGCAATGTCAGCATCAAGTCCAGTACAGTCCAGATATTTTGTGAACTGAATGTGCTGTATTGAAAGCTAGAGCTGTTTGCTCAGTGACTGCATTGTAACTGTGTCCTATTGGTGAGGGGCTTCACTCACTGCGCTATCCCAGCCTAGGAGCCGATGCATCAGCTCCAACAGTAACAGGGATCAGCAGCTGCAGAGACGTGGAGAGGACAGATCTGAATCTGCGAATAATGGACTGGATAATTACACAAATGGAGAGGAGGCTTCCCTTGGGTCTTTTCAACATTATCCTCTGTTGGAAATTTCTACCTTATCAGATATTAGTGGTGCTGATTGTGCGGGGTCGAGAGTGTGTTACTAACCGATGGTGGAGGAGCGATGCTCCGAAAGCTAGTGTGCTTCCAATTAAACCTGTTGGACCTGGCGTTGTGTGATTTTTAACTTTGTACACCCCGGTCCAACACCGACATCTCCAAATCATAACCTATTCTCGCTGTTGTTGGTGTTCTCTACTACTGTTCATTCATTAATCCCTTAGACAATTTTGAACTTCATTGCAATTTCTGTTATCTATATTTGCCCATGAAAGAAACTTTTATCTTCAATTTCAATTGCAGTTTCCATTCATCTGAATTGCAGACCACACCCTTACATCTGAGAACAAAACTGTGCACAACCTCGAGATCCCTTTTTGCCCTGAACTGATTTATGTCTCTTGTTCTCTCTGTCACGAATCCTGTCCACTACCAGCTCTCAATATCTCTGCGTCAGTGCTGTGGCTGCACAAAGCATTGTCTGCACGTTGGTAAAATTCAGACTTTATGTTTCAAGCTCTCTTCTGGCCACTTTTCCAGTTACAAGTATTTCAATCACAAACTTGTTCTTGTCTCGGACGTTACTTCATGATTAGGACAATGTAACAGAGTAGGAATGTCGTTGCATGTAATTCAGGAGCAAAGCTTATTAAACGAAATACATTGTTTCAAGCGACTTGTTTCAAGTCCTACTACAGCTGATGGCAGAACTTAAATAAAAATGCTAAGAATTCGAATAAAGTGCATTGCACGAAAAGCAACTATAAAACCCACATTTTGACTGAAAATTTTCCTGTTTCACGGATGACCTTCGGTAAAGAAATCTAACGTTCCTACCTGGTCTGGGTTAAGTATGACTTCAGACCCATATCAACGTGCTTGACTTTATATTAGTTTGTGGAATGGCCTCACAGTCAGGGCAATTAGTGATGATTAACAAATGCTGCCCTTGGCAGAGATGCCGACTTCCCATGGAATAACAAATTTGAAGGTTAAAGCAAATAAAGAAAGATGCTGGTGATCTGAAATTGCATAAGAAATGCAAATAAAAGAACAGAAAGTGCTGGGGAGCTTTTCTGACCTGACAGCAGCTGGAAAATAGTGAAAATAATGCTGGTGATAGGGAAGTCTGCTTTGAAGGGGAGGAGGAGCGAGTTGAATCGATAGATAAAGAGAGAGATAGAAGGAAAAGAGCAAACAAAGGGAATGATGATCAGCTGGGATACAAATAATATGTGAGAATCACCTCATTTATTTTTAACTTTTTCCATTTTCCTGACCATCATCCCCATGTCGGTACATGCATTCCCCACTTTCTAAAAATTCGCTTTTTGCCACTTCACTTTCCGAAAGACCTCCATTAGGTCCTGTTTCCGCTAATCAAAAGAATTCCGAAGATGATTTTCACTATTACCACGAAAGGTGAATTTTTCCCTCATAACTTAATGCTACTTCGCGTTACACCATATCAGCTTGTGAAAGGTTTTGTAGGAACACTCTACTTTCAGATACTGAGGGAAACCTGTATATATCTAAGATTATGTTTAAAGTACATTGATTATTTGACAAGTTAGAGATGTCAATCCGCCATCTAATTATGGTAGGGGAGAAGGTGTTCCTGAGTATGCTGATCCATGTTTTCAAGCCTCTGTATCTCCTCCCTTTTGGAAGAAGTTGTCGGCGATCATTACCAGTTTGGGAGAGACATTTGATGTTGCCATCCTTTCGGTGACAATGAGAAGTATAATTGGACGGAAAGTTGTCTTCCATGACAGTCTGGGCTGTGCTCACAACCGTCTGTAGTTTCTTATGGTCCTGGGAAGAGCAGTTACCGTCACACTATTATGCACGTGAATAGAATGCTTTCAGTTGCCAGTATGCAGAGCACTGCGAGAAGGCAGTTCCAAAATATTTACATGTAACAATTGACCGTTAAATGGATATTCAAGTTCTGGTTGCGGTTTTGACAACAATTGAAATTTAACCAATAAATTTAAATTATGTCCAAGATACCAAAACACAATTGAGTTTATTGTATTGCCAACATCCAACCAAAGAGCCATCACATGCTTCAAAAGAATAGAGAAGCCATCAACATCACAAGGGAGAAAGAGACAGACACGTACAAGGAGAGAGAGAAAAAAAACATTGCGAGGGAAACAGAAGGGCCGTCAGTAAAACAGAAAAAGGAAACAAAATAAGAAGCAAACAATCACTTGGACAGGGAGAAGGGGAGATAGTAAGTTCAGGGAAAGAAACAGAAGACACAGAAAACGAAAACACAGGGAAACAGACAGTGTGAGAGAAATAGTGCGATACAAAGCACACAGAGAGCTGGGAATGGGGTCACAGTGAGCGGGGGATGGAAAATGGGATGTGCTGGGGGTGAGGACCGGAGAGATCTCGGAGTGAGCACTGGAAGGAGCTGGGATAGGGTGGTGAGAATTTGTTTTGTCCTGTACCAAGATGTACAGGCAAATCATAGTAAGCAAGGAAAGAGAGAACAATGGCTGCAAAACATGTCTGAGAGGCATGTAGGTGACGCTGCATAGGGCGTGCGCGAGGCGAGATCAAGATGAACAAGATCAGCATTATCTGAGAATAGAGAGTACATTCATCAGCCTAATAACAGTCAGAAAGAAGCTGTCCCTGAAATACATGTTCTGTGTTTACAAGCTTCTGTACCTTTTAGCATGATAGAAGAGGTTGGAGGAGACCATTACTGGGGTTTGTTTGGTCTTTGATAATGTTAGCACAAAGAACATTCCAGCACAGAAACAGGCCATTCGGTGGTCCACGCCTGTGCTGATCCAAATCCTCCAACTAAACCTGTCATCTATTTTCTAAGGATCTGTATCCCTTTGTTCCCTGCCCATTTATATATCTTTCCGGAGACATCTTAAAGGAACCACTCGTCACAGTTTTCCATTTTGAGAAACTCCCTTCCCTGACAATTCTCTGCCTTTGTTGCCCAGCCAGTTTTTTATCCATCTAGCTAACGCACCATGTGACTTCACTTTCGCCATAACCCGACCATGGGGAAATATACCAAACGCCTTCCTGAAGTCCATGTACATGACATCTACAGTCTCTCCCCATCAATCAACTTTGTCACCTCCTCAAAGACCTCTATTGAGTTGGAAAGACATGACCTTGTCTGTTTCCATGTTGCCTATCACTGATAAGACTTTTTTCATTCAAATGAGAATAGATCCTAACCCTAAGTATCTTCTCCACCAGGTTCCCTATCCATGACATCAGTCTCACCCGTCTATAATTGACTGGACTATCCCTACCTTTCTTTAACAAGGGGATTAACAATTGTCCAGTCTTCTGGGACTTCAGCCGTGTTCAAGGATGCTACAAAGATATCTGTTAATACCCCAGATATTTCCTGTCTCCCTTCCCTCAGTAATCTGGGGTAGATGTTGGCAGCCTTCCTGCGGCAACGAGCCATGTAAATGGAATCATTGTTTGGGATGTTAGAGTCCGTGTTGGTCAGAGCTGTGCACCCAACCTTCTGTAGTATCGCATTGTCCTGAGTAGAGCAGGTGCCATACAAGGCTGCTACGCACCGGGACAGTAGGCTCTCAATGGTGTATCTGTAGATGTAGCGCATGCTGAATTTTCTGAACCACCTGAGGATGGAGAGGCATTGTTGATCCTTCCCGACCGTCGGACCGATGTGAGAAGTTCAGACAGGTTGTCAGTTATCATCACTCCGAGGGACTTGATGCTTTGCACTCCTTCAAATGGTTGAAGTAGATGGGGTGTGTTCCCCTCCTTTCTTCTTAAAGTCAACGATCAGTCCTTTACGTTTGCCAGATTAGAGAGAGACGTCATTATCAATACCCCATGCCACTAAGCTCTCTATCTCCTTTCTAGATTCTGACACGTTGTTGTTTAATATCCGTACTGCTATAGTGATGTCATCAGCGAACTTGTAGCTGGCGATGTTTGGAATCTGGAAACACAGCTGTGGCTGTACAGGGAGTACGTAGGGGGCTGAGGACACAGCCGTGGGTGTACAGGGAGTACGTAGAGGGCTGAGGACACAGCCGTGGGTGTACAGGGAGTACGTAGAGGGTTGAGGACACAGCCGTGGGTGTACAGGGAGGACATTAGGGCGCTTACGACACAGCCGTGGGAGTACATGCAGTATCGTAGGGGGCTGAGGACACCGCGTTGGATGTACATGGAGGACAGTGAGGGGACTGAGGACACCACTGTGGGTGTACATGGAGGGCAGTGAGGGTGCTGAGGTCACAGCCGTGGGTGTACATGGAGGACAGTAAGGGGGCTGAGGACACAGCCGTGGGAGTACAGGGAGAACAATAGGGTGCTGCAGAAACAATCGTGGGTGTACAGAGAGTACAGTAGTTGGCTGAGGACACAGCTGTGGGTGTGCAGGGAGTACACTAAGGGGCTGAGGGCACAGCCGTGGTTGTACAGGGAGGACAGTGGGGGGCTGAGGACACAGCCGTGTGTGTATCTGGAGAACAGTAGGGGGCTAAGGGCACAGACCTGGGTGTGCATGAAGGACAGTGGGGGACTGAGGGCACATCTGTGGATGTACAGGGAGTACAGTAAGGTGCTGCGGGTACAGCCGTGGGTGCACAGGGAGTATTGTCGGGTGTTGAGAACACATCCTTCAGCAGCTTGAGTGTTGACTGTTATTGTGGAGGAGTTGATTTTACCGATCTTCATGATTGCGGTCTGTGGGTCAGAAACCTGAGGAACCAGTTGCAGAGGGTCGAACCGAGACCAAGGTAACGGAGTTTTGTGATTAGTCTGAAAGAGATAATGATTTTGATGGTGGAGCTTTAGTCAATGGGCAGGAGCCTGGTGTAGGTGTCCTTGTTGTGCAGATGTTGCAGGGATGCGTGGAGGCTCGGATAGAGCATCAGTTGTGAACTCGTTACATCAGTCAGCAAATATTAGAGGGCAGCAGGTCAGGCTGGGAGACTGGAGTTGGTGTAGGCCATAACCAGCCTCTCACAGCACTTCATGATTATTGAGGTCAGAGCCACTGGGTGGTAGTCTATAAGGGCATGTTCCAAGTGCTATCTCACGAGGATGATGATGGCCTTCTGGAATCAGATTGGGACTTCGGCTTCTGGAGGAAGACGTTGAAGTTGCATGTGAATACCTCTGCTAGTTGGTACAAATAGGATCTGAATGCTCAGCCAGGAACACTCTCCAGGCCCATCACTTTCTTTGATTTGACTCACTGGAAGACTGATCATGCCTACAGCAGTGACAACAGTCACAGGTACATCTGGGGCTTTCACGGCCTGTGTCAGCCCTCAGTGACAGTCACGCAGTCATTTATGATCGACATCCCCACACCCCCACCTCCCTCTGTCGTCTTTAATACACAATGACATTGGTCAGTGTGAGCACCACACAGTCAGCATTGAGACAGATTGCCATTAATAGACTGGGATCGTGCGCCATCAAGTTCTGCATCACCATAATGGGGTAAATTCATAATAAAATGGTGTGCAGGGTGCCAGTGCCAGTGGTGCAAGGAGTGAAGACTTTGCAGGTGTAATTCCAGTCAATCCATTGCTTAAACCTGAATGGAGTCAAGCATTTTGAGCGTTGTGCCTTTTCAATGGTGGACAGTCCCCAGGTAGTCAGGAAGTGCCATTTACGTGAACCATCTCACCTGACGGCAGTTTTACTAGGTTTGCAGATGATACAATGATGATTGGATGGGCAGGTGATATTGAGGAAGTGTGGAGGCTGCAGAAAGACTTGGTCAGTTTAGGACACTGGGAAAACACATGGCTGATGGAACACAATATGGGAACATGTGAGATGATGCACTTCAGTAGGCGGAATACAGGCAGACACTATGTTCTAAAAGGCTTCACTCATTCTGAAGCACAAAAGAAGTTTGGAGTACTCATCCTTTCTTATGGTTGATGTGCAGGTTCAGTTGGCAGTTGGGAAAGCAAATGCAATATTAACATTCATTTCAAAAGAGTGACAATACAAAAACGGAGACATGCTGCTGACAATATAATGGGCTATGGTCAGAAAACATTTGGATTATTGTGAGCTGTTTTGGGGAAGGATCTACGGGTTTTGCACATGATCTATCCTGGGAATGATGGTTTGTCATACGAGCAGCAGTTGAGGGCTCTATGTTTGTACTCAATGGAATTTAGAATAATTGGTGGCGCATATGATTGAAACTGATCGATAACTGCCAAAATGGATACAGTTAGAGTATAGAAGATATTTCCACGAGTCTTCGAGAGTATGGCAAAATGGCACAGTTTCAAAGAGATAGGCTGAATGGCCTAAATTGATTGTTATATCTCATGCCCTTATGGTCATACAGTCTATTATTCAGTGCAGAATTGTAAGTCTCAGACCTGCTCTTGTAGCCCTCGTATCTATGCGTTGATTTGACTTCACCTTCTGGTCAATGGTAACCACTGTAATATGGACAGTGGCAGGATTCAGTGTCAGACAGTAGCGCAATAACATATTGAATATAAGCTGCTATCTGTGAGTCTCATCTAGCGGGAGTACATTGTCTCTACGATGATTGTCATTTTCAGTCTGGTATTTTTGAATGATCGATCCTGCTATGCTAATATTGTTGAATTTAATCAAAGTGGTGCAATTTATCACAGCGCTCAGCAACAATACGTCATGGAACACTGAACACCCTTCTAATAAAAGAAAGGTCTAAAATGTTCATCATCAGAAACACTGCTTTCCTGTTCATGCTCAAATCAGACAACCTGTCCCATCGAGGTGCTCAACTTGGAACTTCTTAAACTTTTGTTTTGGATACGGGAATGGCTGGATGGGCCCATCATTTCTTGTCCGTCCCTGCCCCCTTAAGAAGGTGGTTCTGAGCTGCCTTCTTGTACTGCTGCAGTCCACCTTCTGTGCGTTGACCCACAATGCTATGAGGGAGGGAAAGATAAGGTTTTGACCCAGCAACAGTGAAAAAATGGTGATATATTTCCAACTCAGGATGTTGACTGGTTTGGAAGGGAGTTTGAATGTGGTGATGTTCGCAAAAGCCTGCTGCCCTTGTCATTCTTGATGGAAGTGCTCGTAGGATTGGAAGATGCTCTCTGAGGATCTTTGGTGAATTTCTGCAGTGTATCTTGTAGATAGTACACGCTGCTGCCACTGAGTGTTGGAGGTGAAGGGAGTGAATGCTTGTGGATGTGATGCCAATCAAATGGGCTGGTTTGTCCTGGATGGTGTCAAGCTTCTTTAGTGTCGTTGTGGCTGCACTCATTCAGGCAATTGGGGAGTATTCCATCTGAGTCCTGACTTGAGCCTTGTAGATGAGTGACAAGCTTTGTGAAGACAGGAGGTGAGTTACTCACGCAGTATTCTTATCCTCTGATCAGCTTATATTTTTGTGGCGAGTCCAGTTGAATTTCTGGTCAATGGTAATCCCAAATGTATTGATATGGGTAGGGAGGGGAATTTAGTGACAAATATGCTGCTGAATATCAATTGCTTACATTGTTTCTTACTGATGATGATCATTGTCTGGCATTTGTGTGATGCAAATGTTCCTTGCCACTTGTCAGCTCATGTCTGGAGATTGTCCAGATCTTGTGGCATTTAGTCATGGACTGCTTCAGTATGTGAGCATTTGTGAATGGTGATGAACATTGTGCAGTCATCATCGAATATCCCCATTCTGACCTTTTGATGAGAGAAGGTCAATGATGAAGCGACTGAAGATGTTTGGACCTAGGTTTCATCCGGAGGGCCACTGAAGATGTTACCTAGTATGGCGATGAAACGTCTGTAAATGAACATTCCAGTTCATGGAGCAAACCTGCATCAACATTATCCAGAGGGACTACTGCAGAGATGTTCTGGAACTGAATGACTGACCTCCAATAAGAATGACCGTTTTCCTATCTGTCAGGTATGACACTAATAATGAAGTGTTGGCCCGTGATGCCCTTTTTGCTCGGATTACTTGATGCCACATTTGAAAGAACGCAGCCTTGATGTCATGGGCTGGATTTCAGTTCCTTTTTCTTTGTTTGAACCAAGGCTGTGATTAGGTCAGGAGCTGAGTCGCTCTGGCAAAACCTAAACGGGGCGTCACTGAGCGGATTATTGCTGAGCAGGTGCTGCTTGATAACACTATGGATGAAAACTTCCATCACTTTACTGATGTTGGAGAGTAGACTGATGAGGCGGTATTTGGCCGGGGTGAATTTGTCCTGCGTTTTATGTACAGAACATACTTGCACAGTTTTTATCCATTGTCAGTTTGTAACTGTACTGGAATAGCTTGTCGAGGGAAGCGAGAAGTTCTGGAGTACATGTCTTCAGGACTATTGCCAGCATGTTATCAAGGGTTATACCCTTTGCATTATCTAGTACCTTAAATCGTTTCTTGACATCAGTCAATCGAATTTGCTGAAGACTGCTATCTGTAATGTTGGGGACCACGGGAGGAGGCCGAAATGGACCATCCATTCAAAACTTCTGACTGAAGATTTCTGCGAAAGCTTCAGCCTTATCTTTTGCACTGATGTGCTGGGCTCTTCCATCATTGAGGATGGGGATATTTGTGGAGACTCCTACTCCAGTGAGTTGTTTGATCGTCCACCACGATCCATGATCAGATTAGGAGGACTGCGGAGCTTAAATCTGATGCATTCATTGTGGGATAGCTCAGTTCTGTCTGTCCCTTGCTGTTTATGTTATTTGGCACGCAAGTATTTCTGTTTGAAAGCTTCAGCAGATTAACATTTTATCTTTGTATATTCCTGGTTCTGCTCGTGGCATGCCCTCCTGCACTCTCCATTGAACCAGAGTTGATCCTCTGCCTTGATGGTAATGGTTGAGTGGGGGACATGCTGGGCCATGACATGACAGTTTGTGCTTGAGTACAGTTCTGCTGCTATTGATGGTCCACAGTGTCTTATGGGCGCTCAGTCTTGAGTTGCTAGATCTCTTCGAAGTCTGTGCCATTTAGCATGGTGACAGTGCCACACAACACAATAGAGTTTATTCTGAATGTGACCATGAGACTTTAACCAATACTGTCATGGACAGGTACATCTGCAGTTGGTAGATTGGTAAGGATGAGGTCATGTATGATTTTTTTCCCTCTTGAATTTCCCTCACCACCTGCTGCAGACCCAATCTAGTAGCTATGTCCTTTAGGACCCGACCAGCGCGATCAGTAGTACTGCTGCCAAACCATTCCTCAGCCACAATATCCCGAGCCAGAATACACTTTGTGCCCTTGCCTCAGTCAGTGCCTTCTCCAAGTGTTGTTGAACACAGAGGAGCACTGATTCAGGTGAGGAACGACGTAACGTGGTAATCAGTAAGAGAATTCTTTGTCCATGTTTAATCTGAAGCTATGGGAAGTCATTAGGTCTGGAGTAAATTTTAGGGCCTCCCAGAGCAACTACCTACCGATTCTATCTCACTGAGCTGCCCCCTCTGCTGGATCGGTCCTGCATTTTGGGGCAGGACATACCCAGGGATGGTGATGGTAGTGGCTGGGTTATTTTTGTAAGGTAGGTTTCCATGAGTATAACTATGTCGGGCTTGACTACTCTGTAAAGCAATCATCCCAATTTTGGCACTACCGCAAAGTAAGGAAGACTTTGGAGGTTCTACAGTGATGTTTCTAATGTTGACTTTTCCAGTGCACAGTTTGATGCCAGGTGGTTCAGCCGGTATCATTTCTTTGAAACCTTGTAATGATTGTGGTACAACTGAAGGACTCACTGGAACATTTTAGGGGGCGATTCGGAATCAATGACGTTGCTTTGGGTCTGACGTTACATGTCAGCCAGACCAGGTGAGGATGGAAGATTCCTTCATTAAAGGATATTAATGATCCAGATGAAGTTTTCTGAAAATCGGCAATGATTTTATTCTCATTTGTAGATTCTTAATTCCAGGGACATTTTAAAATTATTGAATTCAATTTCCACCATCTGCAGTGGTGGAATTCGAACCTGGATCCACAGAACAGGAGCTGATTTTTCTGGATCGGTAATCTACTGTTAATACCATGAGACCTACTTGGAACCACATGTTGTACTCAACTGCCATTTCTTGTGTTGCCCTGTTTTTCATTCATTGCCTCTGTTATTCTGGAATCTTATTCATCTATGAATCCTGAGAGAAATACACACTCATGAACGTCCTCTCGACTGCTTGAATTTCATTCAATCTGTTTCATTTGAACAGACATTTCAAGGCAGCTGCACATCAGAAAAGAACAGGAAGTTAAAATGGCTGACTGTGCACTGTATGTGTCACCAGACCAGCATGTCTGTCAAGGCACCCAAAGTATTTATTGTGGGTCAGAGAACCTCAGATTTATTAGAACACAAATGGAGGCCACTCAGCCCATCGAGGAGTCACAAGCTCTCCAACAACACAAACGGAGATAGAGAGAATTTGTGTGGAGATAGATGCTGTGTGAGATAAATAAACAGAGAGAAAGAAAGTGAAGGGGGATAAACTGAGAGAGAATAGAAAGGGGAGTGACTGACTGAGTGGGAGAGGTGTTAGGTGAGGGTGAAGTTAGATCGATCAGGAGACCGCATTAGGGTAGATAAATATGGACAGACAGAAGTTAGAAGCTTTATATAGAAATTCCTCTGGACTGTAAGCCCTATTGTCTGGGCGCCATACCCTGTGAGCACTGTGCTGATACTGGCTGTTAGCCCAGAGTACTTATTTCCAATAATATCACAGAATTTACTGACAGCTAAACAGAACCCATTAGGGCAATAAATTGGTTCCATGCAGAAAGCAGAGTTATTATATAGACTGTGCCAAGAGCAGCAGGAAATGATGATCCCTCCCCCCCCCCCCCCACCGCCCCCGCTAGACCGTGTGAGAGATTGGGCCAGAGAATCACAGTGAGGGGGATCACTGACAGAGGGGAATCAGCATTTCAGTTGTGGTGAAATAATGATTGATAAAGTTTGCACACTACTTACCTAGTTTTGTAATCCACATTTCAGTTTATATAGCACATACTATATGCATTTTAACAACCTTATCTCTCTGCACTTTGCATTTATTTGTATGTGCAGAAAATCATTTTGTTTCTGGATTTTATATTGTATGAATGCACTTCATTAATATTGTCACTGCTAATTCCTCATTGTAAATGTATCCTGGAATCTGTTCCTCATGTGAGTTATAAAGTGAAACGTTCCAATACTGGTGACTGGAGAACATCACTGCCCCTCCACCCAGTCTAAACATCCATGTCACCCAGTCCTCTCCATCTTCTGTCTTTCCCCAAATGTCATAATCATAATGTAATTGAAGTCCATTAAATGACACTTCATCACAGTTCGTTAACATGGATACCATCAACAACATGAACCACACCTGCCCTCTCTGATTCTGCAATAACAATCTGAATTGTGTTTGTCAAGTACAATTCTCTGTTAACGTATCCATGCCGTTTATCTGTTGTAACCCACGTTTCCTTCGGCACATTTTGCCATCAGATCATGGACGAAAGGTGTTCTCTCAATGGTTTACAGATATTGCAATGACTGATCTATAGTTACAGGATTTATTTCTCTATTTATGAGCAGAGAAGCATGTTTATGTTCCGTTAAACCTCTGGCATTACTTCCATATCCAATGCTGACCGACTGATTACACCTAGCCAGAATACCCTCAGTTGCATCATCTAAATTGTTAACGTAACAAATAAAAAGTTACGATTCCAGCACTGAGATTTGTAGAACACCACATGTCACCGACTGCCAACCTGAGAAGGACTATTTTATCCCCACTCTCTGCTTTCTGCCAGACAGACAAGCTATCATTTATGCCGCTACATTACCTCTAACACCACGGACCCTTATCACACTCAGTCATCTCCTTTGTGACACGTTGTCAAAGGCCTTCGTGAAATCCCGGTGGATAACAGCAATTGGCTGTGCTTGGTCAAGCCTGCTCATTTCCTCTTCAAATACTTCCAACAGATTTGTGAGGCATGACCTTCCCTTGATGAAGTGATTTTGACCTATTTTACCAAACACTTCCAAGTATTCAGAAATCTCATTGTTTACAATGTATTCCAGGATCTTACCCACGACCGAATTTAAGCTATTAACTGTGGATATTTTTGTCTTTTTCCTCATTCCCTTGTTACAATGGAGTGTCACGTACGTGGGTTTCCGATGTTCTGGGATTGTTCCTTACTATAATGATTCCTGAGAGATCACCACTATCCCTACACACCCTCTTCAGATGTCTTCCTTATATCTCTGGGATGTAGTCTATCCGGTCCAGGATAGTTAACCACCTCCAGGCCATTCAGTTTTTTCTAGCACGCTCTCCATGGTGGTGGCCAGCATACTCAGCTCTGGCCCCTCATTATCTTGAATGTTAAGGTATTACTCGCATCTTCCACCGTGAACTAATTTTTCAGTTCCTCGTCCTTTTCTTGTTCACCACTACTACCTCTCCAGTATCATTTTCCAGCAGTCCAATGTCCACTTTTGCCTCTCTTTTGTACTTTATATTTTGAAAGAAGCTCTTACAGGCTTCCTTTATATTAGTTGCTACCTTACCTCCGTATTTAATAATCTCCATCTTTATCATAATTCTTTTGCTGTCTGTTTTGTCTTTGTAAGTTTCCCAATCCGCTTGTTTCCCACTGCCCCTCGCCACATTATATGCGTTCTCATTTATTTCTATGCTGTCCCTGATTTCCCTAGTCAGCTATGGTTGCTTCATCCTCCCTCTATCTTGCCACTTTTTCCTCAGGATAAATCTCTGGTGCATCCTGAATTACTCCAAAAATCCCCTGTCATTGCTTTTCCACTGTCTTTCCTTCTGGGTCTGTGTCCCAGTTAATTCTACCCAGCTCCTCTCTCATGCCTCTGTAATTATCTTTATTCAGCTGTAATACCACTACCTCCGATTCTAACTTCTCCACCTGAAATTGCAGAGTAAGTTCAATCATATTATGATCACTGCCTCCTGTGATTTCCTTCATCCAAAGCTCCCCTCGCCTGGTATGCCTGCACAAGCTGCTACAAAAGTCCATCTCATAGACATCCCACAAATCCCTTTTTCTGCAAACCATGATCAAACTGAATTCCCAGTCCACCTGCAAAATGAAAATCCACGTGATCTCTGTAACGTTGCCTTTCCTACAGATCTTTCTATGTCCTGGTGTATCTTGCACCCCAGCACCTGACTACTATTTAGCGGCCTGTACAGAACTCCAACTGCATTTTTTTCACTTTTTTGATTCCCCAATTCTACCGACACAGATTCTACACCATCTGATTTACTTCATTTCTTCTAATTGATTCAATTCCATTTCTTCCGAATAAGACAAATTTGTCTCTCTGCCCACCTGCCTATCATTTCGACAGGATGAATATCCTTGAATATTCAGCTCACAATCCTAATCCTCTTGCAGTGATGTCACTGTGATGCCCTCCACGTCATACCTGCCAATTTGTATATGCGTCACAAGCTCATTTACATTATTCCTTCTACTGCTTGCATTCCAATATAAAAGTTCAGTTCTCTATTTACCGTTCCTCTTCTCATTGTCATTTGCTTGTCCAGCCGTTGGTACCTACACGAACCCTGGCCACTCCAACCTCTTCTGCACCCCAGATGATATATTCCAAACCCAAGCACCAGGGAGGCAGCAAAACCTTCAGGACTTTCAATCCTGGTCACAGAGAATGTTATCTATGCCTCTAAATATATTACCTGCAATTATCCATAATTTGGCAGCATAGTGACACAGCAATGCTGCCTCACAGTGATAGGGATATGAGTTCAATTCCATCCTCTGGACCCTGTCTGTGTGGACTTTGTACATTCTTCCCGCGTCTGCAATGGGAGCATTAACTCTTTTCTCTCTCCACAGGATGTCTCTGTATTTGCTTCGGATGTCTACAATCTACAGTATTTTTTTCTTTTATTTGATGGAGAAATGCTGAAAATGTGACAGATTTTTGTAAAAGCAGCCGTGGTTCGCGGATTCCCCTGGGTGTTTAGGAATCTTTCCCAGCCACTTGTCTGAGTGCAATGTCCCTGGATACTCATTTCATCTCTTTCAGTACCTCCGTCCATCGTCACTACATGCAGCCTTTCCTTTGCCACCCCGGGACTCCCCACACCCCATTGCCTAGCACTGGATACTCCCTTCGCAGGACTGTGCACACATCGACACTGGGCACTTTCTCACCTGCTGGGGATGCGGGGTAAAGACTGTGCCTTTGAAAGGAACAGAATAACTGAAATCCAATTTAATAGCAAAGCAGAGTAAACAGGCTGAATGACATCAATCTGCTCTGACATTTTGTAGTCTTCTGTTTATCCTCGTCAATCTGCAAATAAATGGTCCATATGTCTACCTTGTCAATCAGATTTGGTGGAGATGATAGATATCAGATCCTCTGGCTTTTGGACTGAGTCAGTGGGCTCTAACTTCCTGGTTAATGAATTCACACTTCCGTTTTTATAATCACGTCTATCCACTTTCAAGAAAAGGCCTTGCTGGAGTTGTGCTGAAAGGATATTTGAATTTTGGAGATGCTAGAATATGTCACTTACGAGTGAGATTCGGAGTACGAAGGTAGAACAGCTAAATACACGGCCAAAGAGCTGGTAGCACTTCTGATATATTGATCATAGGGAATAACCGTCTCGGTCGGATATACCCAAGGAGGACGGGATGGACCTGAACTGACAGCAATCTCCGATATGTGGATCATTGGGATTCGCGGGTCAGTAGGACCTAGACAAGAAGTACGGAATGGACCTGTACTGGCGGCAATCTCCTGGCAGGCAGGTTTGCTATTGTCACTCAGGAGGATTTAAACTAGTGTGGCACTGGGGAGTGGGAACCAGAGCAGTAGGTCCACAATACAGTGACTGAGGAGGAATTGGAGACTAAAACCAGTGCACCTAAGACCAACAAAAAAGACGCAGATGGCACTGAACACAATGGGACTGGCAACCTCAAGTGTTATTCTAGTTTAATGTGAGGACACTGGCTTGTAGGAATCTGGAGATTGAATGAGTACATATAACTCCAATGTAAATATTACAGAGATTTCATGACAGAGGGACAAGAGAGCAATCAATCCAGTGAGTCCAGAAATAGTTATTGAATATGCAGTGAGTGGCTGGAGACAGTTGTTTGAAGTGAAATAATTATCCAGCATTCTATCGAAATCGGACCATGTGTCATGCAATGTACTAATTGACGTGACAAAGGACGAAACTGGAATTGTCTGTTTACAATGTTTTCTGCTTTACTGATAGTCTTTTGTAATCTCCTGTCACGTGAAAATAGCAGCAGAAAATACTTCAGGGAATCTCAAACCAAATATCAAGTCAGTGTGTGATGTGTTTGGCTGAAGTGTATTTATTTCAATGCAAGTATTATTATGGGTATACAGATGAATTTAGAGCCTGAATGGGACTACGATGGGATTACGATGTTGCAAACATTATAGGGACTTGGTTGAGAAAGGGACAGGACTGGCTGCTCAACTTTCCAGGGTTTTGTTGTTTTAGATAAGATAGAGGGGTATCTAAAAGAGGCGGAGGAGTTGCATTACTAATCAGGGAGGTTGTTACATCTGCACTTAGGACGTATTAAAGGGCTCTTCTACTGAGGCAACATGAAAAGAGCTCAAGATATGATGGATGCATGTGTTAAGATTGTACTGTAGTCCCTCCAACAGCCACCGAGAGATTGAGGAACAAATATGTTGGCCGATTATTGAAACGGATATTAAAAACAGAGTTACCATAGTCAGTGACTTTAACATACCCAATATTGACTGAGAATCGTTTAGTCGGGATAGAATTTCTTAAGTGCATCCAAGAAAGTTACTTACAGCGGTATGGGGCTTGTCCAACCACAGGAGGGGCCATACTGGAACTTGTATTATAAAATGAGTCTGTCCAGGTGACTGACCATTCAGTAGAAGATCATTTTGGAAACAGTGATCACAATGCCCTCAGGTTTGACATAGCTACGATCATGGAATAAGTCAGAACCTTGTGGAAGTTAATAACTTGGTGGAAGGCAAATCCGCATCAGGAAGAAGCGAGGGGCTGGTCATTGGGAGCAGCTGCTATCAGACAAATCCACATTTTGCATGGTGGAACTGTTTATTAAATCCTGATTTCACTATCGTCTGGTGAATGTCCTCCCAACTGCTCGAATGCCAATCTATTTTGTTTGAACAGATATTTACAGGACACTGTACGTCAGAAAACAGGAGGAGACAATGGATGATTGTGTACTGTGTCCTTCGCAGGACCAGCTTGTTTCTACAGGCACTTAAAGTCTTTATTGTGGGTCAGAGACCTTCAGAATTAATATGGCACAGATGGAGGCAATTTAGCCTATCCTACATCCACAACCTCTCCAACTGCACTATCCAAAAGCAGAGAGAGTTAATGGAGATACAGAAAGAGAGAGAGAGAGAGACAGAGAGAGAGAGAGAGAATGAAACAGAAAGAAAGAATGTGAAGGGAGGTCAACACCGTGGATAGGAAGCATGGACTGCGTGGGAGAAACGGGTGTTAGAAGAGAGCGAAGCTGGGTAGATCAGGAGACACCATGAGGAAAATAGACAGAATATGGAAATTTTATTTCGATATTCCCCTGGACTGAAAGTCTTTGTCTGGTGCCATACCCTGTGAGCATTGTGCTGATGTTAGCTGTCATCCCAGATCATTTATCTCCAATAACATCACAGAGCTAGGTTGCTGACAATTAAACGGAATCCAATAGACCAATTGATAGGACCCAGGGAGAAGGTGGATTAACTTCAATAGACCGGGCGAACAGCAGCAGGAACTGATAATCCCCTGAAATACAGTGTGTGGGACTGGACCAGAGAAACTCAGTGAAGGGGAACACTGACAAAGGGGAAATCAATATCTCAGCTGTGTGCCGAATAATGATTGATAAAGTTTGCACAGCACTTCCATGGTTTTGGAATTCACATTTCAATTTATATAGCTCAAGGTCATGAGTGTATTTTAACTATCATATCTGTTTGTACTTTCCATATTTTGGAATGTATGACAAGTCGTTTTGACCCTGCGTTTTGTGTTGCATAAGCATATTGCATTACCGGGGAAGAAGGGACCTGTCTGATGGTCTGGTCTTCATCTGAACAATTCTGGGACCAGAGTCCGAACAAATCACATAAATAGGGCTTCGGTCAGATCTTTCAACAAATGTTTTAGGTTTGGGTGGGGTTTCAGTTATAGGGGAAATTAGAAAATTCGAATTCAAAGAGGAGGTAAGAGTGCAGAATGCAGGATAGTTTATTAAAATCTCCAGCACAGGCACAAATAGGACAGTGTATTGAAAATGTAAACAATCAAACTTCAAGCACACTGGACATACAAATGAAATTGAGAGGAAGCACGGTTAATACAGGACTGAGAGTGTTATAGCTGAATATATGCTGCATATGAAATATGGTAAATGAGCTTGTAGCGCAGATCGAAATTGGCAGAGACGTGCTGAAAGGTAATCAGGATTGACAATATTCAAGGGTATGCATCCTACGAAAAGATAGGTTGGTGGGGGGAGTAAGAATGAAAATAAATGAATCGTTAGAATCCTGGTCTCCTTGCTATTGGAAGAATGTTATGAAACTTGAAAGTATTCAGAAAATATTTACAAGGATTGGACTATTTGAGCTACATGGAGATGCTGAATAGGCTGGGGCTGTTTGCCCTGGATCGTCAGAGGCTGAGAGGTGACCTTATAGCGGTTTAGGAAATCACAAGGGGCATGCATGGGATAAATAGACAAAGTATTTTCGCTGGGGTGGGGGAGAACTAGAGAGTATAGGTTTAGGTTGAGAAGGGAAAGATTTAAAAGGGACCAAAAGAGCAAGTGTTTTCATGCACAGGGTGGTGTGTGTAAGGAAACAACTGTGGGAGGAAGTGGTGGACACTGGTCCCATTCCAATATTTAAAAGGCATCTGGATGGGTTGGAAAATAGGAGGGGTACGAAGGATATAGGCAAATGGGACTAGATTAGGTTGGGTAATCTGGTCGGCATGGACGAATTGGACTGAAGGATCTGTTTCCATGCTGTACATCTCTCTGACTGTACAACTTTCTGACTGTATTCTATAATGTAGGCTCAGATGGCACAGAATCAGTGTGGGTAGAATTAAGTATCCCCAAAGGTTGAATAAAGACACATAAATGGCGTTATGTTCAGGATTCCAAATATTATTCAGGAGCTGCGTCACAATATACACCAGGAGATAGGAAAGATGCATAGAAAAGGCAAAGTACAGTCGTCCTGGGAGATTTCAATACACGGGGGGACTGGGAATAACAGGCTGATAGTGGTTCGCAAAAAAAATAATTTGTGGAGTATCTTCGATAGGGCTTTTTGGAGCTGCTTGTGGTGGAGCCCACTCAGGAATAGGCAATACTGGGTTTAGTGTTGTGCAAAGAGGCAGACTATTTAAGAGAACTTAAAGTGAAGGAACACGAAGGAAGAAGTAATCATAATATGATTCAATTTATTCTGCAATTTGAGAGGGAGAAGATAGAATCACAGGTAATGGTATAGTTAGTTTCCTAGTAAGTCATTCTCCTTGTCTCTTAAACCGGGCTGAACTGTGTTTCTGCTCATGTTATGTAAATTGCGGGAAAGGGGAAATCAGTGTCTTCATTTCCAATCAAAAATTACTTTCCTGATAAATTCTACAAAGCAAATTACTATTAATAAATTGCCCACTGATATGCGAGAAGGAACCCGACTGTTCTCAAACTCCATGATCCTTCTAGCCCTGCACAGATCTACATTTCCATAACCTCCCCACTCACCAATCGTGCCCAGTACCACTATTATGATGTCCCAGTCTAATCGTCAGCCTCAGTACAACTTCTGAATAAACTTTTGTCACTATTGAATCTGGATTCATTTGTTTCAAGTCCCTTCTAACCACATGTCCATGACAAGAGAATTGTACTTGAGATGTTTAACCTGTTATCTCCACAGAATCTGTTAGACAGGAAGATAGTGCGTGGTGCTCAACTCATTTACTCTTCATGTAGAGGTATAGATAGTTATCTGTTGATGTCTCATGAAGCAAATTGATGGAATATAAAAGAAACCATCATTATGTGTAATAAACAGAAACCCATCTGCTTGCGTCATGTCCTTTAGAGAAGTCAATGAGTTATCCTTCGTTGGTCAGGTCTCCGTGTAACTGCAAACCCACAGCGATGTGGTTAACTGTTTACTGTACCGTGGACAGCTGAACCAGCCACTCAGTTTAAGATAGGGACAACATGCTGGTCTGACCAGGGCCTCATATTGCTCCTGCTCATTTCCATCAGGTAGGCGACTATTCCTTATTTTAGGTGTAATCCATCTCATTGAATCTGTCCCCGAGAGTGATGTCCATCTTGATAGGCTCCTCTGGTGCTGGGTTTATTGACATTGATACAGATGTAAGGAAGATGCAAATTTCGCATCAGTGGCAATATATAGAGAATGATGCATTTTACGCCATTAGAAAGCAATGGAGACGGCGAAGTGAGGGAAAGTAATTAATGCAATCATCCCTGAGAGATTTGTTGAGGCAGTATTTGGGGCATTGTCCACAGATTTTCTCTCCTTTATAAGGAATGTTCTCCTTACCACAGAGAGAGTTCAAAGGAGTTCCACCAAACTAATCCCTGGGATGATGGTACCATGAGGAGTGAGTGAAGATTAATCTGTCGCACTGTGGGAGAATAAGATGGGATTGCGTTGGAAGTTCAGGGGGATGGACAATCACACATGATGTTCTAAACAGACATTAATACGGTGATAGATCCCACGGCCTCTCTATTTTTGCTAACTTTATGAAATTCTAGATACTTTTAGTACCTCTGAAAACATTCCCCCCCCAACCACCCCCACTCTCCATACCAATGAGAGAGCAGAAAATCCAGACTTTGAATAAAAACTCCACATAATAATGCAGTGCATTAGTTGCGTGATCCTGCACTGAACATCATGTTAGTCATAATCCCAACATCAGCCACAATACCTTCAATCTTAAACAGTTAACTATTCCCACCAGCTTCTGATCCCCACGGAGAACATGGGGCTGCCTTTTCGGAGATGGAAGATGTCTCCTTGAGACTTGACAGAAAACATCTCGCTTCCCTCCTCACTGCCAGCAAACCACGTTAAAGTAGCACATGCTCCACAGACAATGGAGCCACGATGAACATCATGATCTGCTCCTGTGATTTGCCATGTTGGAGTATTAGTGATATCCTCCTGTTCCTGTATAAGCAGTTGCGAAGCTGAATGGCCTCTTCCTGGTCCCGTGGAACAGTTTCGAGAGACTGTTTGGGCTCCATCTGTTCCTGTTTAACAGTTCGATGTACTGACCAGACCCCTCCCCTTCCTATGTAACAGGTAGGAGTATTGAATGTATTGCCACTCTTCCTGTTCAGTAGATTTGATGGGCTGAATGCTAGCTCATATTCATGTGTAACCAGCTTGAGATGCTAAATGAGTTCCTCTTTTAACTATGGAAATGTGCAATGTCTGGCCCTGCTATTTCATAACTTTTACCAACACTTTAACAGCACAAACTGGAATGCTGTCCGGGCCTTGCTGCACATGGACATAGACTGCTTCAGGAGCTGAGGGCCGAAAATATTCTGAACATTGTGTGATCTTCAGTGATCATCCCCATTTCTGATGTAATGATGGGGAAGGACATTTATGACGCAGCTGAAAATGATTCTGTCGAGGAAGCTACCCTGAGGATCTCGTGTAGGGATGTCCCAGACTGAAAGGATTGATGTCCACAACCATGAACATCTTCCTCTGTGCGATGGCTAACCCCCAGTGGAGAGATTGTGGCTGATTCCTATTAAATTTAATTTAGTCAACGTTTCTTGATCCCATCCTGAGTCAACTCCTGTCTTGATATCAGGGTCTGTCACTTTTACATGAGCTGCTGTGTTCACTCTTTTGAACATATAAATCGGTTATTATGTATGTTTGGGGCGTGTAAGCTTCTCACAGAGGATAGTGAATGTCAGAAATTATCTGGTCAAGAGAATTCGGGGAGCTATATCACTGAAAGTATTTACAGATGAGGTAGGTGTGTTTTTGACCTGCCATGGAATTGAGGGATGTGCGAAATTGGGAAATAAAGCAGAGTAGATAACAACAGTGGATCATCCATAATCTTATACAATGGCAGGGCAGGCCTGACCATCCGCATTACCGTCCGATCCTGTTCCTTATGCGCTCATATTCTATAATAAGGAAGTTAATGATTGTAATTTTCCTGAAAATTCCGTTATTGGATGTTACAGTTACAGAGAGCAAAGCATTTTATGAGTCATCTCAGGGTGAGGTATGGGGACTGTAATCACAGTGAATCTGGATCTGCACCATGACCAACAAATGAAGCACAAGTTGCAGAGAGGAGGCACTCTATTAATAGACCAGAGGCGTCTTTTGAGCCCAGCCTGGGTTTTGAATTAACATTATTCAACCCACGCCAAACTTTGTGTAACATTTGTGAGGGACAGAAGGAGATCCTGTATTACTGTGGACCAGGTATTTCGAGCAATTGGCCTCTGTCTACACCTGTGCAGGAGCTGTGAGGGGCTGAATGGAATATAGGAACATCGGACTGAGGAGTAGGAGTGGGCCATTAGGCACTTTGTCTTTGCTCTGCCACGCACTAAGATCGTAGCTGATCTCATTGTGGTCTCAGCAGTACTTTTTCTGCACGTGCACCATTTTCCTACATTCACTTGTCTATCAAATATTTAACAGACACAACTTTGAATAAATGTAAACATCCAGGCACCACAAACTTCTGAGGAAGGGAACTCCCACTTCAACAGCCCTTTTAGAATTTGTCATTCGTGGTCCAATCAATATTGCAGGGTCAGTGTGTCATTTTGCTGTCACACTGCTCCACCTATTACAACAAATTTCAAAGTTTAGTGATATGGTTAATGATATAAATGTCAGCCTGGCCCATCTTCTAGAATAGTGTGAAACACACACACAGAGATCTTAAGACAAACAGAAAAATGAAAGTTTTCCAAAGTTTCATAATAGTTGAACTCATAATAAATGGAGAGATGATAGACTGTCCCAAATGCTATTCGGTCCTCTGAAGTCATTAGTTTAGATTCCTTACAGTGTGAAAACAGGTCCTTCAGCTCAACAAGTCCACACCGACCCTCACAAGATTAACTGATCCAGTCCCATTTCCCCCTGGCTAATGCACCGAACACTATGGGCAATTTAGCATGGCTAATTCACATGACCTGCACATTTTTGGACCAGTGGGAATAAACCGGAGCACCCGGAGGAAATCCACGCAGACACGAGGAGAATACGCAAACTCCACACAGACAGTCGCCCGAGGCTGGAATCAAACCTAGGACCCTGGTACTAGAAGGTAGTAGTGCTAACCACTGAGCCGCTGTGCTGCCCATTCTGCTCAGGCAAGCTACTTGTGATGTGGTTTCTCCCCAGAATACTTGTATTTAGCTGAATTCCCTTTGCTTCAGACGGTAGAGAGATTCCAATGAACCTCTCGTCAGAAATACTCCACGACTCATCAGGTAGAGGTGAGTCAGAGATTTACTGTTGCCAGTTGGAACAAAAGAAGATAGAGGGATCAATCGGCTGCTGCTTCTCAGGCAGGGAACATTGTTCTCCCTCTCTGTGTTGAAACATGCAATCAAGTCAACTATTTCCTGTTAGCAACAGCTTCCTGTGTAACAGCTCAGATGTTTATATGGCGTCCTGTGCAGTAAAATGTACTCAATGAGCTAAAATGATTAGTTCTATTTTCCTCTGCAACTTGTTAATTAGCCAGAAAATACTCCTCCAGTCTCATGGTAACGATAATGACTGGCTAAATGAGGTGGCCCCCTATATTTGTCACAGCTTCGAGGGGTGGATGGAGGGCACACTACATAGGGTAGTAGTAGCAGTATTTCCCTGTTACAGCATCGAGAGTGGATTGAGGGAACAACACATGTGGTAGGGGCAGCAGTGTATCTCTGTAACAGCATCGAGCGTGGATTACGTGAACAACACATGGCGTAGGGATAGCAGCATGTCTCTGTAACAGGCTCGAGGGTGGATTGAGGGAACAACACATGGGGTAGGGGCAGCAGTTGTCCATTAGGCGACACCAGTCAGAATGCTCATGGCTGACCCGATTGTGTTTGACCATCCGTCTCCTGTAAGTTCTCAATAAATATTGACTCTCCTGTCCAGCAAAGATCAGTCGAGCTCTGCCTTGAATATCTTCAAAAAACGAGTCTTCACTGCTCCCTGAGGATGAGGACCCTACAGATAGTACAACACTAAAGTGAAAGGGGCGACCTTATTTCAGTGTGGAATGTGTTGTTTTAAACTGTATTTACCTAACATGAAATCGCCAACTTTTTTGAAACACAAGGACAGAATAATTACGCATAGACATAAACCATTCAGCACTCTAAACCTTTCCAATAGGACCACTGACCCTTTTCAATCAAATATGTATTAAATTCATTCCCTGCTCCCGTCCTAGGAAGAGAATAACTGATAGCATGACACCACACGAACATTAAAAATGCAGAATTAGGACATTCGGCCCATCGACTCTGAATGCCAGAGAAATGAGAGATTTCTCAACATCATTCTCCTGACAACTCTCTGTAACACTTGACATGCTTATTCATCAAAAACCTACCTATCTCTGTCTTATAAGCACTAGTGTCTGTGTCTCTGTGGGGCTGTATGTGCTTTGTGTGTGTTTGTTCATGTGCCTGTGTGTTTGTGTATTTATGTGCTGACATCGGTTTATCTGTGTATGAGCCTGTGCGTTTTACTTGTGCTTGTGTCTATTAGTGTGCGACTGTCTATATCTCCGTATGCCACTACACGTGTGCGGTTCTATCTCCGTGTATGAACGGTGACTGACAGTACATTAGCGTATTTACATATGTCTCTGAATATTTTTGTGTCTGTATCGCTCTGCGTTCTGATATTTGTTGTTTTGGGAGGGAGAAAATTGTGAGAACAGACAGAACGGTTAAAGTGCGAATTGCCTTTCACTGGACATTGTTCTTTTACTGAGTTGGAGGGACATGGATTTCGAGGAATCTCCAAACGACACGTCCCGGTCCTCTCTGGCTCATACCAGGGTCCTCCCCATATGGTTGGGGTGGGGATGGAGGCGGATCAGATATCGGGTGCTCCACCATCTGGCTTGGCCCTTTCTCTCCTATTACAGTCCGTTTCTGCTGGAATGGGAGAAAGGGGGAGGGAGTGGTGGTGGGAGTGTGTTTCCCTGCTGTTAATGCTGGTGTAGGTGGAGGGGGAGGGGGAATGTTGAGGTGTCCGGAGGGAGTCAGTCCACAGTGTTGTATCCATGTAGTGTTATTAGTGTTGGGAGTATAGTGGAGGGAGAGAGTGCGCGGGGTGGGAGGGGGGATGGTGGAAGGTGATTAATTCAATAGTGAGAGTGGTAGTGCCTGAGCCTTATTTGGATATAAGGTATGAGCCTTGTTAGGGGGTAGGTGCTACAACTGGTAGTGAGTGTGAGGGCGCAGAGATCGTATGGTGAAAGTTAAGCTGGCAGAGTGGGGAGGATATTGATGCTTGACCTGTGATGCTGGTCATTTCTTCAGATCATGTCAGCGTCGAGGTGACCCTCCCAGAATGGTTTGTTCACGTCTATCACTAATAACGCCACAGACCCTGTCCCTCACCTTCCACAGAATCAGTTTGGGTGGATCATACAAATAGGAAGGAGAAGCAAGCATTAGTGTATTAGTGTATTATTTACTCTCGGGCAAATTCTGCGCACTCTATGTTCTGTAAATTAGAGATGCAAATATTTTATTATTGCATGATCTCAAATTGCCTGCCAATGTTGTGAAAAATAAATTCCATAAGCGTATAACAGGTTGTTAGAAGAGTATGTTGTGACTCAAAAAAGAGAGCAGGTTATTTTGGATTTGGTGTTGTGAGGTAAGAAGGACTCATTAATAACCTTGCTCTGAGGACTAGAGAGGTTAATATACTGCATTCTACACGGCGCCTGCATACAATCTCGAATGTTTGAACACGGAGTGCTAGACACGAAATGGTTGTGAGAATATGAGAATCATGGAGTCCTGCAGCTTGGATACAGGCCTTTTGCACCAAAGTGGTCCGTGCCGACCAAAATGTCCATCCATGCGAATTCCATTTCCCTGCCCTTGTCCCTTATTCTCCTAAATCTTTCCTAACCGCGTATTTGTCTAAAAGCCTTTTGAATTTTGTTAATGTACGTGCCTCAATCAAACTGCTGTCTGCTAATTCCATATGTCTACCAACCTCTGCTTAAAAATCTTGGCGCTCAGGATCATTTTTATTCTTTCACCTCTAACCTGATGTCCTCTAGTCTTTGATTCCCAAAACTGGGGAAAAGAATGAGTGCATTCACCTTATTGACGCATCTCATGTTCTTATAAATTTCTATACGATTTTCCCTCAGTATCTTCCACTTAAAGGAAAATGCCTTTCCAAAATCTCCCTACAACTCAGACCATTGAGTACTGGCAACATCCTTGTAAATTTCTTCTGTCCTCTTTCCAATTTAATCACATCCTTCCTATGGCAAGTGAACAAAACCGAACACAATACTCCAAGTGCATGTCTCACCAGCGTCCTGACCAACTGCAATATAACTCTCGAACATCCATACTCAATGCCCTGACTAATGAAGGCCAGTGTGCCAAAAACCTTTTTCACTGCCCTGTCTACGTGCAACTACTTTCAGCCACGGATCTGAGCACCAAGGTCCCCCTGTTCCACTACATTCCTTCAGGGTCTAACATTCACCACGAAATTTCAAAAAGCAACATCCCACATATTAATCTCCATTTGCCATTTCTCGGCCCACTTCCCCAGCTGATAAAGGTCCTGCTCCAATTTCTGATAACCTCACTGTTCACAGTCCTGCCTATTTTATTGTCATCAGCCTAATTACTAATCATGCTTTGCACATTCTCATCCAAATCATTGATATAGATAACAAACAGTAATAGGCCCAGCACCGACCCCTGAGACACTCCACTCGTCACAGGCCTCAAGTCCAGCAAGTATCCTTCCAGTATTAGCCTCTGCTTTCTACCATCAAGCCAATTGAGTATCCAATTTGCCATAGTCCCATGGATTCCATGCTATCGAACCTTTCAGAGCAGCCTATCATGTGGAATCTCAGAAATTTGTTTGTGTGGAGTTTGCATATTCTCCCCCTGTCTGCGTGGGTTTCCTCCAGGTGCTCCGGATTCCTCCCACAGTCCAAAGATTTACACGATAGGTGAATTGGCCATGCTTATTTGCCCAAAGTGTTCAGCGATGTGTAGATTTGCTGCATCAGTCGCAAAATATAGAATCGGACGGGAATGGGTCTGGGTGGTTACTCTTCGGAGGGGCAGGGTGGACTTGTTGGGCCCAAGGGCCTTTTCCACACTGTGGGCTTTTAATGATTCTGTGAAAGAAGAACACAAAGACTACATAAATCTGCAATCTGTATTGCAAAGAAAACAAAGTAAAAGCAGGGTCAAATGTGGAATTTTGCAATCGGGAGAGGAGAGGTTATTGTGGAGAACAGGGAAATGACGAAGAAAGCAGCCAGTTACTTTGCATCTGTCATTACGGAGGAAAATCGCTGAGAAATACTAAGTGATCACATGGAACTTGTGGAACTAAAGACATAAAGTCAATTCATATCAGTAACAAGGTAATAGTTGAAGGCTAGCATAGTAGTATTGTAGCTGGATTGAGCATTGCTAAGTCTGATGAGCAAGTTGTATTTCGTATCAAAATATTAGAAATAAATCAGCAATTGTGCTGTCGATGACTTTTTTTTTCCTGTACATTCTGCAGAGGCTGGAAGTTAGTAAATGTGTTCCAAGCATTGTAGATGGATGGGAGGGATTCAAACAACTGCAAAGGGAAGAAGAGATAGTGTGGAGAACTGCAGACCGATTAACTTGACATCTGTAGGGAAACTGATGGAATCTATTATGTAGGATCTGATATTGGATATTTCTAAATTGACAGCAACATTGGAGAGAATCAGAATGTACTGACAGAGTCTGACAGAGTGTTCATATTTGACAAACTTCAGAACGATTTTAATTTGTTTATTGCAACATAGAAATGGCATATTTCGGTTTTGAAGAAGGCTTTTTTTATCAGAACTCATGCAGTGAATTCATAAATAAAGTAATGTAAATGGTAATTGGAGAAATATATAGAAGTGGAAAGTTAAAGTCAGGTTCGCCTTCATTTAAATGAATCAGAACATAGTCGGAAGGTCATGTTGAAGCAGTTTCACAGCTTGCTAATGAAACTGTACATAGAGTATTGAGTCCAGGGTTGGTGACCCACTCTGAGAAAGAATATACTGACCACGGAGGATGTGCAATGGACAGTCTCCAGATTAATCCCTCAGATGGTGAGATTGCCTGATGTGGAAACTCGGCCTGTGTTCTTTAGAGTTTCAAAGAATGAGAGGTGATCATAGTGAAATTTAGAAAAGTTAATAAACATATGACAAGGTGGAAATAAACAGGATTTTTCTCTGGCTGCCTACTCTACATTTACGGCTAATAATGTCAGGTAAAGGATGGACCATTTCAGACTGCAATAAGAAGTCAATTCTTCATTTGAAGGGGACTGACAAACACAGCGACATGGAAACCTGCTGGCAGGACAAGATTAGGGAGAATCCCCAGATATTCAACTAGGACGTCAAGTGGAACAGAATAACCAGGGAACAGGTAGGACTCATAAGTGACTTGCCAAGTTTCATCCAAATCAACTTTGTGGCAGGAGACAGAAGGTCTGCTGGTAGAAGTCTGTTTGTTTGACTGGAGACCAGTATCTAATCGTGTACCACAGGGATCAGTGCTGTGTCCCAAATTATTTATGATTCGGAGATGCCAGTGTTGGACTGGCTTGGCCAAAGTTAAAAGAGTTACAAACACCTGATGATATTCCAACAGTTTATTTGAAGGCACGATCTTTCGAAGAGCATATTCGCGTGATGAAGAAGCAGCGCTGCGAAAGCTAGTGCGTCCGAATAAAACTGTTGGATTATAAAGTGACGTTTCATGATTTTTAACCTTATTATTTATAGTATTCATAAATGATGCATCTATGAATATGGAAGGGATTGGGGTGAGTGTGATAAATCAGTTTGCGTTTGACACAAAGCTTGGCTGGTTGGTTGGCAGTGAGGAGGAAGGCCTTATATTACAGGAAGATACAGATGGAATGATGAAATGGGTGGATCAATGGCCGATGGAATGTAACCCTGATAAATATGAGGTGATGTACTTTGGAAGAAGCAACCAGACAGGGGAGGACTCAAAGAATGGCAGCACACTAGGAAGCTCAGAGGGTGCTGCTCCACATATTGGGTGGCACACTGGTTAGCACTGCTTCCTTACAGCGTCAGAGACCAGGGTTCAATTCCCGACTCAGTCGACTGACTGTGTGGAGCTTGCACATTCCCCCGTGTCTGCGTGGGTTTCCTCTTGTTGCGCCGGTTTCATCCCACTGTCCAAAGATGTGCAGATCAGATAAATTGGCATGCTAAATTGCCCGTAGTGTTAGGTAAAGGGGTGCATGTCGGGGAATGGGTGGGTTGTGCTTTGGTGGGTCGGTAGGGCCTGTTTCCACACTGTAAATAAACTAATCTAATACCCGTGAATGTGATTAAACAGCTTAATGCACAAGTTGACAAATCATAGCGCACATAAACATAGACTCTATTCATGGAGGCACAGATTATAAGAGCTATGTGTAACTTTGGTTAGGCCAAATGGAATACTATGTACAGTTCTGGGAACCACATTACAGGAAGTATGTGATCGGACTGGAGAGGGTGCAGTGGAGATTCACCAGGCTGTTCCCTTGGAGGTGGGGGATAGGTGACATGGAAAAGAGGGTGTGACAACAGAGAAACAGGCTTTTAGCAGTGGTGAAAAGAGAAGATGGTATAAAATGAGTTTAAATCAAGATGTCAATGGGGGAAAGGGGTTCTCTCTATTGAGTGCAAGATAAAGAAGACACAACCACATGAGGTCATACGGAGGCCAGGAGGGAGAATGCTAAACATGTGGTATTTTATAGATCTGACCAGAGATACATTTTCACTGTAGAGATCACTGCCGTCAGGCAAAGGAATTCAGGTGCTTGCCAGCTTATTGGCACTAGTAAGATTTTCATGCTGCCTTAGTATTGTAACATAAAGAAGAAAACAAATAACAGTATGAAGTTTGGCCTGAGCGTTGTTTACCTGTCACTTTAACATTGTTTCAAATTTACAGTGTTTATCTTTAAATGTTTGTTCTTGAAGTGAGTATCAGATGGAGTATAGGAGGTTGAGGGGTGACATTATAGTAATTTACAAAATCAGGGGAGACTTGGGCAGGGTGAAAAGCCGAGGTCTTTTCCACAGGATAGGAAAATTAAATCATAGAGCCATAGATATATGGTGGAAGAGGGAAGATTTAAAGGGGAGGAAGAAGAAACTGTTTTTTGCACAGAGAGTGACGTGTTTATGGAATGAGCTGCCAGAGGAAGACTGGCAGATGCAAGTACAGCTGCAACATTTAAAAGACATTTGGACGAACATGTGAATGGGGACCGTTTAGAGGCATATGGGCCAAATGCAAGAACATGGGAATAGTTTAGTTTGGAGAACCTGGCCGGCATGGACAAGTTGGACCAAAGATTGTGTTTGCATGTGATAAGGCTGTATGAATATAGAAAGCGAAGAAAAGGGAAGAAAAGATGTGATATAAGTAAATTGGCAAGAAATATAAAAACAAGCAGCACGAGCTTTTCCATGTATGTAAGAGTTAAAGAGGTGTGTGAGAGTGATCTTTGATGAAAAGGACGTCAGGAAAGTATATTGAGGATATTTAGAGGGTGTGACTGGGGAACTGGATACAGGGAACAGACAGATAATTTACACCGGTATTTTACATCGTTCCTCACAGGTAAAGGTGCTGTAAATATTTCAATGGTATAAGCAAAATGTTAACAGCAGGGAAAATATTGAGCTGTCTCTAACAGAAGGAAGAAGGCATTTCTCAAACAGATAAGACCAAGGGTAAGCAGGTCATCAACAATTCATAGCTGGTTTTAAAAGAAGTGGTCACAGAGTGGCTGGTGGGTCTGTGTGAATTATTCCACAACTCTCTGCATTAAAGTAGTGATCCAGTGAAACTGGACACCCTCCAATGTGGCGCTTGTCTTCAAGAATCGAGCGAGACTGAAAGCAGGAAACACTTAGCCTCACCATTATTGCTGGGAATCTGTTATTAAGGAACGAAATGCAGAACATTTAGAAAAGCTTCAAACAGAGTCAGCATGGTCTTGTTAAAGGAGAACTACATTTTGCTTGTAAAATCATGCAAAGTTTTTCTGGAAATCCATGAGAATGTAACAAGTGGCCTTGATAAAGGGGGACTGGTAGACACGAGGCTTTCTAGAGATTTTCCACAAGGTATCGCAAAGTAAAGGTTCTTATATAAGACAGAAGCTCATCGTCTGACAGGTAATGAATTAGCATGGATGGCACTTGGTAAATACTTACAAATCGGAGAGTCAGGATTCAACGATATTTATAAAAAAATGTATCTACTGGAGTACCACAAATATCAGTCTGATCGCAAAAGCTGCTTACAAGAGCTGCATTCAGCTCCTGACGGCGGGAGCTGAGTGCAATATACATTCGAATTTGAGGATGACACTGACAACCAAAAGGCAGGCGATTATTAAATGGAGAGGACTCCCAAAAAAGGAACAGTACAACGGATTGGTCTGTTCCTGTATATAAAACATTGCGTCAGAATGTTGATGCAGAAATGTTGGGTCATTAGACTGGTTCCTGGAATGAAAGGATTGAATTATTGAAAACATCAGAAATGCTGAGGTGATTATTCATTGTAGTTTAAATGAATGAGAGTGTCATTACTGAAACGGATAACATACAGAGGGGGCTTGACAAGGTCGGTGTTGAGAATGTGGTTCCACACCAGAGCAGAGTCTCGAAGTCAGGGATGTAGATACAGAATAAGGAATATCGATTTCAAACTGAGATGTAAAGAAATGTCTTCTTTCAGAAGGTAGTGAATGGCTAGAATTTCCTAACCCCGAGAGTTGTGGAGGTTGGGTCACTGATTATATTTACAGACGGGTGGATTGGTTTGTGACATTTCAGCGAGTTGAGGGATGCAAGGGGTTAGCAGGAAAGTGGAGTTGAGCCGTGGAGTAGATCAGCCATGTTCTTCTTGAATGACAGCGCAGGTTCCTATTTCTTACGTTCTTATTTATGTTTTTGGAAAATATTTGATTATTTTCCTGGAAGTCATGACGTAAAATGTTGCATTCAGAGACGGCAGAGGATTTGTCTGAGTTGACCTTGTGTGGGGCATGGGGGCTGTATTCAATGTGAATCTGGGCCTGTAACATGACCTACATCAGGAGCAGGAGTTACAGAGAGGGGAAGCCTGAAAAGAGGGATTGGGGGAGGGGTGTCAATGCCTGACCCAGCCTGGATTTTCCTTTACATTTGCCAAACAACACCAAACCATCAGAGTGGTCTCAATCTGCTCCTGCACAGCAGGAGCAAAGGGCTGAATGGAACGGACACGACTGGGCCATTCGGAACTTTGACACTATTCCACCAGTCAATAAGGTCATGGCTCATTTCATTGTGTTCCCAGCTGCACTTTTCTCTGATTTCACAATGATTCCTGATTCACCTGTCTATGGAAAATCAGACAAAGTCAGCCTCTATATAATATGAAGATTCAGCCCTCCCAATCTTCTGGGCGAGAGAATTCCCACTTGAATGAATTCCCACTTTGTGAATTTCTCCTCAGTCCGGTTCTGACTGAGGTTGGAGGGTGTCACTGTTTCCATTTCTAGTCCCACTCCTGCACTGCTCACAACAAATTTTAAATGTAATCAGGTTGGTGATATGGCCAATGTTAAAGGTCTAATACAGGTCAAGTTCAGTTATCAGAACAAGCCAGTTGAATTTCTTCAGTCAGCTACAAGTAATTAACCGAACTAACTGAGGAGTATGATGAATATGTGATTAGCACTGTGGCCAAACATCACCAAGGAGCTGGTTTCAATTCCAACCTCAGCTGAGTTTGAACATACCCCACGCATCTGTGTGGGTTCCCTCCCAAAGCTCCAGCTTAGAGTGGATTTGCCATGCTCGATTGCCCATTGTCCCCTTCATGGTACCCTTGTCAGTGTGGGGAACTTAACCTGCGCTGCTGGCCTCCCTCTGCATCACAAACCTGCCGTCCAGCCAACTGATTGGGAGACAGTGTAACTGTTACAGACAGGAACAGGCACAGGAAAAGGGTAAGAGAAACTTTCATAACAAGGAAACAGGTACAATTCAGATAACGGTCAAGATTACAGCTGAGGATAAAATGTACTCTGTTCAAAATTGTATTTCATACCGTGACAAGTATAGAGAAGCAGTGTTTGGCTGAATACAATAAAGTGAGACAAAGTGAAGTAGCCAGAATTACTAACTGTGATTGGATATAAAATAAGTTTATATTTTTGCAGGAACCCAGGGGGTAGAATGACTGAAAGTTCCGCTACCTGAAAATGGGTATTCTTTGGAACACTATCTGGAAAATTCCATATTCAATGTGTGTGTGTGTGTGTGTGAGCTGGGTGGTGAGCTCAGACCATGCTCGGTGGGGCTGGTGGTGAGGCCTCCTCCGGGAAGAGAATGGAACCCCCTACTAGCCCATCCACTAGGACCTCTGTGCCTCTGATGAAAAACCGTGGTGTTAGCTCCACTTACCTGCCATTCTCGGGGTCAACTGTGCAGGGTGGTTTCATACTGAGGAAGTACAACAGTGTGCCCATTGGCCATTGAAAGATGGCACCAGTGTCAGTGATCGTAGAATAGCCAGGGGCATCAGTGCGATGGTGAGTCCCTCCAGCCATGTTGGGTTGGAGAATTGGGGGGGCATTGAATGCGAGGAACACTATGAGATTTAGTGGGTAGTTAATGTGGTGAGTTCGATAAGATAGCGCCATGAATCTAGTTCAGTCTCGTACAGATAATCCCTTTGTCACACTCAATAAAAGTGTCACTGAGACAAACTATTGTTAGATTCAGCCCAATGAGTCGAAGACTCTGCTGACCCCACACCCAGTTACAAAGTTGCAGAACAAATGTTCATCTAAAACTCTCCCCCATCTTTATTGACGTCAATATCCTCTTCACCTATCATCCTGGGAATACTGGCTCATGTTGTAGGATGCTGTTGAAATGCTTTCATTTCAGCATTCTGAAACCTGTGATCTTACATGAAATTGTCTCTCAATCTCCCTTTCGCTTTTTTCCCCAAAATCCTTTTTATCGTTGGTAGTTAAACTGATTTCTCCGCCATCTCTCTCTGGCAGGAACGAGGGAATACAGACCAGGCAATAAGGACTCAGTATCAGAGTGATCATGTAACTAGACGGGTAATTCAGAGGTACGGGCTGTGACTCCAAGGCAGTGTTTAACATCCTACCACAGCCGATGTCAGAGCTTAAATTCGAATGACAAAAATTGGAATAAAACCAAATTTCACTCATGGAAACTAGAAACCGTTAAGATTTATTTTTATTATTTTACTGACAGTCTTTGTGAAAGAATCTTAACATTATTACCCAATCTGAGCTCAGTGTAACTTCAGACTCATAGCAACATTGTTGGCTCCATTTTGTCTTGACAAATGGCCGCGTGGTCATGGACAATTAGTGATGGACAACAAATGCTGCCCTTGCCCGTGATGCTGGAACCCCGTGAAACAACAGTAAAGGTGAAATTAATCAAAGAACGGTGGGTTCTAGAGATCGAAAATAAAATTCTCCAGCGTCTGAAAGTGTTAGAGAATCTCGCAGGTATGGAAGCCTCTGTCAGGAGAAATGCAGATAATGTTTTGACTCTGCTTAATAACTGAAAGCAAACTGGGAAATAATATTATTTATACAGGTATCATGGATGGTTCGGTTGGAGAGAGAGGTGGGGGCTAGGTTTAAATTGAATGGATGGTGAAATGGCCAGAAAAAGAGAGGAAAAGAAATGAAAAGTGAGCAAAGGGATTGCTGATGATGAACTGAAAGGAAAAAAAGGCAAGTTATTCTCACATTTCCCCATTTCTCATATTCCTGAATATCGTGTCCATTTAGATATGTCCCTGTTTAAAGTGAATTAGGTTCCCTTATCTCTCTTCTCTGAGTGTGATGATCAAATCCATTAGCAATACTGGTGCTGCCCTTATAGTTACTGAGATATAGAGGAAGTTAATGTTACATTGTCAACTGTTTCTTTGGAGAGAGAACCTCTTCCTGTGGGAGTGTGCAGAGATGCAACGGCTTGCTCAGCCACGAAGATAAACTCAGGAGTGGAAATAGTTTTTAACACTGAGCGCGTGCACGTTCCATGTGGGGAATTTACTTGTTCCTGTCATTGGAAAATCAGTGGAGTTTCTGTGGATGCTTATCTCGGGTTTGTATTGTCAGCTGCTGGGTCTGGTGACCCCACTCTACACACTGCATTTACAGAGTGTCTGGGTCTATGGTAAACAAATGGAGATGAGGCTCCACATAAGGAAAGCTCTATAAATAGGGAGGTGCAGGACAGTACATTATCTTTCCTGGGATTTCCCGGGACATTTGTCTAAGCTGGACCAGGTGTCAGGTATGAAACCAGTTTGTTTCAAAATTGCGGTGGTCACAAAGCTGTGTCCCCTCCTTCAATATACTGTGTAGCCTCACACCAGTGACAGGACTGTGTTAATGCTCACCATAAATTAAACTGGATAAATTCTGGAACTTTTAAGACAGGGGTGAGTAACATATCCACCATCATCGGAGTGCAGTCCTCCGATATATTCACTGGCTGACAGAACCCATCTGTCCACTGAGAGCAATATATTGTGCCCATCTCCCTGAGAAAGATACAGAAAGAAACTTCCAGAAATACAAGGGAACAGAGTGACTGGTAAAAATGAGGAACATCAGGAAATTAGAATTAATAAAAGGTATGTCTTTTCAAATCTCATTGAATTTAAGGTTGGTATATTGCTGCATCCGATGAGCTATATCCCAGAGTATTGAGGAGGTGGCAGTAGAGCGAGTGAAAGAATTACTGATTATTCTTCAAAGCTGGTTAGATTCTGGAAAGGATCCTCCAGACTGGAAAGCAGCTTTGTAAACCTAAATATTTAAAACAGGACGGAGAGAGCAAACAGCAAACTAAACAGTGGTTAGCTTGATATAAGCTGTGAGAAAGACATTGGAACCTTTTGTGAGGAATGTGACAACCAGACACTTGGAAAATAATGACATGATTTGGTAGAGTCAATCTCGAGTCAGGAAGGGGAAATGACCTTGATCTTTGATAAACCTGCTGGATATTGTGGAGATTGTCTGCTGTGACATCGACAATTGAGAACCAGTGGGAATGAAGTATTTGAATTTTCAGCAGACGTTTGACATGGTTGAATACAGATGAGTGGGGAGTCCATGGGTAGGTAGGGGTGGAATACACCGAATGTATTAAAAGTTGGATAATCGAGAGAATGAAGAGAGTAGTATAATTATCTGGAGTGAAGGATTAGTGTTTGTGCAATAGCTCTTCCCAAGATATAAAATATTTCAGATATGAACAACAAATATCATCATTCACATTTATGATCATTAAATAGTATGAGGTTGGGAAGTGCTCTTGTTGAAACAGACCTGGATGTGTTTGGTCATAAGTCACAAACAGAATTTTTACACAGCAGGTAGTAAATGATATGTGGCTCTTCATGCAAAATGATTAAAGTACCAGAGTAAATGTATCTTTCCAAATGATAGTGTTTTGTTGAGAGACTGTTAGGGGTATTGTGTACAGGTTGAATCAGCTTTATAAATAATGATCTTGTCAGCGATTCAGTCCAAAGGGGTTTCACCAGACTGGCATGATGCTACCATGTGGAGAAAGTGAAGAAATTTGTGCTTAATAAAGTACGTTAAGGTGTTTGTGAGTTTATATTAAAAATAATGCTGAAGCACATTGAGTGTTGAAGATACAAAATTGCCTTATTAGATCAATTAAAGGAATGCCCAGGCAAATTCACATTTCCTATATATTGGAGTGCAAATATATCAACTGTAAATATATTGCTCGTGCCTGTTCTAGTCGAGGAGAAATCTGCACGGTAACAGCATGTAGATTGTGGTTTTTGAGGGTGGTGATGGTGGGCGGTTCAGCTCGTAACAGTATTGCAAACGGACAACGCAGCAGAATCATCTAGCCTGCGATAAGAAAACATGCATCATTCTCCCTCACGACTAAATTCACGAGAGCAATGGGTAATGGGAGATGTGATCAAGAAGTAGCGGTGCCAATATTCAATCCAGTCCAGTAGTTTTTGTGAACTGAAGGAACCATACTGAAAGGGATTAAATGGAGCTGTTTGTTCAGTGACTGTGATTGATGCCAGTCTCCATGGATCCTGGTTGTGTCACTGGATGTTTTCCGTCTCCTATTAGTAAGGGGCCTCTTGCAATGGTTCATGCCATTGTAGCAGCAGATGCATCAATTCCAACGCTCAACTCCACAGCTGCAGAGACACAAAAAGGAGATTGAAACATCTGACAATAGTCTGGAATGATCCAGAAATGGATCAGAATCTGAGAACATTAGACTGGAATGCTGCAACAAAGGACAGGAGTTTATCTGAGGGTCTCTTCTTTTTTTCCTGGTCTCGGTCAACATTATCATTTCGGATATATGGTGCACTGCTGATTATCCAGGCGGGTTACTATCCTATCCTCGCAATTGTTGGTGTTCCTGGTAAGTTTCTTCATCTCTATCCATTTATTAATCTCTTCAACTATGGCGAACTTCTTTGCTATTTCTGTTATCTATATTTGACAAAGACGAAAGCTATTGTCCTCAGTTTCAAATGCAAATTCCATTAATTACCCACAAATTTCAGAACCGCCCTCACAAACATCTGAGAACAAGACTGTTCACAATACCAAAGTACCTTTCATCCCTGAATTCATTTATGTCTCGGTATTCTGACCAGCTCGATTATATGCCCAGTCACCATCTTGGCTTCAATGCTGACGCTTAATTATCCATTATCTGTGCTTCGGTAAAATTCAGACGTTATGGTTTCACCTCTCTTCTAAGCACTCTTTCACTTGCAAATATTTCGATCACATCTTTGTTCTTGTCTCTAAAATAACTTAATGACAGGAACACTCTCTCAGAGCAGTAATGTCGGAAGAAATGTAATTCAGATGCACAGGTTCTTACACAAAAAGACACTGTTCCACATCCTACCGCAGATGATGTCAGAAAGTAAATACACAAGACAGGAATTTGGAAAAAAGCAAGTTTTACCAATAACAACCATTACTTCTCCAGAATTTTGTCTATACGTTTATCTATTTCACTGATGTCCTTTGGTAAATAGATCTTCAGTTACTCTCTGGTCTGACTTAAGTTTGATGTGAGACCCACATCAATGTGCTTGGTTCTGTACGCCTGAAAGAATGACCTCGCAGTCAATGACATTTGGTTAGGTCAACAAATGCTGCCCCTGTCAGCGATGCAGACATTCCAAATAATAACAAAATTAAAGGTTATATAAAGTAAAGAATTATGCAACATATCAGAAACAATAAAGAACGAGAAAGTGCCAGACAAACTGAGCAGATTTGGCAACCCCCTCGGGTCGAGAGAAAAATAGAATTGGCAATTCGTTTCATACATCAGAACTGAACACAGTTGGGAAATAATGTGATTGATGTTGGTGACACCGACATCTGTTATGAAGGGGAGAAGGATTGAGTAGAATAGATGGAATAAGAGAGAGATAGAGAGAAAGAAACAAACAAAGGGATTGTTGATGGTCAGCTGTGATGGAAATAAAAACTGAAATTAAACATTACTTATGTTTTTCCTGTTCCCATATTATTGATAATCATGACCATGTAAGGTATATGTCAAAGTCCCTGCTTAAAGTTATTTATGTCTGTTGTTCTCTCTTCCCTGAGTGTAATCATCTTCCTTTATTCAGTAATGGGATGCTGGGCCAGTATTTAATTCCCTTTCCCCATTGTCCTTGAGAAGGTGTTGGTGAGCTGTCTTCCAGACCTACTGCAGTCCATGGGCTGTAAATAGTCAGTGCTGAGATCCATGCGGTTTCTTTTCTTTGAGGCTTTGAAGTGACTGATATAACTGAGTGACTGGCTTGGCTATTTCAAACTGCAACTGAGAGTTAACCACATTGCTGTGGAGTAACATGTAAGCCCGACCAGCTGAAGATGGTAGATTTCCTTTTCTGAAGGGCATGAGGGTGCAAAGTAGGACAATCGACATTGGTTTCATTGTTTCATTTGATTCTTAATTCCTGATATTTTATTGAATTTCATTTCCAACATTTGCCGTTGTGGGATTCGGATCCGGTGTCTGGGTCATTACCTGATTCCCTGGATTAATATTCGGAGATAATACAGCTAGATCATCGCCTCCTCAGTATTTCCAATCAACTTGAATGGCAACAGTGATGCTGTTGTTTGTGTGACTTGGCTTCATAAGGCAAATGAATGATTGGCAAAAAATTCTATCCTTCTCAGTTTGTATTTATGAGAAGGCGAGATGATGGGAAGTGCTCTTGGGGAAAAGGAGCTGGATGTTTTTGATCATGAGGCACTAACAGAATTCATGCAGAGCAGTCGGGTACTGGCAGGTGGGACTAGATTGGGTTGTGATATCTGGTTGGCACGGACAGGTCCGACCGAAGGATCTGTTTCCATGCTGTGCATCTCTATAACTCTATGACTCAGCAAGTAATCAGCACAACAACTGAGTAGTATCGTTCATTACAAAGTGATTAAAGAATAAGAGTGAAGATACCGTCCTTCAGTTCTGGAGTATACTTGAGACAGTATTTTCTTTCATTTATAATCAATGGTCTCCTTGCTACAGAGAGACGGTGTAATGGTGTTTCACCAGACTAATCCCTGCGGTGATGGTATCGTGAGGAGAGTGTGAAGGAATTTGGCTGCCCTTTCCTTACCTCTCGCTGTTAGCTCAAGATGTTTCATTTGCAACTGAATTCTTGCCATCCCTGATTCTCTTAGTTTCTCCAGCAAGTTTAATTGACGGGACACCGCTGTAATTATCTCTCCTTTCCTCACAGAAGCAGTCAGTTCTAATTCCAGCTTCTCTGCTCATTCTTGCAACTTGGTCTTATTCATTTTTCGTAAAATTTCCAAAGTCACTTCATGCACACCCAGAAAACGTTTGGCGACTGAACTAGCCATTATTATTCTAAGTTTTCTCAACCCAAACAAGCTAATTCCCAAAATGAAACATTTGACTTTCGAAAAAATGCAGTAGAGAAGGAAAAAAGAAAGCAGCAGAACAGAGAGTAAAAATAAAGAATGGCAAAAGAGAGAGCAATAGGGGAGAGAGAAAGAGAGAACTTTTGAAGAGCAAAAACTGACAATTAAAAAGAAAAGTCAGTGTAAAAGGCTGGAGATAACGACTGAGGGTGGGCTTAGTAAGGAAGAGAGTGAGGATGGGAAAGCCCCTGGTAGCCAGAAGCCTAGTGAGAATTTGTTTGAGTATGTTCAAGCATCGCCTCAATTTGATGAGAAGAATGTGATGCCCTTTTCATCTCATTTGAAAAGTTGGCTAAACAAATGCAGTTGCCAGAGGCTATTTGGATTTTGTTGATCCAAACGAAACTTGTAGGTAGGACTGGTGAGGTATTCACATCCCTATCAGAGGAGGTATCTAGGGAGTATAAGGAGGTTGAAAAAACATTTTGTCTGCATCGGCAACATTTCAGGAATTTAATGAGGGATCCTGGTGAAACCTACACTGAGTTTGTAAGGATCAAACAGACTAATTTCGATAGTTGGATAAGAGCTTTAAAATTCAAGCAAAACTATGATGCCCTTAAAGAGGTTAACACTTGGAGTAATTCAAACAGCAGTCGTCCCAAAACAGATCCTTGCGGAACACCACTAGTAACTGCACTCCAAGATGAACCTTAACCATCAACTACTACCTTCTGTCTCCTTCCAGCCAGACAATTCCTAATCCAAACCTCTAATGCACCCTCAATGCCATTCCTCCGTAATTTTTGCAGTAGCCTACCATGGGGTACCTTTTCGAACGCCTTGCTAAAATCCATATACCACACATCTACTGCTTTACCCTCGTCCACTTCCTTAGTCACCTTCTCAAAGAACTCAGTAAGGTTTGTGAGGTACGACATGCCCTTTACAAAACCATGCTGACTATCCTTGATCACATTATTCCTATCCAGATGTTCATAAATCCTATCCGTTACAATTCTCTCGAAGACTTTGCCCACAACAGAAGTGAGACTCACTGGCCCATAGTTACTAGGGCTGTCCCCACTCCCCTTTTTGAACAAGGGGACCACATTCGCTATCCTCCAGTGTTCTGGCACTATTGCTGTAGACAACGACGACATAAAAATCAAGGCCAATGGCTCCGCTATCTCCTCCGTAGCTTCCCAGAGGATCCTAGAATAAATGCCATCAGGCCCAGGGGACTTATCTATTTTCACCCTTTCCAGTATTCCCCGGAGCTCTTCCCTACATACCTCAAAGCCATCCATTCTAATCACTTGTGACTCAATATTCACATCAGCAACAACGTCCTGTTCCTGAGTGAATACTGAGGAAAAGTATTGATTTAGTCTCTCTCCAATCTCCTCTGCCTCCACGCACAACATCCCACTACTATCCTTGACTGGACCGATACGTACCCTAGTCATCCTTTTATTCCTGACATACCTATAGAAAGCCTCAGGGTTTTCCCTAATGCTACCAACCAAGGACTTTTCATGTCCCCTTCTCGCTGGGGGAAGTTGTGGGTGGGAGATCTCCTGAGGTGATGAGGTTCTGTATGGTCTGGGCGATGATGGTTTGGTGATGCGGGGTGGGGTAATGGTCGAGGGGGCAGTAGGAAGAGGTGTCCTCGACTTGGTGTTTGGCTTCAGCGGTGTAGAGGTCAGTGCGCCAGACTACCACTGCGCCCCCTTTATCCGCTGGATAGATGGATAAAAAGTCAACAGAACGTCAAGGGCCAAAAGGCCTGTACAGTGCTACACTATTCTATGTTTCCAGTTTCAGCCGGCTTGTGGATTCCCCTTAAATTGTTGAATGTGTGAGGGAGTGATATGTATGAGATCAGGAAGCTTTGGAGGGGTGGAAGGCCAAAGCCTCCAGTTGTGGTGTGCATTGTTGCAGGCACCTGAAAGCCAGTATAATATGTGTGTTTACTTAGACCAGACAGTATCCACCAAGTTCAGTTATTAATGTGAATTTGGATTGCCGTTTGCTGCTGGTTACTTCACATCAGTTCTACTGTGTGATCCATGTAGTAACTCTGACCATTCACAGAGATGTACAATTTTATTTTGATACTGGAAAATGTGAAGGTGACATTTAGTAGATTTGGCTCTAGAGACACAAGGCACTGCAATAGATTGAAAACTTGTTTACGTCTTGACCCATGCCTGGTCTGGGGTGCAGATATATGGAGTCTGTGAGGCAGGTCAGGTTTCATCACCATAGGTAACTTGTATGGTGTGATTCTGGCTCTCAATGTCAACACGTCTGCTCTGTGGGCCAGGCTCTGACTGAAGATGAATTTCAAAATCTGGTTGCTGGTCAGCCATCAGTATTTAACCTGGACAATATTTGTAATGACACTGACACCAATGATAATCTGTTGGCGGGTTATCCACCTGCCCCAGGAAGGTTCCAACTTATTTGTTTTGAAGTGATGTTTGCCTGACTGCCCTGAAGCAGGTTAGAAGTTCTATGCAAAAATTTTGGAACAGGCCACTGAGTCTCTCCGTATCACAGGCAGCTGTGAGGTCCAATAACACTAAATTATTTCAGCTAAATTGGAAGCAAGTTTCAACGTAGCTCATTGCAAGATTTTGCGTTTACTGACCCCGAAAAATAATCGGATATTTGCTATAGTTCATGAATTGGGCAACAATAAGATGATGTAAAACAATAACTGCAGATGCTGGAAACCTGATTCTGGATTAGTGCTGCTAGAAGAGCACAGCAGTTCAGGCAGCATCCGACGCGCAGCGAAATCGACGTTTCTGGCAAAAGCCCTTCATCAGGAATAAAGTCAGATAGCCTGAAGCGTGGAGAGATAAGCTAGAGGAGGGTGGGAGTGGGGAGAAAGTAGCATAGAGTACAATGGGTGAGTGGGGGAGGGGATGAAGGTGATAGGTCAGGGAGGAGAGGGTGGAGTGGATAGGTGGAAAAGGAGACAACCAGGTAGGACAAGGCCAGACAAGTCATGGGGACAGTGCTGAGCTGGAAGTTTGGAATTAGAGTGAGGTGGTGGTAGGGGAAATAAGGAAACTGTCGAAGTCCACATTGATGCCCTGGGGTTGAAGTGTTCCGAGGCAGAAGATGAGGCATTCTTCCTCCAGGCGTCTGATGATGAGGGAGCGGCGGTGAAGGAGACCCAGGACCTCCATGTCCTCGGCAGAGTGGGAGGGGGAGTTGAAATCTTGGCCACGAGGCAGTGTGGTTGATTGGTGAGGGTTTCCCGGAGATGTTCCCTAAAGCGTTCTGCTAGGAGGCGTCCAGTCTCCCCAATGTCGAGGAGACCGCATCGGGAGCAATGGATACAATAAATGATATTAGTGGATGAGCAGGTAAAACTTTGATGGATGTGGAAGGATCCTTTAGGGCCTTGGATAGAGGTGAGGGAGGAGGTGTGGGCACAAGTTTTACAGTTCCTGCGGTGGCAGGGGAAGGTGCCAGGATGGAAGGGTGGGTTGTAGGGGGGCGTGGACATGACCAGATAGTCACGGAGGGAATGGTCTTTGCGGAAGGCTGAAAGGAGTTGGGAGGGAAATATATCCCCGGTGGTGGGGTCTTTTTGGAAGTTGCGGAGATGTCAGCGGATGATTTGGTTTATGCGAAGGTTTGTAGGGTGGAAGGTGAGCACCAGGGGCGTTCTGCCTTGTTACCGTTGGAGGGGTGGGGTCTGAGGGCGGAGGTGCAGAATGTGGACGAGATGCATTGGACAGCATCTTTAACCACTTTGGAAGGGACATTGTGGTCCCGAAAGGAGGAGGCCATCTGGTGTGTTCTGTGGTGGAACTGGTCCTCCTGGGAGCAGATACGGTGGAGGCGGAGGAATTGGGAATAGGGGATGGCATTTGTGCAAGAGGTAGGATGGGAAGAGGTGTAATCCAGGTAGCTGTGGGAGTCGGTGGGTTTGTAAAAAATGTCAGCGTAAAGTCAGTCGTCATTAATGGAGATGGAGAGGTCCAGGAAGGGGAGGCTGGTATCAGAGATGGTCCAGGTAAATTTAAGGTCAGGGTGGAATGTGTTGGTGAAGTTGATGAATTGCTCAACCTCTGTTGCATGAGGTGGCGCCAATGCAGTTATCAATGTAGCGGAGGAAGAGGTGGGGAGAGTTGCTGGTGTAATTACGGAAGATCAACTGTTCTATGTAGCCAATAAAGACAGGCATAGCTGGGGCCCATACGTGTGCCCATGGCTACCCCTTTGTTCTGGAGGAAGTGGGAGGATTCGAAGGATAAATTGTTAAGGGTGAAGACCAGTTCGGCGACACGAATGAGAGTGTCAGTGGAAGGGTACAGTTGGGGACGTCTGGAGAGAAAAAAACGGAGTGCTTGGAGGCCCTGGTCATGGCGGATGGAGATGGAAAGGGATTGGATATCCGTGATGAAGATGAGGCGTTTGGGGCCGGGGAAATGGAAGTCTTGGAGGGGGTGGAGGGCGTGGGTAGTGTCTCAAACGTATGTGGGGAGTTCCTGGACTAGGGGGGATAGGACAGTGTCGAGGTAGGTAGAGATAAGTTCAGTGGGGCAGGAGCATGCTGAGACAATGGGTCGGCCTGGATCGATAAGCACAAGAGACAAGCACAAGAATTCCTAGAAACATGGCATTCCAACCGGCACTCCATCAATAAACACATCAATTTTGATGCCCACCCTCTGACGAATAGGGCCGGAAGTGACATCATCGACAGAGGAATTTACATGACCAACGCAAGGAAACCGAAACCCTGAAACAGAAAGTGGCAGATAACACCAGCACTTCACTGGAAGCTCACTCACTGAGTACAGTCAATGCTGAATTTGGTTATATGGGGACAATGTAGTCCTTTCCTGTTACTATTATAGTTGGTGTGTCTGTGACACCTTTGTTACGGCCGAAATCTGTTGCTTCTTTAAGATTCAAAGGAAAAAAGAATATTCTTCTGATTATCCTGTAAATCTCAGGAACTCTACTTTGTTTGAAAAGACATTTTAGAGGCAGCACAAATTTCATGAGATAATAGGAATAGATTATTGATGGTGGAGCACTCTGTGTCCTTCGTTGAACTAGCTTGTCTACCCCCTCCCAAAGGCTTTGGTTACATATCACAGAATTATTTACAGCAAAAGCGGGGGAAACTCAGCCCATTGTCTCTTCCAGTTTGGAACGACTATATCTCTACTGTTAGTCTGCTGCACTGTCCCCGTAGCCCTCCACATTTTGTTATTAGTGTCTGCTTTTAATTTTAAGTATCCTGCCAGATATGAACAATATGATCAAGCTCAAGCAAAAAAAAAAAGAACTTAGAGGGCAAGCTCAGCAGGTCTGGCAGTATCTGTGAAGAGAAATCAAAGTTAATGTTTCTGGTCCAGTGATCCTAATCGAACTGTATTCCCAATGATTAAGTGGTGTGTATATTAATCATAGTTCACTTTATCACATTTAAAATGATCCTGTTCAGATCATATTGTCATTCAGCATTGCATCTCTCAAATGTTGGCAGTTTCCTTGTTGTGCATTAGATGTAATTCTGTCTGGCAGAAAGCGTGATGTTGACAGGGGAATATCATTGTACGCAACCCCCCCCCCCCCCCCCCCAAGCAGTCTCCACAGCCACTATCCCATTCTGTCCTATCTCCCAGCGAATGTCATGATCATTCGAACCTGACTCATTAATTCATAAGTCTTAATGAATACGTTCATTGTAATTATCACTTTTGGTTTCGACTGAGGCCAAAATGCGTAAAAAAGTACGGTTTTACACAAATAAAACTGCATTTAGAAGTTTGTCAATTTGTATAAATAAATTACTGAAGCATATTCCCTAGTTGGCTTATTAGAGCAGTGAGAGGAACATTCAGAGAAGTCCACACTTCCTGTCTATGTTCAAGGCGACTGTGCCCAGTGACAGTGTGTTGGCTGGCGGTTATTCCCGTGGAGGAGAGATCCACACAGAAACAACATCCTGGTTGTGTTTATTTTGGTGGATGGAGTGATTTGGGGAGTGATGGTAACAGCATAGTAAATGAACAACCGAGCAGAATCATCTAGCCTACGAAAAGATAACATTCATCTTACCCCCTCACAACTGACTTCACTAGAGCAATTGGTGGTGATGGGAGATTTGACCAATAGCCAGCAATGTCGACATGTAGTCGAGTCCAGTTATATTGTGAACTGAATGTGTTGGATTAAAAGCTGGGACTGATTGCTCAGTGACTATGATTAATGTCAGTCTCCATGCAATGTAACTGTGTCACTGGAGGGTTTCCCTCTCCTATTCGTGAAGGGCTTCATTCAGTGCGCTATCCCAGTGTAGGAGCAGATGCATCAGCTCCAACAGTAACAGGGATCAACAGCTGCGTAGACAGAGAGAGGACAGATCTGAATCTGAGAATAGCGGACTGGAACATTACAACAATGGACAGTAGGTTTCTCTTGAATCTTTTCAAGTGTGACTTCTCTTCAGAACAGAAAAGGATTGGAAAATGGGCTTTTAAATCCCTTGACCGCGGTAGAGGAGGGGTGACGGGAAACAAGATGATGTAGAGGCACAATGCCACTGACAAGTTGACTTTTATTTCTGGTAAAAGAGAATCAAATGTAAAATGAGTATTAATTAGATTGTGAAGGCGGAAATGGGTTCGTTAATTAACTGCAAGACAAACGATTCACAAACAGGGCAAGTTCATTGGGAGACCAGGAGAAAGAATGTGTGAAGAATGGAGACCAGCCATAAAGCGGTCAGGCTATGCAAGTATGGAATTGAATAAAAATTCCATCAGGATAGAACGTTCCAAGGTCTAAAGTGAGGTGTTATTCGAGCTTGGGTTTTGCTTCATTGGAGCATTACAGCAACCCAGGACTGAAATGTTTGCATGACAGCAAGGTAAGTTTTTGAAATTGGAAGCAATGAGAAGGTCAGGGTTATTCCCACAGACAGAGTGGGAGTGTTCCTCAATACAGTTTCTGTTTGGTCTCCCCAATATAAAGGAGACTGCATTGTGAGCAGCAATGACAGGAGACTGGATTGAAAGAGTACAAATGAAATGCTGCTTCTTCTGGAAATGTGTATTGGGTTGTTAAGAAATAACAGATGTGTCCGCCATTTTTTCAAATGTCCAAATTTATTTCTTCTTATATTTAGACCACTTAGTTCCACAGCTTGGAAAGTGTAAGTACTATAGGTGCGGGAGGCCAGAGTTAATAAACTTGGATCTGGATAAACACAGCAGACCAGACAGAATCAGAGGAGCAGCAAAGGCAATATTTTGATCTTGGACCTTACGTCAGGACGCGTGAGGGGGAGGGGAGCCCAGAAATGGAGTGATGGGATATGAAAGAGTGGCCGGTAGGTATGGTGGTGGTAGGTACATGAAGGTATGAGGTTACTGTGATTGGTCAGTGGGAAGGGTGGATCAGATACAGGTGGGTCTGGTCAGGGAAAATGGACATTGGATAAGGCGGCAGCTGGAGGGTTTTTGAATCGGTTTCACTCAATATTGAGGCCATTGGGCTATCAGCTTCAAAGGTAAACTCTCAGGTGGTGGTCGTCTGACAGAGGACTGGCTAGGAAGGAAAAAGATCGTTCGGTCTGGTCATCCATACCACCAAATATCCTAAATTAATCTCGTCCCCCTTGCCAGCAGGTGGCCCATCTCCCTCTACACACTTCCCATGCATGTATCCATCCAAATGCCTTTTAAATGGTGTAACTGTACCTGCCTCCACCACCTCTTTTGTCTGTTCAATCCATACACACAGCAGTCTCTGTGTGAAAATGTTGTCCCTCATTTCCCTTTTTAAATCTTTCTCCTCTCACCTTAAACCTTTGTTTCTAATTTTGGACACGTCTATCCTGGGAAAAGACATTGACTATTTACCTTATCTATGCCACTCATAATTTTATAAACCCCTTTCAGGTTCCCCCCCTCCCCCAGCCTCAACACTTGAAAATAGCCCCAGGCTATTCAAACTCTCCCTGTAACTCTAACCCTCCAACACCTGCAATATTCCTTTAAATCACTTCTACACCCTGTCAAGTTTGACAACGCCTTTCCGACAGCAGGGTGACCAGAATTAAAGGCAATATTACAAAAGTGGCCAAACCAATGTTCTGTACAGATTTAACATGTCACACAAATGCTTCGGCTCAAAGCACAGCCAATAAAGGGGAGATCGCCAAATGCCTTCTTCAATGCGCTATCTACCTGTGACAGCACTTTCAAGGAACAGAGAACCTGCACCACAAGGCTAGTTTTTCTGTCTCACAGGGCAGCGACCTGGGTTTAATTCCATCCTTGAATGACATTCTCCCCGTGTCTGTGTGAGTTTCCTCCGGGTGTTATGTTTTACTCTGACAGTATAAGGATATACAGGTAAGGGTAGATTGGCCATGCTAAATTGCGCACCGTACCCAGGGATGTGCAGGGGAGGTTGATTACACATGGGAAATGCAAGGTCAGATGGGATATGGCAGCTGTTTGTCCAGTGGGATACTGTTTACAGGGTGGGTGTGGCCTCGCTGGGCCAAAAAGCCTGTTTCCTCACCTAAGGGATTCGATCATTTCTATGGATTTCTCCTTCATTGGCAGCTTTCGACAGGGCACTACCTGTATGTCTTGCCTTGATTTGTCTTACCAAAATGCAACACCTCACACTTAACTAAAATAAACTCCATCTGCCACTCCTCAGCTCACCTAATCAATGCCCCATTATATTCTAAGAGATCATTCTTCACTGTCGACTACACCAACAAATTTGGAATTATCTACAAACTTACTGACCATACTTCATATACTCAAGTGGAAATTATTTGTATCAGTGACAAAAGGCAGCGGATTCACTATTGATCTTTGTGGCACGCCCCTGGTCACAGTTCAATGAACAAATGCCCACTGTCACGTCCTGCCTCCAATATTCAAGAAAAGTTTGGATCTAAATGGCGAGCTCTCCCTGGATCCCAGGCAGTCTAACCTTGCTAACCAGTCTACCATGAAGAACATTTTGGTTTTCTTACTGAATTCCATAAAGACAACATCCTCTGTCCTGCCTTCATCAATCACCTTCTGAATGATTCTGTTGACAAAATGTGCCAATATTCCAGCTTACCACCTTTTCAAGTAGCAACAGGCTAATATGGGTTGAATTTTCTTCTCTTATCCCTCTGTAAGAGGCCCATCGGGACAGAATTGCTTTGGCCTGTTGCTGAGCAGCAGTCACAATGCTCTGTCTCAAGGTTATGAAAGGATTTGATAACAGGGCATTAAAACCAGGAGTAGCCTCACACTGGTCAATAAGTACCGTACTTTGTGTTGAGGTGTCTAGAAACTTGCCCACCCGACTTTTTTTATGCAGCCGATCCGTTATTTTATAACTGCTTCCTTTCATAAACAGAGTGGAACATATATAGATCCCTGCAGTGTTCTGTTAATACGCTCATATACAAGGCAGAAAAGATTAAAAAGATTGAATGGTTTATAGACCCTGCCTCAGCAACCCTCATCCATTCCATCCAAACCCAGTAAATGTTCCCTTTTATAGTGTTCTGAAAAGTGATGTATGGAACTGGTTAACTGAGCCTATTTGTTCAGTGAATGTGATTAATTCCAGCCTCCATGGATTCAAATTATCCCAGTGGAGGGTTTCCATCTTTTAATGATAAATGGGCTCCGTTCAATGTGTTATTCCATAACATAAGGGGGAGCATCACCGACAGCACTGACAGGGATAAGCAGATCCAGGGAGAGTGGAAGGAGAGATCAGAATCTGAGAACATTAGACTGGAATTTTCCAGCAATGGATCAGAATCTGATAATATTAGACTAGAATATTCCAGCAATGAATCAGAATCTGAGAACAGTCGACTGGAATATTCCAACAATAGATCAGCATATGCGAATATTAGACTGGAATGTTTCTGCAATGGATCAGAATCTGAGAATATTAAACTGAATATTCCAACAATAGACAGGCGCTTATCCGATTATGTTTCGTATAGTTCTGCATTTGATTTGTTGTCATTATCATCGCTGATCTATTACACTCTTCTCATTATTCAATACTTTCATTATCCCTTCCTGGCTATCGTTGGTGTTCCTGGCAAGCGTCACTGTCCAGATTTTGTTTTGTATAAAGCAATTATGACTTTATTATTGTTCTTTCATATAGACTACACTTCTAGCCACTATTATTGTTCCTGTCGTAACTTTGAATCCAGATATTCACTCTCCAGACCACTACTAACTACATCAATGAAGCTGTTCAAATACTGCCTCCAACTCTGCTCTGTCAGTGTTACTCACGGGTCTCTATATTGACCTACTCAGTTTCAGCAGAGAACCACAATGCATTGCATCATTGCCTTTGTTCATTAAATATTAAGAGCATTGAGGTCACTCTCTACTGTTCTGGTTATAAATTCCACTTCCTTCCACTGTTTCCATTCCATCCCTGGCCAATATCTGCGGCTGAAGCACACAAGTCACAACTCATGATCCCTTTGACCATGAGCTGACTTTTGACACCATTGCCTGACCATTTCTAACTTGAAATACTCATCACTCCATAATATATCTCACAGGTTTATTCCATCTGCTCTTTGAATCTTGAGCTATGAATTACTATCTTAATGAAGCCAATAATCTGCTGCTGACGTGTCCCGTTTCAAACCTGCCGAAGCAAATCTGATTCGAACTCACACCAAACTCCCATCCATCTGTCATTCATGTGCACGCCGAGGTATATTGATATTGGGTCTGGCAATGCCTTTATTTAAGATTCTCAAACACTTTACCTCATCTGTCCATGAAATCTCCCTCGTTCTCTCTGTTGATTAACAAAAAGCCTGCCAGTTGGTCGTATTTAAAATAGTTTCCTCCATGTGCGTTCCTTCTGAAACAATGCACTTCACATTCAACCACCCCAATGGCGCACGCACTCTCTCTAAGTCTCTCATAAACACACACACACACGCAGAGAGAGCAAACCTTCCCAATTGTAGGCAGTAATCTGATGTGAGTATATTTAGCATATGATAATAAAGTTTGCAATACTCTGCATGCTGGTCAGATAGTGCAGTTTACTGAGCAACCCACTAGCATGGTCTGCACAGCCCTCTATGCTGGGCTTTCATCTTATTCCAGTTTATTTTGTTTGTGGTGTTCTGCGAAGCAGATTGAGAATATGATGCAACAAACCATTTCAGCTGATCTGACAATGCCGTTATTCAATGTTCTCATTCTTGTCATTTTACTCACAAAGATCTCACTTCTCCAGTTCGTCCCACTGCCCTGTCTTTTTTCCCATATTTCCACAACATCTTTTCAGTTAATTAACTGTCTCTTTCTGTCTTTGCTATGAATCTCTCTGTCCCTCTGTATCTTTCCCTGGCCTTGGGTGTTGCCTCCCTAGTGTATCGAGTGCTGGCATTGTGTCGCTCAGAATTAATGAAATGGGGTGTGTCAGGCTATTGTTCACTTCCCGGTATGTCCCATGTGATTGTCCATGGACAGGAGTCTTTCAGAAGTTGTAACTTGGCCTGTGCCCGTGTTTGCTCCACTCAGGTGACCTTGCTATCAGTAACACGAGGAAGCCCCTTCAGTAAAGGATCAGGCATCGAAATTAAGTGACAATGCTGTCACCTTTTTTTTAAAAAAATGTTATTCTCTCCTTTTTTTAGTAAGAGGTCTTAAAGACAAAATTGCCCACTGAAAACGGCTCAAGTAAATAACTTATGAGTCTTTTAGATTTTATAATAAATAGTAGGAACAATGGTCAGCTCGCATGGGGTCCCAGAAGGGTTGGCAGTTTAATAAGTTATCCGTCAATGCTATTCTCCCTGAAACCTCACTTGATACTGTTTCCTACTGGATTGGAGAACTGTATGCAAGAATGTATGTCTTAATGTTCCTTTTTGACAAGGGGTGTTCAGATTAGATTGTATTACTTACAGTGTCGAAACAGGCCCTTCGGCCCAACAAATCTAAACTGACGCTCTGAAGCGCAACCCACCCAGACCCATTCCCCTATATTTACCCCTTGGCCTAACACTACAGGCAATTGAGCATGGCCAATTCACCTAACCTGCACATTTTTGGATTGTGGGAGGAAACCAGCGAATCCAGAATAATCTCATGCAGCCATTGGAGAGTATGCACTGGGAGATTATTGGGTTCAAAGGTCACGTATGGTAGTTGTTAGTGTCTTTGGTTCCGGATCTTGAATTTGGTTGGTTTAAACAGTGTTTTGTGTATAAAGATTCTTTCGGTCCTTAAGAGTTCTCTGGGTGTGGAAGAAGTAAAGTTGGGGGTTTTACAAAAGGTAATGAAGGCAAAGCTGTTGGAATTGGCAGGCAAGCTGGAGTTGGGGTTGCGTTTGTCTGTGAGAAAGTGAGAGATAATTGCAGCTATAGCTCGGCAAATACACTTGGTGGAACTGCCATCAGAATCTTTGGAAACGGCTAGAACTCGATTTCAAATGAGGCACTTTGAACATGAGAAGGAATTAAATTAGTTTGAATTATGATCAAAAGCAGAAATAAAAGAAAAGGAAGTGAAGAAGAAAGAGAGAAAAAGAGAGAAGAAAATCAGAGTTTCAACTTCAAAAGTTAGTAATTAGAGAGGAAAGTTGACATAGACGGTGGCGATGAAGGGAGACGTTAGACTGGATGAGGAGGATAGTCAGGATGAGCAACCCTATAGTAGCCAAATGGCGTTCTGTTTAAATACATCCAGGCATCATCTAAATTTGATGAGAAGGATGGGGGAGCCTTTTTAATTTCATTTCAGAAAGTGTTTAAACAAATGCAGCGGCCAGTGACCATGTGGATTTATTTGATTCAAACGAAGCTGATCGGTATTTGCATCCCTATCAGAGGAGGTATCTGGCCAGTATAAGGAGTTGGAGACAGCCTTCTGAAGTGTATATGACCATGTGCCAGAAGCCAACAGACAGTGTTTCAGGATTCTAAAATAGTGTCCCTGGTTAAACGTACATTGAGTTTGAAAGGATCAAACAAAGTAATTTTGAAATGTGGATAAGGGAATTAAAAACAGAGCAAACTTATGATGCTCTTAGAGAGACTCTTATTTTGGACAAGTTCAACAATTCACTTCCTGCAGTCGTGAGAAATCGTGTGGAAGAGCAGATCGTTAAAATGGCAAGATTAGAAGCTGAAATGGCTGATGATGATAATTGAGTTCAGAAATCGAAGTTTGGTTTCTTTGAGAGGTTGAGAAGAATGTGTGAGATCTTCTTAAAACATGTATCTGTGAAGGTAAGGTTTATTGGCATAGGCCAGGAGTAGCAGGTAAAGAGGTTACAACATTAAGAGGTACAGAAGGATGTAATTCTTTTATGCTGAGACATGAGGAGCTATGTCTTTCAGAAGGACTATTGGAGAGATGAGAAGTGCTCCATTATGTAACGTGTGGTTGAAGCGTCCAGTGGAAACATCAACAGATTTATTCTACAATGGGGCAGGAGACCTTGAGCTTGGTGGTGGCGTTACAACATTTCAGCATTTACATTGCGAATAACGTACCTGAGACAAATCTTTATCACTGATTGCAACCACTTAAAGTTTTTGGAGAAGTTTAGGGAGAAAAATACCAGTCTGTTTCGATTGAGCTTATTATTTCCGCCATTCAGTTTGAAATTATACAGTTGACAGGGCGAGAAAACCTAAGTTTTGACACGTTGTGGAGACTTGGATGAAGAAAGACAGAAAACAGTCTGTGGCAGGAGTAAAATGACTGAAATCGAATCTAGTTGTGAACGTTTGTATGTTCAGAGTCAAAGTAATATACATGCATCGCAGTCTGCGAATAGAGGAAGATTAGGAGGTCTAAAATAAATCCAACTTTGTATATTGTTGGATCATTTTATTAAAGGCAGAGTTGTGAGGATACTATCACTGCAAAAAGGTTATTTACTCTTGGGTATTTTTGAAGATAGGTTTTAAAGACAGCGTTGAAGAATTGAAAACAGTTTAAGTAAATAACTGAAGAGACCTTTATGTTATGTTAAAACGGTGGGAACAATGGAAGGGCAGTGGCCCGCTCTCCCAGACCAGGTTTCCTCGTTTTGTTTTTAGCTGCAGCATTCAGAAGCTGTTTGGGTCCAAGAAGGGTTGGAAGTTTCAATACATGATCCCCAGCTGCCTTTCTCTCTGAGATCTCTGTGCTGTTAATTTCTCCTGGATCGGAACACTGCATGTAAGAATCTGTATTTTAATGTATCTTTGTGCCAAACAGTGTATACTAAGAAGGTACGGTATATATTGTTTGTTTAACTGTTCCAACATATAAGCTATCCCAAAATATTCTTTTCTTTGATTGTATTTTAACTAAAACATTTGAATAGATTATATTTTGCTTAATTTCGATTGGTTTGACCAGTTACAACATATCTGCAAGGCACACTTCCCATCTATATTCAAAATAACGAAAGGTTTGGGTCCAAGCGGCCTTCTTAAAATATTTTGTGGGGATCTGGTCTGGTCCACAACACTTGTAGCCGAGGGTTTTCTGACTGACTCCTGTTATTGAAAAGTTAATGGAGGGGCTGGGGATGGTTTGCTGGAGGTTGTGTTGTGAGCTGCCTCAGACATTCAGGGAGACCTGAGGATTTGGTGACCCAACTTTGGATGGAGCATGGGAACTGCAGTTACAGCATCTGGGTCTGTAACATGAACAAAAAATGGAGCAGAGGCTGCAGAGAGGGGAAGGTCTGAAACCACGGAGTGAGTGTGTGTGGGGAAAGGGATTTGCTTTATGCTCTCTGGGATTTCCAAGACCAGCTTCCCAAGGGACACTTAACCCAGGAGCAGAGTGTGAGGGGACACTGATTGAACAAGGAGCTGGTCACAGATCAGTGTCAACTCCTTCACCATCGCCTGCAGCTTCACACCAGGGGGAAGGTAGTGCTGTCAGTGATTGTTAGGGTCATGTTTCATTCAGCTTCGATGACCCGGACCTTTCCAGATAGGACTGTGTGACATATCCATCATCTCCCAGTATCTCAACATCAATGTTACTATTCGGAGAAAGAGGATAAAAATAGTGGATGAGGTAAATATATTGTTTCTCCCTCAGCAGGGAGCTGCTGCTATTCTCATTTTACCAGTATCGTGGGATTCCTGATAGTGTACATGACATCTGCGGAGTACCTGTGTCAATGGGGAGAGGTAGAGGAACTGAAGTAGATCTCGCTCTATTAATGTTACAGTGTGCCCATGCAGAGGGCATCATGTTGGTGAATACCCCTGTCCTGACAGCAGCCGCAGTTTCTTCCTTCAGAAGCAGGCAGCCATTCCCATCGTCTTCGGGTCTCCACGTAAAAGGGAATGAATATATCTTGGATAAAGGCCGTCCCCTGGATACACGTTTAAAAACACCATCCCCACCACCAACCAACCACATCAAAATATTCCATGTGTACGGAGAGCAATGGGGTCACTTTGAGTGTCTGGTAGCAGACGATAAGGGATGGACAAAACCTCCCATGTCTGAACAGATCTGAGTGAAGCCCCCAGTACACAGTATCATACAGTCCTGTAATCCCTCTCCATTTCAGTAACATACTGCCTTCTATTATTCCTGTAAATGAAATGCCAGATTATATTATGTTATATTGCACCTGTCAAACTATTATCCATTGCCTTTAACTCTCTGTATCTGTTTGCAGACTCTCCACCCTCGCTTGATAATTTAATCTCTTGCTTATCCCAGTGATATCACCAAACTCAGTATTTGCATATCTTTTCTATCGTCCTGATCATTGATATCGATTGTAAACAGTTAAGGACCCAGCACAGGTCACTGTGTGACTCCACTGGTGACGTTCTGTAAAACTGATTAAGACTGATTTATCCAGAGTGCCTGCTTCCTGTTTGATACACAGTCCTCCCCCATTACTGTGTAACACGGTCGAAAGGCTGAATATGGACGAGAGCATCAGTCAGGAATCCAACCCCTGGAACCAGCTCTGCCATTGAATACAATCATGGCTGATGTCATTGCGGCCTCTGTTCCACTTTGCTGCCATATCTTCATCCTAAGACACCTTCCTTGCAGGAATCAGTTGTGGTGATCATCTCTGAGCTCCTTACAATGTAACAATACCCTTCCTTCATTGTGTAGAATAAATCTGTGCACACGACTACAATGTGATCTCACTATGATCCTGTACAGAGGCAGCACAAATGTTACCAGCCTGCTGAAACGTTCCCAACTAGGTTAAAGCAGTCTAGTATCTCTGGGGAAATACACCGCATTATTTAAAATCATTGTCCTTCTCTACTCCACATGCATAACGGGAGATCTGGAGAAAATATCACAATGATGCTTGGGAAGAGTATTCATAATGTGCCGAGATGACCTCTAACATTAATGTTATTTAGAATCAGACCATAGGGGAGGTGCCAGGGTACTGGAAAACAGCTAATTTGATTACACTTCACAGTAATCATGATTTGGAGCTGCTGGTATTGGACGGAGGTGTCCAAAGTTAAAAATCACACAACACCAGGTTATAGTCGAACAGGTTTAATTGGAAGCGGACTAGCCTTTGGAGAGCAGCAACTTCATCAGGTGATTGTCGAGGAAAAAATTGCAAGGCACGGAATTTATGGCAAAGATTTACAGTGTGACGTAACTGAAATTACTCATTAAAAAATACCTTGATTGTATTCTGCTGAGTCTTTCATCTGTTCGAATACCATGATAGTTTCACTTCTTTCGTGTGTAAATCACAAAACCTTTTTGTTAAAGTTGCATTCTCAGGTTAACTGTAACAATTGGGTTAGTGACACAATATGTCGAAGGTGTTAGTGCCCTGTGGTCTCTGTCGATGCCATGATGATTCGATCAATTCTAATCTAAAAACCCAGATGACAGAGTTTGACTGTATTCATGCAGTTTATGAGCAAAGTACAATGTAACTCTGCAAGTAAAAATTCACCCCACAATATATATGTGTGCATATGGGTCTTTGTATCTGTCTGTGTGTGTGTGTGTGTCTGTTTGGATCGGGGGTTGTGAGTGTGAGAGAGCGTGTATGTGTGTGTGTCGTGAGTGTAGAGTGGTCTAAGTCTCTGAGAGGATGAATGTGCGAATGTTGGAGTGTGTGTGTCTGTAAGGGTGTCTGTGAGTGTCTGTGTGCGTATCTGTCCGTGTGTCCGTGTGCATGTGTGTGTATAGCAGTGACTCTGTGTGTGTGTCTGTGTGTGTATAGTGCAATGGTGGTCACCTGTAGTGTAACATGAACCTAAGGTTGAGGCCCTCCCTATGGGTACCGAACTTAGCTATCAGCCTCTGCTTGAACACTTTTCACCGCTGCCTATCCCGATGTCCACCTTGGAGGATGGTCACCCGAAAGTCCGAGGTCAAATTTCCTGGACCACTGAAGTGTTCCCCAACTGGGAGGGAACCCTCCTGCCTGTTGATTGTTGTGTGGTGCCCATTCATCCTTTGCCGTAGCCTTTGCTCGGTTTCCCAAATGTATCATGCTTCAGGGCATCCTTGCCTGCAACGCATAAGATAGACAACGTTGGCTGAGTCACATGAGCACCTGCCACGTACATGGTGGGAGGTGTCTTCACATGTAATGGTGATATCCATGTCCACACTCTAACACGTCTTGCAGCGCCTACCGTGATAGGGTTGTATGGAGATTTCCTGAAAGCTGGGCAGCTTGCTATGAACAATGATCTGTTTGAGGTTTGGCAGTTGTTTAAAGGCAAGTAGTGGAGGTGTGGGGAAGGTCTTGGTGAGATGCTCATCCTCATTGATAATGTGTTGCAGGTCACGAAGAACATGGCGTAATGTTCTGAAAAACGTAGGGTATCCTGTCGGTTGCCACAGCAAGGAACAGTAATGACCTCCTCGGGAGACAGACACGTGCTGCAACTGACAGGGTACCCTTCATTGTTCAGTATTTCCCAGGAGCTGAAAAGCTACGCCATGTTCTTTGTGACCTGCAACACATTATCAATGAGGATGAGCACCTCGCCAACACCTTCCCCACACCTCTACTGCTTCCTTTTAAGTAACCACCAAACCTCAAACAGATCATTGTTCATAACACGCTGCCCAGCTCACAGGACAACTCCATACAACCCTGTCATGGTAGGGGCTGCAAGACGTGTCAGAGTGTGGATATGGATACCACCATTACACGTGGGGACATCTCCCACCTTGTACATGGCAGGTACGCATGTGACTCAGCCAATGTTGTCTATCTTATACGTTGCAGGCAAGGATGCCCAGAGGCATGGTACATTGGGGAAACCCAGCAAAGGCTACAACAAAGAGATGAATGGGTATCGCACAACAATCAACAGACAGGAGGGTTCCCTCCTAGTTGGGAAACACTTCAGTGGTCCAGGACATTTTACCTCGGACCTTCCGGTGACCATCCTCCAAGGCGGACATCGGGACAGGCAACAGCGAAAAGTGGCCGAGCAGAGGCTGATAGCTAACTTCCATACCCATAGGGAGGGCCTCAACCGGACCTAGGGTTCATGTCACACTACAGGTGACGACCATTGCACTGTATACACACACACACACACACACACACACCGACGCACATACACACACACACACAGAGTCACTCCTATACACACATATACAAACGGACATACACACTCTCTTACAGACACACACACTCCAAAACTCAGACATGCATTATCACAGAGCCTTAGACCACTCTACATTCATGCACACACACATATACCCTCTCTTTCACAGACGCTCACAACCTCCACCCCAGACACACACACACTCCCACATGCTTAAGACACTCTACACTCACTACGCACACAAAAACACTGTCTCACACACTCACAACCCCCAACCCAGACAGACACACACACAGATAGTCACAAAAATCCACACGAACACATATATTTTGTGGGGTGTATTTGTACTTGTATAGTTATATTGTACTTGGTTCGAAAACTGCATGAATTAATGTAAAACTCTGTTATCTCATTTTTTAGATTAGAATCTATCTAAACATCATTGTTTAGAGAACACAGGGGCTAACACCTTCGACGTTTTGTCTAGCTAACAGCAATTGTTACATTTAAATTGAGAATGCAACTTTTAAAGAAAGGTTTTTTGATTTACACACGCAAGAAGTGATACTATCATGGTATTCGAACAGATGAAAGACTCAACAGATAATCAAGGTATTATTCAATGGATAATTTCAGTTACGTCACACTGTAAATTTTTGCTATAAATTCTGTGCCTTGCAATTGTGTCCTCCACAATCACCTGATGAAGGAGCGACACTCCGAAAGCTAGTGTGCTTCCAATTAAACCTGTTTGACTATAACGTGGTGTTGTGTGAGTTTTAACTTCACAGTATGGATGGTAGAGATAGACCAGGGATCTGTAGACGCGCGAGGAGGAGATCACTGTTAAAGAAACTACTGGAGAAAATACAGAAGGATAAATTGTACTGCAATCTTAGTAGCAATGTTTGATCAGGGATAATCATCATGATTTTATCAGAAGGAAGTAACATCTAATGAATTTGATTGAATTAGTTTCAGGAGGTCGCTTATTTAGTTTTGCAGCAAGGCCTGTGACAAAGCCACATATGGGAAACTTTAAAATGAAGTAAAACCTCATGAATCAATGATAACGTGACAAGTTACAATGAAAACTTTCTTAGTGGCAGAAGACAGAGGGTGGTGAGAGAAGTCTGTTTGTGTGACTGGAGACCAGTGCACCACAGGGGTCAGTGCTGTGTCCCTTGTGATTTGTGCTATTCATAAATGATGCAGATGTGAATGAAGGAGGTCGGTGAAGGGGGTGGGGATTGTGATAAGCAAGTTTGCATTTGCCCGGTTGGTTGGCAGTGAGGGGAAAGGTCTTATGTTACAGGAAGATACAGATGGAATAGTCAGATAGTCAGATCAATGTCAGATGGAACGTAACACTGATAAATATGAGGTGATGCACTGTGGAAGAAGGAACCAGAAATGGGTGGACTCAATGAATGGCAGCACAATGGGAAGCTCAGAGGGTGCTTCTCCACACATCACTGAATGGGACTGAGCAGCGTAATGGACTAGTTATTGTGGACCTTGGGTGTACCATTTATTAATCGGGGCGTAGATTATAAGAGCTATACGGAGCTTTGGTTAGGCCAAGATGGAGTACTGTATGTAGCTCCGGAAGCCACATGAAAGGAAGGGTATGGTTGCACTGGATGTTATGCAGAGGAGATTCACCAGGATGTTCCCTGGGATGGAGCATATCACCTATGGAGAGAGGCTGGATAAGCACGGGTTGTTTATACTGGAGAAGAGAAGGCTGAGGGGGATGTGATTCAGAAGGTTAAGATTACACATGGAATGGACATTGGTGGATAGACTGCAGCTGTTCCTTTTAGTCAGAGAGTCGAGAATAAGCGAGCACACTTTTAAAGTGAAGGGACTGAGGATTAGAGAGAATTTGAGGATTGTTCTTCACCCAGCTGCTGTTGGGGTCTGGAATGCACTTCCTGAAAGGTGAGTTATCACAGGTAACCTCACAATCATGAAAAGGTCCTTGGACGAGCACTTGGAATTGTCATAACATTCCCTGCTATGGGCCTGGTGTTGGAAAGTAGGACTAATATAGATCTTGCTATATTTCTGTTGGTCTATGCTCCTGTGAGTGTATGGTGTGGAAGGTCAATTATTGAGTAGCCTAAGGTAGGAAATGATGAGTTCCTGAAGAGTATATGCACAAGGGGAATAAGAGTGAACTGGAATAGCTTGTCAAATCATGTCAATGTGAGAAGTATGAGAAAACAAGTGCAGCTTCCTTACAATCTGAAACCAGAGAATGGGCAATGGGGAACAGGGAAATGGCAGAACCTTGAAACAGCTACTTCAGGTCTGTCTTCACAGAACCTTCTAACAATACTAGGAAACCTAAGTCGGGTGTGGAAAATGGTTCTTGTACATGGATCGTAGAACACAGTAAGTAAAAGATTTAGGAGAAGTTATTGGGAGTGATAGTAATGGTCATAGACAACAGTAACATGGATTTATGAAATGGGAATTATGGTTGAGAAACGGACTGGGAGACAAGTATTTGGATTTTCAGAAAAGTTTTGGTACAGCTAGTTTGCAAAATAAAATCTGAGTGAATTTGGCGAATATATGGCCACGTTTCTAGAATGGGACAGCTGGCAGGAAACAGTGAATAGAAATAAACAGACTCGTCAAGCAATAGCCTGACATTGTCAGAAAGGTATGATTCTGTGAGTATGACTATGTCCCAGACAACCCATCATTTTCCCCTGATATCCCCTGTCTCACCAGCAGGACAGACACAGCAGAAGTGGCGGCGCAGTGGGACACAGTTGGAAGGGAATTGCTCTGGGACTCCTCAACAGTGACTCCATATCCCATGAAGTCTTATGGTGTTAGTTTACCCATGGGAAAGAAAACGTCCTGCTGATAACCATGTACCAGCATCTCTTAACTGATGAGTCAGTACTCCTCCATGCTGACCAACACTTGGAGGAAGCAAAATGTACTCTGGGTGGGGGATTTCAATGTCCATCACCAAGTGTGGCTTAGCTGCACCATTACTGATCGAAAAGGTCAGGTTCTAAACGATATAACTACTAGACCGTGTCTGCCGCAGTTGGTGAAGGAACTAACAAGAGGGAAGAGACATATTTGACCACATCCTTACTAACCTGCCTGTTGCAGCAGTATCTGCCCATGACAGTATCGTTAAGAGTGACCATCGCATAGTCATTGTGGATAAAAAGTCACACCTTCACATTGAGAATAGCCTCCATCATATTGGGTGGCACTATCACCATTCTAAATAGCACAGATTTCGAACAGATCCAGCAGTTCAATTCTGGGTTTACATAAGGTGTTGTGGGTCATCAGTAGCATCATAATTGTACTCCCGCACAACCTCATGGCCTGGCATATCCCCCTTGCAACAATTACCATCAAGCCAGACGATCAACCCTGGTTCAATGGAGTGTGCAGGATGGGAGCAGCACCAGGCATACCTGAAAATGAGGTGTCAGCCTGACGAAACCGCCAAACAGGACAACTTGTGCACCAAAAAGTCATTAATGACAGAGCTATGTGATCCCACAAGCCATTGATCAGATCTAAGCTCTGCAGTTCTTCGACATCTCGTCGAGAAACGGTAGGGACAATTAAACAAGTCATTGGAGGAAGAGATACCACGAGTATCCCCATCCTCAATGATGCAATATCCCAGCACTTCAGTGCAAAAGATAAGGTTGATGCATTCGCAACAACCTTCAGTCAGAAATGCTGAGTGGATGATCCATCTTGGCCTCCTTCAGTGTTCCTCAGTAATTCAGTTACCAGTCATCAGCAATTCAATTCAGTCCACGCGATATCCAGAAACGGTTGTAGACACTGGATACTTCAAAGGGTGCATACCCTGACTACATTCTGGCAACAGTACAGAAAACTTACGCTCTAGAACTTGCCACTTCCCTAGCCAAGCTGTTCCAATATAGTTACAACAACGACATTTACCCGATTGCGTGGAAAAGTACTCAAGTAGCTCCTTTCCATAAAAAGCAGAACAAATCCAATCCAGCCAATTACCAACCCATCGGTCTACGCTCAATCATCAGTAAAGTGATGGAAGGTGTCAGTGTTTTCAAGCAACACCTCCTCAGCAATAAACTGTTCAATGACGCCCAGTTTGGGCTCCACCAGGGCCACTCAGACCCCTAACTCATTACCTCAAACATGGACCGAAGAGCTGAATTCCAGAGGTGGAGTGAGATTGACAGGGCTTTAAATTAAGGCTGCCTTCGACCAAATGTGGCATCAAGTGGCCTTAGCAACGCTGGAATCAATAGGTATCAGGGTCAAACTCTCCGCTGGTTAGAATCATACCTGACACGTAGGAAGGTAGTCATGGCTGATGAAGGTCAGTCAACTCAGCTCCAGGTCAAGTCTGTAGGAATCCTTCGGGCAGTGGCCTCGGCCCAAGCATCTTCAGGGCTGCATCATCAATGGCTTGCCTCTATTATAAGGTCAGAAGTGGGGATGGTCGCCATTGATTGCACAATGTTCAGCAACATTTGTGGCTCCTCAGATACTGAAGCAATCCATGTCCAAATGGAAAAGTATCTAGGCTGACAAGTGACAATTAATGTTGACGCCACACAAGTGCCAGACCGTGACCATCGCCAATAAAATGCAATCTAACCACTGACCCTTGGCATTCAACGGTGTTACCATCACTGAATACCCCAGTATCAAACTCCTGGGGGGGGGGGGAGTAATCATTGCTCAGAAACTCACTGCACTCGCCACATAAACACAGTAACTACAAGAGCAGATCGGAACCGATGACTACTGCGGCGAGTAACTCACATTCTGACTTCCAAAAGCCTGTCCATCAAATACAATGCATAAGTCAGAAGTGTAATAGGATACTCCCTGTTTGCCTGGATGAGTGCATCCCCAACAACACTCAAGAAGCATGATACCATCCTGGACATAGCAGCCAGTTTGTCTTTCACTTCATCCACAATGCTCCACCATCAACACTCAGCAGCAGCAATGTTTTACGATCTACAAGCTGCACTGAAATGATTCACCAAATATCCTCAGATACCATCTTCCCAGCACACGACCACGTCTATCTAGAAGGACTAGGGCAGTAGATGTAAAGGAACATCTACAAGTTCCCCTCCAAGCCATTCATCACCCTGACTTGGAAATATATCATCGTTCCTTCACTGTCGTTGGGTCAGAATTCTGGAATTCCATCCTAATGGTATTGGAGGTCAACCACAGCAGGTGGACTTCAGCAGTTCAACAAGGCAACTCACCACCTTCTCAAGGGCAACTAGGTATGGGCAATAAATTCTGGCCCAGCCAGTCACACCCAGATTCATGAAATAAAGACATTTTTAGAAATCTTTTTATTTAACAGAGGAAGGTTGCTGAAGTATCACAGGTATCGGTGCTTGGTTCCCAGATGTTCACAATACCCATTAAACATTTAGTTGTGTGAGTTAAATACAATATATCCCAGCCTGCTGACAGCACGAAAGAATGTTCGATTGTGTTTGGATGAGGAAGTCGTTAAAAAGTTCCAAGGTGACTGAGACGAGTGGAGTGAATGCACAAATACATGGCAGTTGGAGAGCAGTGTGAGGAGAGGTGACGGTGGCAATATTGATTAGCAGCCTATCGTTTGAAAAGGGATTGTTTGAAACATGTTGATCTACAAACGGGAGTATGCTCCTTTTCATTGTTACCTTCAACATAAACCGCCTAGGCCCGTGTAGGGCAGTGGGTTCGGAAGCCAAAAGTCAATACTAAGAATGGCATAGGCACGCTGACCAGTATACATATACCCACCGGTGGGGAGCTGTAAAACTGAAAATGATCTGGATCTTCCTGTAAACCAGTCACTGAAAACATTATTGCAAGAACAGAAAGCAGGTAGGAAAATAAATGGTGTGTTGCCATTCATTTCAGGGAGTTTTGAGTCCAGGAGTAAGGGTGTCTTACTGCAGCTGTACAGGCCTTTGGGGAGACCCCCATCTCGAACATTGTGCAGTATTGTGGGCAGTTTCGATCTTCGTACCTAATAAAGGAAAAACCTGACATCGAGGGAGAGTAGCGAAGGATGACCAAACTGATCTTTGGAATAACAAGCTTGTTGCGGGAGCAGAGTTTGGGGCGACTGGGCCTTTAGTCCATGGGCCTAACAAAAATGTGTGGAGATCTCAGTGAAATATATAAAACTCTGACAGGGTGAGACAGATTGGAAGCAGGGGTGATAATTCACGAGGCTGTGGTGTCTAAAACAATGGCCACAGTATCATGTACAGGCAGGCACTCTGCAATGAAATGAGAATAAATGTCTGCACTTACAAATGAGTGAACCTGGGGAATGTGCTCGCACCTGCAAGCCAAGACACTGAATATAAATAAGGATTTTGTGACACTAAAGAGATGGGGTGGGGCAGAGAGCAAGAGCACAGTGTGGAAATAAAGGGCCAGCCATCATTATATTGAATTGGATAGCAAACTCCATCGTCCAAAAGGACTACTGCACTTCCTATTTTATACCTTCCCAAGGTTAATCACTCAATGTACATTGAGTGGGATATGTGCATTGAGGAAATACTTGAACATGAACTAGAACGGGGAAGGATCATTATATTGTATGACCTACTCCTTTCCCGGTGTTTCTGTGCAGTCTGTGGGAAAGTTCTGTAAATGTTGTTATAAGATCTCAGATGTTAGGAAGGAGGTCTCTGCAGGGTCGACAGGATTGTGTTCCCCATTCCCTTTTCTGATACCGAGGATGGAGCTGGGTGTTCTGTCCGGATTTATCCTTTAAGAAGTCGCAACAGTTTGGTACAATAGAGTGTCTTGTTTGGCCGATTCAGAGACCATTGAAGAGTTTCTCACATGTCTGTGTGTCTGGAGTCACTTTTAGGCTAGACCAGAAAAGCACGGGAGACTCACTTCCGGAAAGTACACTGGAGAAGGAAATTGGTGTTTACAATCGACATTGACTTCAAGCTCACTATTACTGACACCAGATTGTGCATCTCGATATGTTATTAATTGTTTTGAACTTCTACCACCAGCCAGAGCATTAGTCTGGTCTGGATTATTAATCCAGTGACTCCTCCCCAACAGCACTATCTCCACATGGGGACCTATCAGAGACCACACTGATCAGGTTATTTCTGTGCTGCTTGACAGCACAGAACTCCCACTAATTTGACTGTCGTGATGGGACTGAGGGGGTGGTAAATGATCAGTTTGTAATTATTTTCCTCTTAGGGGACTGGACATAGCTGAGTAAATTTCCTCATTGCCAGGGAGATATCAGAGTTAGAGCTGGAATGAAACAGCCACCCCAAGGACACGGCTTGTTGTGCAGCACAAGTCTTCAGTCCTATTGCAGGAATGGGGTCAGGGCCCACTGCATTTGACGTATCTGCTGTGTTCAGCTGTTTCTTCATGTCCCGTGCATCAAATCAATTTGGTAGAAGACTAGCATCACGAGGAGGGTGAAGTGGATCATCCACTCAACAATTCTAGCCGAGAATGGTCCAGATACTACATCCTTGCCTTTTACACTGATGTGCAGGGCTGTTCGATTATTTAGAATGGTGATATTTTTGGATCCCTTTCCTCCAGTTATTTGTTTAATCGTCCATCACCATTTATGACTGCATGTGGCAGGACTGCAGAGGTTCGATCAGATCTGTAAGTCAAGCGCAGTGGCTTTAACGGATCAGCATCAGGTTTAGGTTCACGTGGTTCTGACCCTGACATGTTCACCCACAGTAATTACCGAAACACAGATGGTGTTGATGGTAATAGAAAACTGAAAAGGTTATTCGAGGCTAAAAGTTACAGGTTGTGGTTGAATGCAGGTCTGCTTCTCCTTCTGCTGTGTTCTACAGCACTACATGAATACGCAGTTTTGAGCTGCAATATCTGCAATGCAATTCTGCTGTCTGTCCCATAGATCACATCGAGACCCATTCACCCATCAGCCCTGTACTCAGTGACCTACTCTGGTTTATAATGTGGAAATGCTTCCATTTTCATACTCTCATTCTGCTGAGGGTCTCTCCCCAGGTCATGCTTCCAAACTGACACATTCCCCAAAATAAATTTACAGATTTTAATTCAATTATTTAATTCATCAGAATCTTCTTTTCCTTGAGTAATGCCATCTTCTGTGTTTAAAGTGGATGTCTTTCCCTCTGTTTCGCTCCCTGAACTTGATTAAGAACTCAATAGTGTCAGTGATTCCAGCTGATGTAATTTCAGAGCCAATGACATCTCTGGATCCCCAATCATCTTCAGCACATTGTATGTATCCTCTTTTGGTTAATGCCGTATTGGTCATGGCTGCCTTGTCCTCCTAAGAGCATATTTAATCTTCTTTGCGATGAATTTCTGATATACTCCGAATATTCACAGGAATTCCTGACTTTGCTGCTCCGTGGTCTTCCCTGCTCGGCTCCCTTTCCAATTCACTCTGGCCAGCTCCTTCTGAATGTCTTTGTAGTTACATTGCTCAATTATAATCACATTACTTCGAGAAGTCAGCAATAGATATAAAGTGAAAGAAGGAGTTTTGAGAGAAGGGACGCGAAGAATAATGTGTAGATTTCTTAACTAGCAACAAAGAGAGAAAGAGAGACAATATAGATGAGGAAATGTGCAAAATTAGAAAACCAGATCATCGAAAGGAGTAGATGAATATCCCCCAATATTTTGGCAATTCCTGTATCCTGTGGTCCTTTGTACAGTGCATGTACAAAAGAGTAATATATTCAAATGCTGGGTCTGATGCCAGAATATATATCTCGAATAATATGACAGACACTAGCTTTGGAAAGAACCCAGCAGGCCAATATATTTAACTCTCAGTAGAAAGGGGATTAACTGAAATAAGTTGGGATATGAGAAACAAGAATTTGTGGGCGGCACAGTGGCACAGTGGTTAGCACTGCTGCCTCACAGCGCCAGAGACCCGGGTTCAATTCCCGACTCAGGCGGCTGACTGTGTGGAGTTTGCACATTCTCCCTGTGTCTGCGTGGGTTTCCTCTAGGTGCTCCGGTTTCCTCCCCCAGTCCAAAAACGTACAGGTCAGGTGAATTGGCCATGCTAAATTGCCCGTAGTGTTAGGTAAAGGGGCAAATGTCGGGGAATGGGGGGGTTGTGGGTCAGTGTGCACTTGTTGGGCAGAAGGGCCTGTTTCCACACTGTAAGTAATCTAATCTAATTTGGAGCATACATAAGAATGAGAGACTAGAGTTGAAAATTCCAGAAAGGAAGGGAACGTTGAGAGAACGGGAACATATCACGTCAGATATGTTTTAAGTTTTTATACATTTTATGCGTCATATGCATCACCTTTCGTTAACTGTGTCTCTGTTCATTTACAATGTGTTATGCACATGTGAGAAATATTATTATCTGCACACACACACACACACACACACACACACACACACACACATTGATTAAACAGTGTATACAAAATCATTTTTCCACCTTTGAAACTGTCCTGTTGTCGTGTTACCAGGATACATCAACACCATCTGCCACCAAAAGACATGACCCATTATCACTATGTTCCATACATACAGACAAAGAAGGGCACACTTTGACTGGGACAAAGCACACACATACTAAGACACGCAAGGACCTTCTTAGAGGAATGGCATTCTAACCAGAACTCCATCAATAAATGCATCAATTTAGATCCTATCGAACTTCTCTTGTAAAACAAAAGAACCGGACATGACATGACCCCCTTTCAGAAACCAAGACCTATAAATAGAGAGGCGGGAAAAAAAAGCACCAGCGCTTCAGAAGAGACTTTCACTGATGACGTTATCTAGCCATGGTGATGAAATGTCTGAAAACATACCTTCAAGCTCAGCGAGCCAACGTGCATTCATATAAATTGTTATTTTTCGTTTAATAGTGGAATTTAGGAGTTCCCTGTCGCTCACAGTTTAACAGATTATGATGTGAGGTGAGCTTTTCTGGGTGTGTGGTTTTAATTAATATTACTAAAGAGGTTCTCAAATTTTCCAAGGAAGTTTAGAAAGACAAAAGAAGGACATGTTTTAGAATTAGCAAATAGTTTGGAATTGGGTTTAATCAAGGAGAAAAGGAAAGCTGAAATTGTAATGGAGTTGGTCACGCACTTTGATGCATCAGCGAAACAGACAAGTGCTGTAGAGTTAGAAAAAAAACTTAAATTGCAAATATGGCAACTGGAGTTAGAAGATAAAGAAAGAGACGGAAACAGAGAGAGAGAAGAAAGAGAAAGAGAAAGAGAGGAAGAAGAGAGAGATAATTTGAAATTCAGAAGTTGGGAATTAGACAAGAAAGCTAAATTAACAGGATGGAGATGAAGGGAGAATGCCACAGCTATATATACAGCTATGTTAATACATTGCCATATTTTGCTGAGAAAACGTCAAAATCTTTAAATTTTTTTGAAAAAAATGGCTCGGCAGATGGCGTGTCAAGTGAACTTGTGGGTAATGCTCGTTCAGACTAAGCTGGTGAGCACAACTACTGAGGTGTGTGCAGTGCTGTCAGATGAGGGGTCAAGAGATTATGCAGATGTCAAACAGGCTGTCTTGAGTGCTTACGAATTGGTACTAGAAGCTATTAGACAGAGGTGCATAAATAAAGAGATGGAACCAGGGCAAGCTGATGTTGTATTTGAAAGAATTAAACACAGTCATTTTGATAGATGGGTGCTGGCCTTAAAAGTGGATAAGACCTGTGAGGCTCGAAGGGAGATCATTCTGCTGGAGAAGTTTAAATGCTCACATCCAGAGATGGTAAGAATTCATCTGAATGAACAGAAAGTTCAAGAAATGAGAAGCGCGGCAGAAATGGCAAGTAAATATGCATTGGTGCATGAGATGATATTTTGCTTCTGGGAGGATTTCATCCTGTGAGAGATAGAACCTGGGAGAAGGAGAGTTCGTACACTACAAATCGAACAGTAGAGAACACTGACAATAGTTTACCAGAGGTGAAAAATGAAGCCCAATGGGGTTGAAAGGAGATGAAAGGCCTCAGGTTTTCTCAATATAAGGGAGTGGAAAGCATAAAATTGCAGTGCCGTTGGTTTAAGAAGGGCACTGGGAGAAAGGTGTTTTCACTGCAGTAAGCTGGGACACACAGCGCTGGGCAGTGAAGGAACGCACTTTGGAAAAAGATGTGTGGAAGAGGCTAAGCCCAGTGACATTAGTGAAACTGGTAAAGGAGACCCCAAGTGCAGCCGAGGAGCTGCAGGAGAGTGCACAGCCCGAGGCAGGGGCTGTGTATGGAGGCAGTGCCTGATATCAATAAATAATACGCCTCTGTGGTTGAAGTTTACTCAGAAAGAACAGAGGGAGAAGGACAAGCAGATACAATTTTGTGAGATACAGGATCTGCTCAGTCTCTAAAAGTTGAGAAGTTGGGGCACTGGAAAAGCACAACAGATCTTGCAGCATCCGAAGAGCAGGACAGTCGACATATCAGGCATAAACCCATCGTCAGGAATGTGGTGGCGGACAAGAGGGCTGAAAGATAAATTGGAGGAGAGGAGCTAGTCTGGCAGGAGGGTCACTGGGAGGGCGAAAGGAAGATGTAGATGGGAGTGATAGTGATATGTTGGAAGGGAGGGTGGACTGGATAGGTGGGAAGGAAGATGGACAATTAAGACAGTTCAAGAGGGCAGTACTAAGTTGAATGGTTGGATCTGGGATGAAGCTGGGGAATGGGAGAATTGGAAATGGTTATGTCGATGTTGATGCGGTATAGTTTGAGAGTTCCAGCTGTCCTACCACCTATCCACTTCACCATCCTCTTCGACCTATCCCAACCTGCATCTGCCTATCGCCTTCCAAGCTCCCTTCCACCCTTCGATTTATTTCTCAAACTCTTCCCCCTCCCTTACCCCCACTTTCCTGATGAAGGGCGTTTGCCTGAAATGTCGATTCTCCTGCCCCTCAGTTGCTGCCGACAAGCTGTGCTTTTCCAGCCCCACACTTTTCAACTCTGATCTCCAGCATCTGAAGTCCTCACTGTCTCTCCCGATCTAATAATAAGAGATGGAAGTATTTTCACTCTTTCTGACATGTTACTCAAGAGCATGATAACTTGTGGATTGGGGACAGAAATTAAGCATTCCCTTGTGTGACATCAGGTTGAAGTGCCAAATCAAGATTTGGGAAGTAACGGTGAGTGAGTGACAGGGTGTCCGTTCCAGGAATGCAGTTTGTTCTTGGGAACGATTTAACAGGATCCAAGGTGGGAGAGGAAACCCTGTGGTGGAGAAGTCAAAGGAAGACTATGGAAATAGGGAATTGAAAGAAAAATACTCAGAATTTTTTCCAGACTGTGTGGTAACAAGATCCCACTGCCATAAGTTACAGCAGGAAGGAAAAACAAAAGAAAAAGACACAGGAGTTGATGTTCAGTTAAGTGACATGCTGTTTGATGTAACTGTGCATAAAAATACCTGAAGAGGCAGAGGGTCAGGCAGAGGTGTTTTGTCCTGAAAGGCTAATGGACTTACAACAGAGATATGCACACACTTACACACACACACACACAGAGAAAATGAATCAGAATATATTGTCGAACGTTACTAACTTAAAGATAAAATCCTAAAATTGAAATAGAATCCACAATAGTTTAGTGCGGAAGAGACACGGGCTGAACTGCAACAGATTGTGTTACCGGTAGCATATAGTGTTACGGATAGCATACAGTGTTATGGGTAGCACATGAACTAACTGCAGGCGGTCACCTCGGTGTACAGAAGACTCGGGCTAAGGTACATAAGCATTTCTATTGGCCTGGAGTGCACAAGGACGTGGTTATGTTTTGTTCTAGATGTCATACATGCCAAATGGTCGGTAAGTCACAGGCAGTAATAAAACCAGCACCTTTGTTGTCAATTCCTGCATTCGAAGAACATTTCCCATACGTTGTGATTAATTGTGTAGCTCCTTTTTCTAAAATAAAAGTGGAAACTAATATTTGATGTCGATAATGGATGTGTCTCCCAGATTTCCAGAGGCAATTCCATTATGGAGTGTTAAGGCAAAAAAGGGAGGTGGAGGAGTTGGTAGCTTTCTTTACTCACTGTGGGTTTCGCAGAGAGATTCAGTCAGATCAAGGGTCTCATTTTACCGCTCAGCTCTTTTAAGAGGTGATAGATAGCTGAGGAATACAGCACTTCAAATCAAGTGCATACCATCCTTAATCCCGGTGAGCCTTGGAAAATTAGCATCAAACGCTGAAGACCATGTTAACAGCGTAATGTCAAGATTGCCTGAATGATTGTGATAAAGGGTTCCATTCAATTGCTTGCCATCGGACATGCCCCAAATAAATCTACTCAGTTTACTTCCTTTGAGTTAATATTCGTACATGAAGTGAGAGGACCTTGAAATAAATTAAATATAAATTGACAGGACCGAAGTCTGAGATCTCACAAATGGATTCTGTATGTGAGTTGAGGGAGAGATTATTTGAAGTAGGTGAGTTGTCTAAACAGCACCCGAAAAGGGCACATCATTGAGTAAAGCAGGTGGCAGATATAAACTCTGAAACTTTGACGATTTCCCACCCCTGCCTGACCCTCTGCCAGTTGAGGATTTTTTCTGCACTGTTAAAGCAAACAGGGGGTCAGTTAACTGAACATCAACTCCTTTGTCCATTTCTTTTATTTTTCCTTCCTGCTGTAACTTATGACAGTGGGATCTTGTTAATACACAGTCTGGAAAAACTCCTGAGTAATTTTCTTTCGATTCCCCAGTTCCCTAGTCTTCCTTTGACTTCTCCATCACAGGGAGTGCCTCTCCCACCTTGGATCCTGTTAAATCGTTCCCAAGAACAAACTGCATTCCTGGAACTGACACTCTGTCACTCACTCTCACCGTTAGAGCTACACCAAATATTTTGAAAAATAAATTGAAAATTGTGCTTGATGCTCAGGATATAGGGCTTGGAGATGTATTGATACAGAAAGATGATGGAATTGAATTGTCAGTTGGCTACGTGTCAAAAAATATCAATGTCCACTAGAAAAAAATACAACGTCTCCATTATTGAAAAAGAAAGATTAAGTTTCGCACTGGACTGACAATATTTTAATGTTTATAGGACAAACAAATTGTCGGAGATGATTGTGGACAACGACAAAGCTCTCGTATTTTTTGGAATATTTCAAGACTAGGATGTGAGACTATTTCGTTGCAGTCTTATGTTACTGGCTTTAAACTTACAAAATGTACATGTTGTGCGTACTAAAATGTGATAGTAGATGTGGTATCGCAGATTTAAAGGAAAACGTTTAGATAAAATCTGACTTATTCCAGTGTTATATAGGTGTGCAGATTAATATGAATGGTATAACTGAGATTAATACTTTTGTATTTCATAATAATGGGATTAAGACTTAGAGGAAAATAATTGATACCATATTTTCATTCTGATGGTTCATTTTCTTTTCTGAAGTGGGGAGGTGTTATGAAGCCGAAAGCTTGTCTGGTCACTGTAAAACAGAACGGGTTTTGCTGAATAGAAAGTACAGCCACAGATGCCAGCTAAAGGTCAGGCTCTTCCACATGTCACAATTAGCTGGTAAATGGATACCTGAGTTTTGGTTGCTGTTCTGACAGCAATTCAAATGCAAGCAAAGAGTTTAAATAACGCTCAGGTTACCCAAAGCCAACTGAATTTGAATATTATTGTTTGGACACCTGGAAAGCAATCAAATTATGAGAATGATTGTATCATGGGGAGTATATAAAGCCAGCATTTTGAACACTGAAGGGAGAGCCACTGCCATCCAACAGCAGAGTAACTGCTGTAGAGCAGGAGTGCTAACTGGCCATCTCAAACACTCTATATCAAAGATACATGTACATGTCCAACCTACTTGCAGTAAAAGAAAATGACCCAGGGAGATCAGCAGCTGGAAGAGTGAACTCAGCGGGGAAGATAGAGACTGTCTGGTCTTAAAATTGTAATGTTTAATATTTGGGTTGTTGGAATAGCATATTTTTACAGAGTTGGATGCAGATAGTAAGTAGTTAAGAAAAGAGAAGCATGCATTTGTGAATAGTTGTTGTTTAGTGTTCACTATTACAGTAAAGAAACTAACTTGTTATTTTTTGTTTAAATAGTTGAATGTTGGAGATTTGTGTCACTCATATTTTAAAAGATTATGAGTCGAGGCGAGCTTTTCTGTGTGTTGGTTATAATTAACAGAGGGGTTCGACTCCACCTTGTAAATGTCCATCCACGCTCACCCCATTTCATTGCAGTTGGCCCACATCCTTGTAGTCTTTTCCTATCTACATATTTATACAAATGCTTTTTAAAATATTGTTAATATACCCCCTTCAACAACATCTGCGATCAGTTCATCCACGTGTGTATAGAAGTGGCCCCTCAGGTTCATTTTATTCCTTCCACTCTAACCTTAAACTGATCCTCTCTAATCCTCAATTCTCTAAAACTTGGAAAAAGACCGAGAACATTAACCCTATCCATACCCCTCGTGATCTTATACAGCTCTATAAGGTCCCCCCTCAGTCTCCAACACTCTAAAGAAAAAGTCCGACCTTGCCCAACCTCTCCCTATAACTCAGACCGCTGGGTCCTGGCAACGTCCTTGGAAATTTCTTCTGCGCTCTATCTAATTTCATGACATTCTCACTAAAACAACGTGACAAAAACAGAACACAATGCTCCAAGTGCGGCCTTATCAAAGTCCAGGGTAACTGCAACATAAATTCTCAAATTCTACACTCAATGCCCTGATTGCTGAAGGCCAGTGTGCCAAAAGCTTTCTTCACTGCACTGTCTACCTGTGACTCAACTCTTAGAGAACTGTGCAGCTGAACGCCAGGGTTTATCTGCCCACTACACCCCTAAACACCCTGCTATTCACCATGAAACACTTACCTTGATTTGAGTTTCCAAAATGCAAGACCTGACACAAAAATATTGAATTCCATTTGCGATTTCTCGGCCCACTTCCCCACCTGATTAAAGGTCTTGTTGCAATATCTGTTAAACTACCTCACTGATCACGATACCACTTATTTTAGTGTCATTTGCAAACTTACAAATCAAGCTTTGCACATTCTCAACCAAATCATAGATCACAAACAGCGATGCACCCAGCCTCTGGTCTGACAAGCATACCTCCACTAAACCCTCTGCTTCCTACCATCAAGCCATTTGGCCATTTCCGCCAGAATTTTACGTGACAGAACTTCCAGAGCAGCCTTTCATGTGGAACCGTATCAAAGGCCATTGAACCTACGTCTACCACTCGGCCCTCATCAACCTTCTTGGTCAATTCATTAAAGAACTCTAACAAATTTGGGAAGCATGATCTCCCACTCATAAGTCTATGCTGACTGCTCCGAAACTATCCCTGTGTAAGTAATGGGTGCAGTCAATGGTATGCTGTCCTTCATTGTAAGATGATTCGTGTACATAAGTAAAGGCATCTTCCTGCTGTGTTGAGCCTTGCTGAGACAGCATTAGGGGCACTCTGTACAGATTTGATCTACTTTGTAAGGAATGATCTCTTTACGACAGACACGGATGATGGTAACATGAGGATAGAGTAAAGAAACTGAGTGTTTAATCTGTAGACCTGTGAGAGACGAAGAAATGGTGACGCTGAAACACGAGGAATGGCAGTGATCACTTATTTCCAAAAGAGACATTGATAGGGTGAGAAATTCCAGACTTTAACCAGGATTGATTGGTTTGATTTCTTGTCACGTGTACCTCAGTACAGAGAAACACTTTGTTTATGAGCAGTGGAGGCAGATCATAGTGAGCATGGTCAGGTCGATCGTAGGGTGGAAGTAGACTTGGACAGAGTAAGGCATGCAGGTTACACTGCACAGGACATGCACGAGACGAGATCAACAGAGTAATGATTCGAGATGCTGGTGTTTGACTGGGGTGTACAAAGTTAAATATCACACAACACCAAGTTATAGTCCGTATAGTCCAGGTTATATGGACAGAGTAAGGCATACAGGTTACACTGCACAGGACATGCACTAGACAATATTAACATGAACAAGATTAGCAATATTTGAACTTAGAGAGTCCATTCATCAGTCTAACGTGACTTTCCTAATAGTTTATATGCCTTCATTAACTCTCCCTACGTTATTGTGAAGTCGGCGTGTGAGCCCGTACTGAACACCATGTTGCTCACAATCCCCAACAGCAGCCACTATACCTTCCTCCTGAAACAGGTAGCCATTCCCATCCACTTCTGCCTTACATAGAGAACACCAGGCTGGCTCCTCGGAGAAGGAAGATGCCTTCTTGAAACTTGACACAAGACATATGGCTTCCCTCCTCAACGCTAGAAAACAATGTTAAAGTCCCACGTGTGTATCATGAGCAACGGAGCCAGGAGGAACAACGTGGAGCAGTCTGTCTGTGCAGCCTCTGCTCCACTTGTTCATCATATTAGAGCATCAATTAGGAGACAGTGAGTTCTACTGATGCTGGAGATCAGAGTAGACAGTGGATTGCTGGAAAAGCACAATAGGTCAGGCAGCATCCGAGGAGCAGGAGGATTGACGTTTTGGGCATAAGCCATTCATCAGGAATCAGCATCAACTACCTCATTCTGTCCCTTTGCAAATGAGTTGTGGGGGAAATGGCCTCTCCTGTTCCTGCATAAATGACTTAAGGGGCTGAATAGCCTCCTCCTATTCCTGTGTAAGAGACTGAGGGGGCTGAATGGCCTCATCCTGTTGCTGTGGAAGTGACTTAAGAGGCTGAATGGCGTCCTCCTGTCCCTGTGTACGAGACTCAAGGGGCTGACTGGCCTCCTCTTTTTCCTGTGTAAGAGACTCAAGGGGCTGAATGACTCCTACTGTTCCTGTGTCAGTGACTCATGGGACTGAATGGCTTCTTCCTTCTCCGCTTGGACAGGGCCAAGAGCCTGATTGGGTTACCTCTGGTTCCAGTTTAACAGCTCGATGTGCTGATTAGTGTGATGATACTGCAGTTTTAAGAGGTTGTTTTGTCCTTATTTCTTTTCAGAGAGGGATTGAATGACCGTTTCCAAGCTGTTTAGTTAAGCCCACTTGAGTAAACAGCTAGGGAGGCATTGGGTTAATTTTAATGCAGCCTGAATGAGTGTGGCCAGCTCTCAAAGATTAGGATTTCTGGGTTTTGGTTTCTCAGTAACATCAGAAACTATTGGGGTCTCAACAGAGTTGGAAGCTTCAGTGAATGTCACCAGGCTGCTACTCCCTCTATATGCAGTTTTTAATTCCTGGATTGGAGAAATGTTTGTGACATTCTGTGTCTGCATTTTCCTTTCTTCCAGGGGCTGTATTTATGCGATTTTCCGATATTTGAACAGTTCATTCGTAATAGCTCCTCAATCTATTATTCTGTTAACTTTTCCAATAGAATTACCTTATTCTAAATTCGTCTTTCCTTGGTTTCATTTTATCTGTCGTGTTAAAATAAATGGTATTTTGCTTCACAACGAATAGTTTGACCAGTCACATTGCATCAGTAAACTTACTAAATATGGCCCCAATATTCACATCCAAATTCTTGATATAAATGATGAAATGCAAAAAAACTCGCAACTGATTCTTACAGCACACTACTATTCACAAGCTTCCAGTCTGGAAAATACCACTCTTCCTTCAAGTCAATTGTGACTAGCATCCTCTGTATTGCATGTAACCGAAACTTCCTAACCTATCTACCAACCGGAATGTTGTAAACACCTTGCTGAGGTCAATGTAGACAATGTCTACCAAACTGCCTTCATCACTCTTCTTTGTCACCTCTTCATAAAACGCAATCAAATTAATGAGACATGATTTCCTATGCAGAAAGCCACGTTGACAACTCCGATCAGCCCTTGCCTTCCCAAATGATTGTAAATCCTGTCCCGGATAATCTCCTCCAACAACTTACCCACCACTGACATGGCTTTTGGGGTCACTGTTTCCTTTTCTAGTCCCACTCTTCCAATGCTCACAACAAATGTTAAATGTCAGCAGGTCGGTGATATGGCCGATGGTATTGGTCACAGACTGGGTCAGGGTCAGTTTTTGGAACAAGTCAGGGTAGTTTCTTTAATCAGCTGAAATAGCACGTTTATGACCCAGAGAAATGTTACTCAGTCTATGACGGAAAGTTGAATGGCAAACGGTTTGCATATTGCAAATAAAGAATCGACACACACACACACACACACACACACACACACACACACACACACACACACGTGTTCCCCATGGTAGACGAATGGAGAAATTGAAGTCATATGGTTTGCATGGTGTTCTAGCTAAGTGGATAAAGAACTGGTTGAGAAACAGGAGACGGAGAGTAGTAGTTGAAGGGAGTTCCTCAAAATGGAGAAAGGTGACTAGTGGTGTTCCACAAGGGCCAGTGTTGGGGACACTGTTTGTAATATATAGAAATGATCTGGAAAAGGCACTTTTGCTATGATTTGCAAGTTTGCAAATGACACGAAGATTGTTGGAGTAGCAGAAAGCACAAGGGACTGTCAGAGAATACAAGAAGATAGAGAGAGACTGAAGAGTTGGGCGGAAGAGTGGCAGATTTTTTTAATATAATACATTTTTATTAACAGAAAATAGATTCTTAAATATTACAACTAATACAAAACAATGCAATTGAAAACATTACAAAAATAGTACAAAACTAAACACAAATAATAAAAAATTCCCCAACCCACCCTCATGTACGAATGAATAAACATATATAGAGAAGTATAATTTTTTTAAAAAACTGAAACTGGCTATTTAACTAACTAAATAAATACTTAACAACAAACAAATATATAGTGTTAACCCTGCTCAGCCAAACAAAACACTCATACATTCACAGTTCCTCCTCCCTGGATATTGGAATCTTGAAACACAATCGTTACGGCTATATAAAAGCCCTTGTTAGTGTGGCAGATAAATCCATGTCCAGGTATTACAAAAAGGGTTGCCATTTATTGCAAAAATTTTCAGTTTTGTGGTGTACCATGTTTGTGAGAAAATCCAGGGGAATATGCTCCATATGCTCAGGTGGAGGAACAGAGGGATCTTGGGGTCTATGTACATAGATCTTTGAAGGTTGCCACTCAGGTGGATTGAGTTTGTAAGAAGGCCTATGGAGTATTATCGTTCATTAGCAGAGGGATTGAATTCAAGAGTCGTGAAGTGATGTTGCAGCTGTACAGGACTTTGGTTAGGCCACAGTTGGAGTACTGTGTGCAGTTCTGGTCGCCTCACTTTAGGAAAGATGTGGAAGCTTTGGAGAGGGTGCAGAGAAGATTTACCAGGATGTTGCCTGGAATGGAGAGTAGGTCGTACGAGGATAGGTTGAGAGTTCTCGGCCTTTTCTCGTTGGAACGGCGAAGGATGAGGGGTGACTTGATAGAGGTTTATAAGATGATCAGAGGAATAGATAGAGTAGACAGTCAGAAACTTTTTCCCTGGGTACAACAGAGTGTTACAAGGGGACATAAATTTAAGGTGAAGGGTGGAAGGTATAGGGGAGAGGTCAGGGGTGGGTTCTTTACCCAGAGAGTGGTGGGGGCACGGAATGCGCTGCCCGTGGGAGTGGTAGAGTCAGAATCATTGGCGACCTTTAAGCGGCATTTTGATAGGTACATGGATGGGTGCTTAATCTAGATTAGAGGTTCGGCACAACATCGTGGGCCGAAGGGCCTGTTCTGTGCTGTATTGTTCAATGTTCTATGTTCTATAACAATCTTCCGCCAACCTGACAGGCCTGGGAGGGGGTGGGGGGTGTGTGTGTGGGGGGAGGTTCTGATATCTAACGTAGCAAGATATTCTTCTTTGCACAGAATGTAAGAATATTGAAAAGATTTTCCTCATGCAAGTCTGCAGGAAATGCAATAGGTAGGCCGAAAAGGAGCGAAATAGGGTCCTCTCCACCCCTACACCTAAAATCTTCTCCATTGCACCCACCACAGCGCTCCAATATGTTTGAAGTCTGTCACACGACCAAAGACAATCGGTAAGAATACCCGGACAGACCTGGCACTTGGGACATGCTGAAGATGTTCCCAGTTTAAATTTTGACATACGGTCTGGGCTAAGTGGACCCTGTGGAGAATTTGCAACTGTAATGCACGGGTCCTATTGAAAATTGATATCTTCCTTGCATTCTCCCAAATATCCTCCCATGCCTCTGAGGAAACTTCAAAACCCAGCTCTCTTTCCCACGTCTTGCAGAGTTGATCAGACTCGTTAAGAGGTGGCACCCCCCAATTGGTTATATAGAGTCCTGACAGAGAGTGTAAACTTAGCCCTTAGTACCCCGCTTTCTATGTCAGATTTGTAGGGATCAGTCAAAAGTGAGGTCTTTTTTGAATAAATCCCTAACTTGAAAAAAACCCAAAGAGGTCTATGTTAGGTAACTCGTACTTCCGTACTAACTGATAGAAAGACATCATTACATCTCCCTCAAATAAATCGGCAATGCAAGATATACCCCTCGCTTCCCAACGTTTAAATCCTGAATCGATCCTACCTGGTTGAAAACTCGGCATACCCACTAAAGGAGTCAATAAAGATGTTTTGCCAATATTATCTTCCCTCTGCCGAATTGCCCGCCATGCTTTAACAGTATTGATGACTATTGGGTTATGGCAATATGACATAACTGTCCTCAATTTGTCCAAAAACAGCAAACTGGTAAGGGGGCACCTTGCCTGGGAGACTTCGATATCTTGCCATATTGAAAGAGGGTCCCAACAAACCCAATCACTTATGAAGTTTAAAACGAGCTTAATTGTTAATTTTTAATGTCCAGAAGATCTACTCCCTCCAATCTGTGAGGCAACTGCAGTTTGGCTAATTTAATAAGTGGCCTTTTACGGTGCCAGATAAGGAGCTGAACCAACTGTTCAGTCTTTTCAGCGTTTACTTATTGAAAATCAGGGGGAACATCCGTATAGGGTGTAGCAAACGAGAGGGAATATTCATCTTAATAAGCGCTATCCGACCCAACCATGAGACTGGATGTGCCTCCCATCTTTGGAGATCTTGTTTAATTTTTTCAAATAATTGAGTAAAATTGGCTTTGAACAGCCAATCCAGAACTGGAGTAATGAATATGCCTAAATACACAAAACCCCCCTGTGACCACCTAAATGGGAATCTATAGTCACTCTCAAGAGCCAATTCGTTCGTAAGACCACCCAGAGGCATAGCCTCTGATTTAGCAGAATTAATCTTACATCCTGAAAAAGCGCCAAACGCGTGAATGCATTGTATCAGGCAAGGCACTGAGACTGCTGGATTTGTCAAGAAAATTACAACATCACCTGCATACAGCGAGATCTTATGTAATTTTGACCCCACTTTTGGAGCTGATATATTAAGATCCCCACGAATGGCCGTTGCCAACGTTTCAATCACCAACGTAAAAAGTAATGGTGAAAAGGCACTGCCCTGCCGGCTGCCCCTAGAAACATTAAAATTGCTTGATCGTACCCCGTTGGTAATGACCGCAGCGAGAGTTACACTGTAGAGAACGTTTATCCATCTTACGAAAACTTCACCCAGACCAAACTGGTCTAGAGAATATAAACGGTACGGCCACTCAACTCAGTCAAATACCTTCTCTGCATCTAAAGAAATCACCAATCCCAGTATTTACTGCTGTGGTCAAGCTTAAATTACGTTAAGCAGCTTCCTAACATTGTTGGAGGATCTGCGACCCTTTATGAATCAGGTCAGATTCTCTTTAATAATAGAGGTTAACACAGTCTCCAGCCTTAACACAAGTGCTTTCGAGAGGATCTTAACGTCCACATTTAAGAGCGAGATGGGCCTGTATGAAGCACAGCTGAAAAGGGGTTGCTGGAAAAGCACAGCAGGTCAGGCAGCATCCAAGGAGTAGGAGAATCGATGTTTCGGGCACGAGCCCTTCTTCAGGAATGAGGAAAGTGTGTCCGACAGGCTAAGATAAAAGGTAGGGAGGAGGGACTTGGGGGAGGGGCGTTGGAAATGCGATAGGTGGAAGGAGGTCAAGGTGAGGGTGATAGGCCAGGGTGGTGGTGGGGGTGGGGGCAGAGAGGTCAGGAAGAAGATTGCAGGTTAGGAAGGCGGTGCTGAGTTTGAGGGATTTGACTGAGACAAGGTGGGGGGAAGGGAAATGAGGAAACTGGAGAAATCTGAGTTCATCCGTTGTGGTTGGAGGGTTCCTAGGCGGAAAATGAGGCGTTCTTTCTCCAATCTTGTGTTGCTATGGTCTGGCGAAGGAGGGGTTCAAGGACTTGCATGTCATTGGTGGAGTGGCAGGGGGAGTTGAAGTGTGGAGCCACGGGGTGGTTGGGTTGGTTGGTCCGGGTATCTCAGGAGTTTTCTGAAACGTTACACAAGTAGGCAGCCTGTCTCCACAATATAGAGGAGGCCACATCGGGTACAGCATATGCAATAAATGATGTGTGTTGAGGTGCAGGTAAATTTGTGGCAGATATGGAAGGATCCCTTGGGGTCTTGGAGGGAAGTAAGGGGGGAGGTGTGGGCGCAAGTTTTGCATTTCTTGCGGTTACAGGAGAAGTTGCCGGCAGTGGAGGTTCGTTTGGTGGGGGGTGTGGACCTGACGAGGGAGGCACGGTGGGCGTGGTGTTTTCGGAACGCTGATAGGGGAGGGGAGGGAAATATATCCCTGATTGTGGGGTCCATTTGGAGGTGGTGGAAATGACGGCGGATGATACGCCGTACATGGAGGTTGATGAGGTCTAGGTGAGGACTAGTGGGGTTCTGTCCTGGTGGCGGTTGGAGAGTCGGGGCTCAAGGGCAGAGGAGCGGGAAATGGAGGAGATGCGGTGGAGGGCATCGTCGACCAATTCTGGGGGGAAATTGCGGTCCTTGATGAAGGAGGCTATCTGGGTTGTACGGTTTTGGAACTGTTCCTCCTGGGAGCAGATGCGGTGGAGACGAAGGAATTGGGAATATGGGATGACGCTTTTACAGGGGTGAGGGTGGGAGGAGGAGTAGTCTAGGTATCTGTGGGAATCGGTCGGTTTATAGTAAATGTCCGTGTTGATTCGGTCGCCCGAGATAGAAATGGAGAGGTCTAGGAAGGGGAGGGAGGAGTCTGAGACGGTCCAGGTGAAAATGAGGTCGGGATTGTAGGTGTTGGTAAAATGGATGAACTGTTCAACCTCCTTGTGGGAGCACGAGGCAGTGCCGATACAGTACATCGATGTAGTGGAGGAAAAGGTGGGGGGTGGTGCCAGTGTAGCTATGGAAGATGGAAAGTTCCACATATCCTACGAAGAGGCAGGTATAGCTGGGGCCCATGCGGGTGCCCATGGCTCCTCGTTTGGTTTGGAGGAAGTGGAAGGATTGGAAAGAGAAGTTATTCAGGCTGAGGACCAGTTCAGTCAGTCGACGGAGGGTGTCAGTGGAAGGGTACTGGTTGGTACGGCGGGAAAGGAAGAAGCGGAGGGCTTTGAGTCCTTCGTGATGGGGGATGGAGGTGTATAGGGACTGGATGTCCATGGTGAAGATAAGGCGTTGGGGACCAGGGAAGCGAAAATCATGGAGGAGGTGGAGGGCGTGGGTGGTGTCCCGAACGTAGGTGGGGAGATTTGGACTAAGGGGGACAGGGCGGACGATTAGAAAGAGAAGTTGTTCAGGGAGGATTGGAAAGATAAGTTGTTCAGGGAGGATACCACTCCTTGGTAATTCCCAATTCCTTCGTCTCCGCCGCATCTGCTCCCAGGAGGATCAGTTCCAATACCGTACAACCCAGATGGCCTCCTTCTTCAAAGACCACAATTTCCCCCCAGACGTGATCAACGATGCCCTCCACCGCATCTCCTCCACTTCCCACTCCTCTGCCTTTGAGCCCCACCCCTCGAATCGCCACCAGGACAGATCCCCACTGGTCCTCACCTACCACCCCACCACTATCCATATACAGCGTATCATCCGCCGTCATTTCCGCCACCTCCAAACGGACCCCAACACCAGAGATATATTTCCCTTCCCTCCCCTATCAGCGTTCCGAAAAGACCACTCCCTCCGTGCCTCCCTCGTCAGGTCCACACTCCCTACCAAACCAACCTCCACTCCCGGCAACTTTCCCTGCAACCGCAAGAAATGCAAAACTTGCGCACAAACCTCCCCCCTTACTTCCCTCCAAGGCCCCAAGGGATCCTTTCATATCCACCACAAATTCACCTGCACCTCCACACACATCATTTATTGCATCCGCTGGAACCGATGTGGCCTCCTCTATATTGGGGAGACAGGCCACCTACTTGCGTAACATTTCAGAGAACACCTCTGGGACACCTGGACAAACCAACCCAAAAACCCCGTGGCTCCACACTTCAACTCCCCCTCCAACTCCACCAATGACATGCAGGTCCTTGGACTCCTCCATCGCCAGACCACAGCAACACGACGGTTGGAGGAAGAGCACCTCATCTTCCACCTAGGAACCCTCCAACCACAACGCATGAACTCAGATTTCTCCAGTTTCCTCATTTCCCCTCCCCCACGTTGTCTCAGTCAAATCCCTCGAACTCAGCACCGCCGTCCTAACCTGCAATCTTCTTCCTGACCTCTCCGCCCCCACCCCCACTCTGGACTATCATCCTCACCTTGACCTCCTTCCAACTATCGCATTTCCAACGCCTCTCCCCCAAGTCCCTCCTCCCTACCTTTTATTTTAGCCTGCTGGACACACTTTCCTCATTCCTGAAGAAGGGCTCATGCCCGAAACGTCGATTCTCCTGCTCCTTAGGTGCTGCCTGACCTGCTGCGCTTTTCCAGCAACACATTTTCGGCTCTGATCTCCAGCGTCTGCAATCCTCACTTTCTCCTGTATGATGCACAGTCTTCCAGATCCTTCCCTTTTTTAAGGATAAGTGAAATATTGGCCTCTCTCAGAGATGGTAGGATACAAACATGCCTGTACGAATCATTAAACATATTCAGCATCAGGCCTGACAGTATACTTATAAAATCCTTATAGAATTCACGAGGAAGTCCTTCATGACCGGGCGCCTTTCCACTCTGAAGCTGCCCAACAGCTTCTTGCACTTCTTGCTCTGCTAATGGGGCATTGAGAAAGGACTGTTGTTCGGGAGTCATACCTGGGAGCTTCAGATCTCTAGAAAAGGATTCCATTTTGGCCTGTCCCTCCTCACAATTCTCAGACTGATATAACTTTGTGTTAAATCTCTGGAACGCCACATTAATCTTTTTAGAATCACATGTTAGGTTCCCAGACCCTTCCCTAATCGTTGTAATGGTTTGTGGGGCACTTTCCTTTCTGGCAAGGTATGCTAAGTATTTTCCTGGCATATTACCATGCTCGTAAATGGTGGGAATATGAAATCACTAACCCTCTGGCATAAGCTTTGGCAGTTTCCCAGAGAACAGATGAGCTATCAACCGAGCATATGTTGATGTCTAGGAACGCCCGAAATTCCCTAGAGAAATAATCCACAAACTTGATGTCCATGAGAATAAAGTGGTCCATTCGCCAGTACCTGGAATCCACTGGAACATCATTAATTTTAACCATGAGATAAAGTGGAGCATGATCAGAAATGGCAATATTTCCAATCGTACAGGATGCCACCAGATCCAGGGTTACCACAGGGATCAGAAAAAAAAATCAGTCCTTGTGTGACATCTATGCGAATTGGAGAAAAAACGTGAAATCCCTACCTGTAGGGTGGAGACACCTCCAGACATCCACCAACGCTAATTCCCCACACAAACCCAATAACTGTTTAGTTTGTGCAGAGGGTATCGAGGGACCTTTAGGCAACCTGTCTACTGTGGGTTCCATGAGGCAGTTAAAATCTCCCCATATAATGATGTACCGAGACTTGAGACATCTCAGTTTAGAAAAAGCATCTACCACGAATTTAAGAGGATGAGCTGGGGGACAACAAACATTTAAAATGTCATATTCTTCCCTATTTATTAAGGCTTTAAGAATTACAAACCTCCCATATGTGTTTTTAACACGTCCAACAATTTAAATGATAGAATTTTCCTTACCAATATAGCCACTCCCCTACTTCTGGTATTAAATGATGAAAAATAAACTCTGTCAAAGCCATTCTGCTGTAATTTCAGATGCTCCTTGTCATCCAAATGTGACTCCTGTAACAATGCAATATTCACCTTCTCTTTTCTAAGACTCAAGAGTACCTTCTTCCTCTTAGTTGGTTAGTGACATCCCTTGATATTCCAGGTACACCATTTAATCAAATCATTAGCCATAATCTTCTGCCATTACATTTAAATTCCAGAGAGGAGGAATCCGAACCATAAATTGCTGAGCCTTAGTGTCGCATGGTCCACCAAATATAAAACCACTACAGTTAACAAACATACAAAATTATTAAAAGTAAAAAAAACAACAAAAAACAGTAAACAAATCAACATATAAAGCGCCAATCGCGCTGAGTAGGGGGAACTCACCCCCCGGCCGGACGGGGCAACTATCCGTCCCTAACTGCCCATAAATAGGCATCTAACCATCTCAACAACCTTCACTTCTCCCAGCTAGAGCCACATCGCAAGCACAAGCTAAAAAGAATAAACACCCCATAGAATATCAATATGAATAAAATCATGCTTTCATTTAAAAAGGGGGAATAAATACCCCACCCATCCTTTGGTATGCCCTAACTATAAATGTACATCATAACCACCGCCAGACATAATTTGAACCAAATTATTATCAATAGAGGAAGAAAAAAGGAAAAACAAAGCTCCAACCGGATATACTCCACTTCTGTTACAGAATGCTAAACGCATACTCAAGCAACAATATTTATACATACTACATTTTTTAAAAAATTAGGTTAGTTTGTCCACAAAGTCTCTTGCCTTCTCCAATGTGTCAAAGAGATGCATGGATTCACCTGAGGTGATCCGAAGCACTGCTGGATATCTCAGGGAGTGCTGAATCCCAAGTTCCTTCAGTCTTCTCTTGACACCATCATACGATTTTTTTTTTCCTGATCACCGCCGCTAAAAAGTCCTGAAAAAACATGATCTTATGCGCCTTGTAAATTAGGGCCTTTGGCTCCTTCCCCTAGAGTCTGGAAGCCTCCATGACTCTCTCCTTATCCCGGTAATGATGGAACCGGACTAGGAAAGGACGAGGGCATTGAGCCAGACCCGAACTCCGTGCTGCAATCCGGTGAGCCCTCTCTATCTTCAATCCTCTTATGCCAGTCTCCATGTCAAGGAATGTCGGAAGCCAATCTTCAATAAATTCCGCAGGCCGCTTAACTTCTTTACCCTCAGGCAGACTGATGATCTAAATGTTGTTTTTTCCTGCCCCTATTTTACAGATCATCCACTTGGTCACGCAAATTACGAACCTGCGTCATCAGGGCTTGGATCTCTTCCTTGAATGAACTGGCATCAGCTTCCACCACTGTGACCCTGTGCTCTACCTCATCCATCCTCTTCTCCAGTTCTCCCAGCTGCTGCTCATGCTTTTGCAGCATGAGAGAGACTGGAGCCAGCTTATCTTCAATCTGTTTCCCCAACATCTCGCGAGATTTCGAGAGCTGTTTCACCTGGTCCTGGAGAGTAATCAGCTCCAAGGCTGCTGCAGGATGAGCTGCAGGCCCGGCATCAGATGCTCCTCCTCCCTTTTTAGGCATTTTGTGTACAGCTGAAAATACAGGAAAGTCAATTATTAAATGTTTCTTGGGGCACCACAATCTTTCCAATGCCCCAAGAAATCCTGATGACCTGGGTTGGGTGGGGTAAAGAACCATCCTGTTCCTGCTGCGATGTGAAGCTCTGCAGTGTGATCTTCTCAGATTGCCGCCATCTTCGATCCCCATGGCAGATAGTTTTTAATCCAGATAAATGTGAGGTGATGCATGCAGGCAATACTTATTCTAGAGCGAATTATACAATCAATGGAAGAGCCTTGGGAAAAGTTGATGTGCAGAGAGATCTGGAAGTGCAGGTCCATTTTACCTGGAGGATTGCTGCACAGGTGGACAGAGTGGTCAAGAATGCATATGGCATGCTTTCCTTCAACGGACGGGGTATTGATTATAAGAAGTGGCAAGCCATGTTAACATTATACAAGACATTGGTTCGGCCGTATTTAGAATACTGTGTACAGTTATGATCGCCACATTACCAAAATGATGTGGACGCTTTGGAGAGGGTGCAAAGAAGGTTAACGAGTATGTTGCCTGGTATGGAAGGTGCTAGCTATGAAGAAAGGTTGATGAGGTTAGAAAAAAGGAGATTGAGGGGGAAGCTGATTGAGCTTTACAAAATCATGAAAGGTATAGACAGGAAAGATAGAGACAAGCTTTTTTCTCAGGGTGAAGGATTCAATAACGAGAGATCACGGTTTCAAGATGAGAGGTGGAAAGTTTATTGGAGATACACACGGCAAATACTTCACACGGAGGTTTGGGCATTTGGAACGCGTTGCCAGCAGAAGTCGTAGAGGCAGGCATGGTAGATTCATTTAAGATGCATCTGGATAACTGCATGAGCAGGTGGGAAGCAGAGGTTTACAGATGCTTAGGAATTGACCAACAGTTTTCGACAGTAGATTTGGATCGGCTCAGGCTTGGAGGACTGAAGGGCCTGTTGCTGGGTTGTAAATTTTCTTTGTTCTACTCGCACAAGCTCCTAGCAATGGGATTTCATCCTGGAACAGTTGGATTTCGCAGAATTCCCTTTGCATTAGGCAGTGAGGAAATTCCAATGAATTCTGGTCAGGGGTCGCCCAAAGAGCAGCACGGTGGCTCAATGGTTAGCGCCGCTGCTTCACAGCACCAGGACCTTGGGTTTGATCCCTGCCTCGGGCGACTATCTGCGTGGAGTTTGCACATTTTCCCCTGTTTGTGTGAGCTTCTAATGGGTGCTCCAGTTTCCTCCCTCAGACCGATGCTGTGAGAGGTAGGTGGATTTGTCATGCTAAATTTTCCACAATGTTCAGGGATTTTTAGGTTCGTAAAATTAGTCAGGGGTAAATGTAGGGGAACGGGTCTTGGAAGGTTGTTCTTTGGAAGCTTCGTATGTATGTGTTGGGCCAAAGGGCTTCTTTCCACACTGCAAGAATTCTATGAAAACATGAATTGTAACTTTGACTGTAGAGTATTTTTTAGCTCACACACATTGCTGTGATGAAGAACAATGAAGGACAGAGAGTACAATACACCATTCCTTCTCGGGCAGAGTACATTTTCTCCCTCTCTGAGTTGAATCACACTGTAATATCATCCTCTCCCAAACTGGACCATGTGAAGTCTCCTTGTACATTGTCCAAACTATGTCTCCATCACATTCACTGCTCCAGGTCGGTGCATCATTGCTGCTGTCATACACAGAGCTATGTCCTTAGCAGAAAATGGTCTCGGTCCCTGATTTCGCTGCTCCTTGGATGCTGCCTGAACTGCTGTGCTCTTTCAGTACCACTGATCCAGAATCTGGTTTCCAGCATCTGTAGTCATTGTTTTTACCTCACCGATTTGAAGACAGGTTTTATGTCCTTGCGTCAATAAAAAAAATAAAATGTTTAATATATCCAGAATACCTGTGTTAAAATGAATTCATTTTTGAACAAATACAGAAATTGCTGGAAAAGCTCGGTAGGCCTGTCAGTACCCAGCATGTTTTTTAGATGTTGTAGTTGTACCAGCCTCCACCACCTCCTCTGGCAGCTCATTCCATACGCACGCCACACTCTTCGTAAAAAGGTGCCCTTGAGACATCACCAAACCTTTCCGCTCTCACTTTCAAACAATGCACTCTAGTTTTGGACGCCCCTAAGCTGGGGGAAAGACCTGACTACTCACCCTATCCATGGCCATTCTGATTTTATAAACCTCTACTGCTGCGAAATGTGACTCCAATCAACTTGAATAGCTGTGTTTTCAGTCATCCTGGGCCTACATTCTGAAATTCAACACTGATACCTCTTCCTTCTCCATCAAGTCACAATTCTAAATCTATTTAAATCAGTTTGTTCAGATGTATCATGAGACACTTCTGTGGGATTTACACCTAGTCCTTTGTGCCTGGAGATGCGTTTGCTCATCAGCTTGTTCTGTCATGCTGTGCTATACCTCTGCAACAGGCGGAACTTGAATCCAAAACTTCTAGTCCAGAGCTATGAACATTACCACACGAATTCAGGAATTAGAACCAAATCCAGAGTAGTAGCTCAGAGGCAGGGACACTACCCACTGCACTACCATACCCAGATTTTGTGTCATATTTTAAGTGTCAGCTGTCAGCTCGGTGTGGATTTATTATAATCAGGTTACCATTACTGAATTACACAAAACACTTTGTATTGTTAAACAAATGCAGGATATTTGTCTCAACTGTAGGATGTTGAGTGCACGTGCTGTGCCATCGAAATTAAGTAGGATCGTCTTTAATTGCTATTATCTGTAGTCTGCAATATTAGGGAAAGAAATCCTGTAGGCACACTCTGCACACTGAACGGTCTCGAATTGATATTTATTACTGATCACCAGAGACGGAGAAAGACCAAAATAGCTGGCCCCAAAACACTGATCAGTATTACCCAACTCTCACGTGTGTCTGCGCTCTGCCTAAATCCATGAAATGTTACCTGACCACTGTTTACATTCCAGCCTCCCTCCCCACCCCCCTGACTGTGTCTGCAATCTGTCCCTCCTCCCCAACAACACAAGGCAACCCAAGCTCAGGGTATTTGAAAATCAAGGCCAGAGTAAGCAGGCTTCCTGGGGATGGGGATGGAATTTTAAAATTAAACGGGGAAGGTGAGGAGATTGGGGTATCACTCAATGGGCTTAGGGGTGGCAGATGGTGTATATTTTGGATTAATGCGAGGTATTGGATTTGGTAAATTAAAAAAGAGCAGGACCTATACAATTAAAAGTAGGGCCTTTGGCAGTGTTGGAGAACAGTGACCTAGGCCGTCAGGTATAATTCTTTAAAATGTGCATCTCATATAGATAGTGTGGTCAAAAAGGCGTTCAGCACACTTGTCTTCATTTGTCAGACCTTTGTGTATCGGAATTGGGAAATCTTAATGAAGTTTGCAGGACATTGGTGAGACCTCTTCTGGAATACTGTGTCCAGTCTGGTCATCCTGCCCTCTCATTCCATAGGCACACTACCCTCCTGGTGAAAAAGCTGCCCCTTAGGTCATATTAAATGTTTGCCGTAAGACCTTAAAACTATGCTGTCTAGTTTTGGTCCCCCCTACCCTCAGAAAAATAATTGACTATTCACTTTGATATTATTGACCTTGATATTATTCAGCTGCAGAGGGTTCAGAAGTGATTAACCTGGATGTTGCTGCGAATGAAGGGATTGAGCTCTAAGGAGAGGCTGGATAGGATGGAAAATATTTCACTGGAGAGTATGAGATTAAGGAGTAACTTTACAGAGGTTTATAACATCATGAGGGGTACAGATAAGCTGAAGAGCTGATGTCATTTCGCTGTAATCTAGGGATTCAAGACTGGGGGATAGTTTAATGTGCGCAGAAAAAGATTTATAAAAGTCATGAAAGGCAATTGTTTTAGATGGAAGATGGCTTGTGTGTGGAATGAACTTCCAGAGGAAGTGGTGAAAGCAGGGACAGTTCCAATATTTAAAGGACATTTAGATCAGTACGGGTATAAGACATCAGTTTGGATGGTGCTGTGAGCAGCTGCCTCTCCCTCCCCCTCTCTGAATGAATCCCTGTTGGTTATTCCCCTCTGCCAATGTCTGTGCAGTGGCTTGTGAAGGCCTGCAGAGGGAGGCATTGTATCAGTTTAAAGAGCACGGAGACTGCCCCACACAGAGACACACAGATACACACACAACAATTGTTAGGACACGGAGTGAAACACATCTTGAAATACAAACTAAACATAAAGAAATGCTCAATTCACCTCATAAATAATATTTTAAAAATGAGTGGCAGAGAACTCCCAAATTCCACTGTTTAAATAAAATACATCTTTTTTTTTTACTCTGAAAGTGAACATTTTACATCAACTATTCACAACTCTGAGACCCTCTTTCTCTAAATTGCTTATTAACCAACTCCAGCTCTATAGCAATATACTGTTTCCATAGCTGCTTATTGAAATTGCATTAACTTAATGTCAAAACCACACAGCAGCTGCTGATTGCGATGTCTTCTTCGCTGTAGATCTCCCTGGGTCATCTTCTTTCTGTTTACTGCGGATATGTTTCATATAAAAAGGTACCTTTGATAGACAGCGTTTCGTAATTTCTTGGATCTGTGTTGATGGCATTTGCTCTGTCTGCAATTTTCAAAATGCCAGCATTCTTAATATCCACAACATTGTATTATCTCATTGGTTCGATTTTCGAAAAACAACAAATTCAAACGTGATTTGGTTTTAGTATCCTGGAGCATAATTTAAACAGATTGGCAAAATTCGAATATTTGTCCAAAGAGCAACCACTCAGGGATCTATTACACAGCCAAATGGGATATATTTTCAGTTGTCTTTGACACACATGGTGTCCCATCCTCTCATACCACAGGTGCTTAGAAGCTCTCAGTTCAGAACAGCTTTCTCTCTCTCTTAAAGGTACAGTACACACTTTCAACTTCATAACATTAATACCCTGTTGTCAATGAAGATAGATGGAGCCTATCCGGATTTCTACGTGATTTGTCAATATTTCATTCACTCCGTGTCGTGTGTGTCAGGATTTTTGTTGTTCCATTGACAGCATGTCATGATTCAACTCTGTCCCTGGGAATATAGCGGTATTTGACTTGCTCATACTCGTGAGTGTGGCAGGATTTCAGTTCTTTCATGGGGACTGTAACACTATGACAATCTCAACGTTTGTAAATGGCACCAATCTTGGTCGAATTGTGAAGTTTATGGAGTACAGTGTGCAACTAAAACAGGACAATCACAAAATGGTGTAGTTTTCGGGCAGATGGGGATCAATGCAGAGCAGTGTGAGGTGATGCACTTTAGTAGGAAGGACATTGAAAAACAATATAAAACTGGCTGTCCCATTATAATGGTGGTGCGGGAACAGAGGGCCCTGGTGTAAATGAGCACAGGTTATTGAAGATGTCAGGACAAGTGAGGAGAGCAGTAAATCTCACAGATTAGTTTCAGTATCTGAGCTGTTTATAGGAAGAGGTGTAGGAGGGAGTTTCCATGCTGCATTCCTGGGAGGAGATGGTGACGATGTGTTGTGAGCCCATCCTCCTGCCCAGCGAGACCGTGGGGATTCCAATTTGTACCAGCTCGAGACAAAAGAGAGATGACATCAGGGCCACTGCTTCTAAGTTATGCCGGGGGGAAACGAAGCTGCCAGTGGGTTTAAAGTGAGATTTGCCCTTCACTGAACATCGTTCCTTACTCGGTCAATGGTCAGTGGATGTTTCAGAATCTCCAGACGAGGCGTCCCAGCCCACTCCAGCTCTTCCTAGGGTCATCCCTACATGGCGGGGAGAGGGGGTGATGGAATGGATAATGGGCGCTCCACCACCCAGCTTGGTCCTTCCTGTCCTATACCAGTTTGTTTATCCTGGAATGGGAGAAAGGGAGGGAGGGACGCTAGGAGTGGGTGGCAGAGCTGTTAGTGCTGGTGCAGGCGGGTGTTGAGGGTGTTATGGTGATGTGTCCAGAGGGAGTCAGTCCACAGTGTTGTATCCATGCAGTGTTATTAGTGTGGTGGTGGGTGGGGTAAAGTGGAGAGAGAGGGGGTGGAGAGGGAGAGAGAGAGAGAGAGAGAGAGAGAGAGAACGTGCTGCATGCGGCAGTGACAGTGTTGGAGCATGAGCCTTGTTCGTGGGTAGGTGGTATAACAGTTGTACACCTGACAGAGTGGGGAAGATTATTGATGCTTGTCCTGAATTGCTGGGCATTTCTTCAGACAACAGATAATGCACTGAGCTGGGTGGTGAGTTCAGACCATGCTCGGTGGGTCTGGTGGTGTGGCCCCCTCTGGGAAAAGAATGGCCTACCTCTATACAACCCATCCACCAGGACCTTCCTGTCCCCGTCGAGAAGCCGTGGTGTAATTTCCCCTTATTTGCCATGCTCGTGGTAAACTGTTCAGGACAGCAAAAAGCTCAGAAATCTCAACAGTGTGCCCATTGGCCTTTTAAAGATGGCACAAGTGCCAGGGATCATAGAATATCCAGGGGCATCCGGGCGATGGTGAGTATCTCCAGCCATGATGAGTTGGAGAATCGGGCCAGTATTGAATGAGAGGGACACCATAGATAGTTAATGAGGTGAGTTCAATTTGATAGCAACAGTAAATAGCTTAGCCTCGTGTGGATGATCCCTCTGTCACACTCAAAGAAATTAAAACAAAGATAAATTATTGTTAGAATTTGCCCAATGAGTGATAGATTCTGTTGAAACTAATTCCAGTTACAAAAATGCAGAACAAATGCTCATCTGACTTCACACCAATATCCATTTTTCCCACCTTTCCCAGGAAGACTGGTTCATGTTACAGAATGCTATCAAAGTGTCTAAATTTCAGCACCCTGAAATCTGGCAACACCTCCATCCATAACAATGTCTCTCAGTCGCACCCTCTCTGACTATTTCCCAAACCCCTCCCATATGGCGATATTTAAACTGATTCCACCGCCATCTCTCTTTGGCAGTGATGTTCACACACACAGCACCCCTTATAATGGCACAATGGAGAATTGGAACTGTAAATGGGTGGGAGTGGTACATCGTGTTATACCAGCATGGGCTGCAAGTTTCCCCACACTGGACAGGGTTCTAACGCAATGTTACTGAGCAATGCACTGGGGTGGTGTACACAGTCCTACATGCAGGAAGGTAAACTGCTCCTGGGTTACAGATCAATGCTCTGGGGTGGGGTATGCAGTCCTACATGCTGAGAGGGGAACAGCTCCTGGTTTACAGATCAATGCACCGGGGTGGTGTACACAGTCCTATATAACTGCTCCAAGTTTACAGATCAATGCACTGGAGTGGGGTACACAGTCCTACAAGCTGGGAGGGTAACTGCTCCTGGTTTACAGAACAATGCACTGGAGTGGGGTACACATTCCAAGTGCTGGGAGGGTAAGTGATCCTGGTTTACACACCAATGCACTGGGGTGGGGAACACAGTCCTACATGCGGCGAGGGTAATTGCTCCTGGTTTACAGATTAATTCACGGGCGATCACTGCAAATGTCGCCGTGCTGGTTAGACTATCTGGTTGTGGTTTATCGATAATGCAATGATGTGGTCAGTGAAGCTCCCCGTGAGATGGATGGATATGTAGCCTTTGCACAGTACATCATGTTGGTGGGGTGGATGGGGCGGGGGGGGGGAAGGTCATGGACAGGTCAAGGAATTCCTCGGAACGTTCTGACCCCAACATTCTATAACTGACATTCCCTGGAACGTTCCACCCCAACATTCTATAACTGACAGTCCCCGGAACGTTCTTTGCCTAACATTCTACAACTGACATTCCCCGGAACGTTCTGTCCCTGACATTGTTTGTGAACGGTCGGACGTCAGTGAATTGAACAAATGATAAGATCCCGAGGGAAGGGATCCCATTCCAGGGAGAAGGAGACACTGTTCCGAAGGCCCCTCAGGCAGTTAAAGGGTTGAATACGTTTTCCCTGCGTTTACATTTCATCATGACAGAGGATCGACCACAATTTAGACCAAAATACAGAAATTCCCAAACTCCGTTTGTCTTCAGGAAACTAGGAGAGAATCCTTCAGGACAGCAACGTTCCCACCCTCCGTATTAGGAACTGGGAAGGAGTGACCTGTGACTGCTCTCAAGGGATCGAGTGTGTGGGAATGTTCTAGAAACCATCTGTCCTTATGGATGTGTCTCTGTGTTTTGGGGAGGGAGGGTTTCTTGTGGTTTCTGTCATATTTTTGTCAGTAATTCAGAACATCTGTTATTCCAGCTCCAATTATTTTAATAAATCCCTGAATACAGGGACACATTTGAAAATCTCACTAGTTCCCCGATAAAACGGGTCCCGTTGCCTCCAGGCTGATGGATAATGGGTTTGTTTTCCTTCCTCACAGTTAACGTAGTGACCATCTACGTCCTGCTTTATAAAGATTGTGGATTGTCTCCATGTGTCAGACGTTACCTGGGGGACATGGCAGCGGCGGATCTCCTGGTTATTATCCTCGACCTGATCCTGAGACACATTCCCATTGTTTATGATGAACAGTTTTATTTCCTGAAGTACTCCGTCCCCGTGTGTAATATCCACGCCGTCCTGGTTTATGCAGCCACTGACTGCTCTGTCTGGTTCACCGTCACTTTCACCTTTGATCGGTTTGTGGCCATTTGTTGCCAGAAGCTGAAAAGTAAATATTGCAGTGAGAAAACGGCGGCTGTGGTTCTGAGAGCAGTGACTGTGCTGAGCTGTTTAAAGAACATTTTCTGGTATTTTATGCTCGAGGCTCGGTATCGGCTGGTGAACGAGCCCTGGTTTTGTGATGAAATACACGCTGTTCGATTATCCATTGTCTGGGTCACAATCGAGTTCCTCCACAACATTCTAACCCCGTGTGTCCCATTTCTCCTGATTCTGCTGCTCAATGTTCTCACCGTCAGACACATTTTAGTGACCAGCAGAGCCCGCAGGAGACTCCGCGCTCACACCAATGGGGACGCTCAGTCTGACACAGAAATGAGAAACCGAAAAAAATCCATCATTTTATTGTTTATGATCTCGGCCAATTTCATCCTGTTATGGTCAACGTTCATGCTGTTTTCTATATGGAAACGGATGTGTTGGATTATGTATACTCCTGTTTTTCTCCATTAGTATGTGCTGGAATTGGCCTTCATGCTGCAGCTCCTCAGTTGCTGCACAAACACTGCGATTTATGCCGTGACCCAGACTAAGTTCAGGCAGCAGCTGAAGAATGTGCTGAAATATCCCTTCACCCGAATACATCCATCAATCAAATTCCCTCATTAATCAATCCATCTGGGATTTTCTCATTTCAGTTCAGTGTTTCAGCGATGGAGCAGCCTGTCGCTATGGTAACAGACTGAGGGTAGCACTGGTTTGTCCAGCCTTACCCCACAGGGGGGTTACAGGGAAACATTTCAATGTTTCTCACAACTCAGGGACCAGTGAGAAAAGGCACCATCCCACTGACTGTATCCATCACTTCCATTTGTAACCAATAAAAATGTTGATTAAAGCGTGCCGAGCAGCAGAGTGACCGATGTTGTTGTGTGTCTTTTTGTTGGAGAAGCTGAGCTGGAGAGAGACAGACTCAGCCCCAAGTCCTGGTCCTCAGGGAAGGGGAGGGCACCGCGCCCTGAGCTCAGGAGTTGGGTTTAACTCCCTCTGTCCCACCACTGCAGCCTGGCCTCCCCATTACCTCTCCCCTACTCTTTCTTCTCAATTCTCTCTCTTTCAGCACACACTCTCTTTCTCAACCCTCTCCCTCATCCCCCTCTCTCTACACACTCACACCCCCCAACCACGGTTTCTCCACCTGCCTCCACTCTTCCCTCTCCCCCTCTCTCTCTCTCATGCCGTCGCTGTCTCTCTCCCACAATTCCATCTCTACGACATTTTCCACACCTCCCACATCTCACCCCCACACCCACACGCAGACTGACCCCCAAACACCCCCAGTCTCTGGGTCAGAGGGAGAGACAAGGATCAGGGAGGCAGAGTATGTCAGAGAGAGAGGGAGTGAGGGAGGGACAGGAGGGAGAAAGATTCAGTCAGAGAGAAAGAGAGGGAGGTTGGAAGAGAGAGATACCGAGGGAGGGGCAGAGCGAGAAGGGGGAGAGAGAGAGAGATAGAGTGAGGGAGAGACGTGAGAGGAGATAATGAGAGAGGGGCGAGAGAGAGTAAGACTGAGAGAGGGGTGAGGGAGGGGGCAAGAGGGAGAAAGACACAGAGAGAGAGAGGGGCGACGAGAGAGAGAAAGGAGCAAGAGAGATAGGGAAGGCGAGATAGAGAGAAAAAGACAGGGCAGAGAGAGAGGGGGCGAAAGATAGACAGGGGTTTGGAGATGGGGGCAAGAGAAAGCGGGATGGCTGGAGAGAGATAGAGGAGTGAAGAGAGAGAGAGATAGAGGTGAGAAGAGAGAGAGGGTCGAGAGAGAGAGAGAGAGGGTCGAGAGAGAGAGAGAGAGGGTCGAGACAGAGAGAGAGGGAGAGAGAGTCGAGAGAGAGACGAGAGAGAGAGAGAGAGAGAGAGAGACGAGAGAGAGAGGGTCGAGAGAGAGAGGGGCGAAAGATAGACAGGGTTTGGGAGATGGGGGCAAGAGAAAGCGGGATGGCTGGAGAGAGATAGAGGTGAGAAGAGAGAGAGAGATAGAGGTGAGAAGAGAGAGAGGGTCGAGAGAGAGAGAGAGGGTCGAGAGAGGGTCGAGAGAGAGAGAGAGAGAGAGAGGGAGAGAGAGAGAGAGAGAGAGAGAGAGAGAGAGAGGGGGGTCGAGAGAGAGAGAGAGAGGGTCGAGAGAGAGGGAGAGGGTCGAGAGAGAGAGAGAGAGGGTCGAGAGAGAGAGAGAGGGTCGAGAGAGAGAGAGAGAGGGTCGAGAGAGAGAGAGAGAGAGACGAGAGAGTCGAGAGAGAAACGAGAGAGAGAGAGACGAGAGAAAGAGAGAGGGTCGAGAGAGAGAGAGAGAGGGTCGAGAGAGAGAGAGAGAGGGTCGAGAGAGAGAGAGAGATGAGAGAGTCGAGAGAGTGACGAGAGAGAGAGAGACGAGAGAGAGAGAGAGAGAGGGTCGAGAGAGAGGGTCGAGAGAGAGAGAGAGAGGGTCGAGAGAGAGAGAGAGAGAGAGAGAGAGAGAGAGAGAGAGAGAGAGAGAGAGACTGGATGAAAGAGAGAATGGGCGAGAGAGAGTCGAGAGAGAGAGAGAGAGAGAGAGAGTCGAGAGAGAGAGAGCGAGAGAGCGAGAGAGCGAGAGACTGGATGAAAGAGAGAATGGGCGAGAGAGAGTCGAGAGAGAGAGAGAGAGAGGGTCGAGAGAGAGAGAGAGAGAGAGGGTCGAGAGAGAGAGAGAGAGGGTCGAGAGAGAGAGAGAGAGGGTCGAGAGAGAGAGAGAGAGGGGGTCGAGAGAGAGAGAGAGAGAGAGGGTCGAGAGAGAGAGAGAGAGAGTGTCGAGAGAGAGAGAGAGAGGGTCAAGAGAGAGAGAGAGAGAGAGAGAGAGAGAGAGAGAGAGAGGGTCGAGAGAGAGAGGGTCGAGAGAGAGAGAGAGAGAGAGAGAGAGTCGAGAGAGAGAGAGAGAAAGAGAGTCGAGAGACAGAGAGAGAGAGAGAGAGAGTCGAGAGAGAGTCGAGAGAGAGAGAGCGAGAGAGAGAGAGCGAGAGACTGGATGAAAGAGAGAATGGGCGAGAGAGAGTCGAGAGAGAGAGAGAGAGAGAGAGCGAGAGAGCGAGAGACTGGATGAAAGAGAGAATGGGCGAGAGAGAGTCGAGAGAGAGAGAGAGAGAGAGAGAGACTGGATGAAAGAGAGAATGGGTGAGAGAGAGGGAGAGGGCGAGAGAGAGAGAGGGAGGTGGTGTGAGAGAGGGGGAGGGGACTACGGAGAGAGAGGGCGGGGGCAAAAGAGAGAGAGAGAGGGGTCCGAGACAGAGAGGGAGAGGCGAGATAGAATGGGAGGGGGCGAGAGAGAGTCAGGGAGGGGGCGATAGAGAGAGTGAGGGAGGGACGGGGGTTAGAGAGAGAGGGTGGGCGGCCGAGAGTGAGAGAGGGAGGGGTACGAGAGAAAGAGGGAGGGGTGAGTGAGAGGGAGGGGGCGAGAGAGAGAGAGAGAGGGGGATGGGAGAGAGAGAGAATTTGGTGAGAGAGAGGGAGGGGTATGAGAGAGAGAGAGGGTTAGAGAGAGGGAGGGGGGTGTGAGAGAGAGGGAGGGGGGTGAGAGAGAGAGGGAGGGGGGTGAGAGAGAGAGAAGGTGGGGACGGGAGAGAGAAACAGGGGGGAGGAGAGAGAGGGAGGGGGAGCAAGAGAGAGAGAGAGGGAGGTGGGATGAGAGAAAGAGGATGGGTGAGAGAGAGAGGGAGAGAGAGGGAAGGGTTGAGAGAGGGAGAGGGTGGTGAGCAAGAGAGAGAGGGAGGGGGGCGTGCGAGAGAGAGGGAGGGAGGGGGGTGAGAGATAGAGAGGGAGGGGGCGAAAGAGAGAGGGGGAGGGAGCGCGAGAGAGAGAGGGCGGGAGGGGGGTGAGAGAGAGAGGGAGGGCGTGAGAGAAAGAGGGAGAGGTTAGAGAGGGAAGGTTTGAGAGAGGGAGAGGGAGGTGAGCGACAGAGAGAGGGAGGGGCAGGCGAGAGAGAGGGAGGGGGCAAGAGAGAGACAGGGGGTGGCTGGAGAGAGAGAGAGGGAGCGAAAGAGAGAGAGGGGGAGGGGGTGAGAGATGGGGGTGTACGAGAGAGAGAGAGAGGGAGGGGACGAGAGTGTGAGAGAGGGAACGGGTTGAGAGAGAGGGAGGGGGAGGAGAGAGAGAGGTAGAGGGACGAGAGATACTGAGGGAGGGGGGTCGAGAGAGAGGGAGGGGGTGAGAGAGACAGAGGGGGAGTGAGAGAGAGAGGGAGGGGGCGAGAGAGAGAGGGAGGGGGCGAGACAGTGGGAGTGAGGTGGGGCGAGAGAGAGAGGGCAAGAGAGAGAGAGGAAGGGGCAAAAGGGGGAGAGAGGGATGGGTGAGAGACAGAGGGAGAGGGTGAGAGAGAGGGAGGGCGTGAGAGAAAGAGGGAGGGGTGAGAGAGAGAGAGAGGGAAGGTTTGAGAGAGGGAGAGGGAGGTGAGCGAGAGACAGAGAGGGAGGGGGCGGGCGAGAGAGAGAGAGGGGAGCGAAAGAGAGAGAGAGAGGGAGGGGGTGAGAGAGAGAGGGAGGGGAGCGAGAGAGAGAGAGGAAAGGGGGGTGAGAGAGAGGGGGGTACGAGAGCGAGAGGGAGGGGGATGAGAGAGAGAGGTAGAGGGACGAGAGAGAGAGAGAGGGATGGGGTCGAGAGTGAGGGAGGGGGTGAGAGAGACAGAGGGCGAGTGAGAGAGAGAGGGAGGGGCGAGAGAGAGGGAGGTGGCGAGAGAGAGAGGGGGAGGGGGTGAGAGAGAGAAAGATGGAGGGGGCAAGAGAGAGAGAGGGAGGGGGCGAGTGAGAGGGAGAGGATTGTGAGAGAGAGAGAGCGAGGTGGGTGAGAGGGAGAGGGAGGGGTGACAGGAAGGGAGTGGGGGGCGAGAGCGAGGGAGGGAGGGGGGATGAGAGAGAGAATGGGAGGGCGGGTGAGAGAGTGAGAGAGGGAGGGTATGAGAGAGGGGGAGGGGGATGAGAGAGAAACAGGGAGGGGAAAAGAGAGAGAGGGAGGGGGCGAGAGAGAGCGAGGCGGAGCGAGCGAGAGAGAGGGAGGTGGATGGGAGAGAGAGGGAGGGAGGTGAGAGAGAGAGAGAGAGTGCGCGAGGGGGGTTAGAGAGAGAGAGGGGGGGCGAGAGAGAGAGAGGGAGGGGGCGAAAGAGAGAGAGGGGGAGGGGACGAGAGTGTGAGAGAGGGAACAGGTTGAGAGAGGGAGGGAGACGAGAGAGAGAGGTAGAGGGATGAGAGAGAGAGGGAGGGGGTCGAGAGAGAGGGAGGGGGTTAGAGAGACAGAGGGGGAGTGAGAGAGAGAGGGAGGGGGCGAGAGAGAGAGGGAGGGGGTGAGAGAGAAAGAGGGAGTGGGGGGCGAGAGAGAGGGAGGTGGCGAGAGAGAGGGTGGGGAAGTGGGGCGAGACAGAGAGGGAGGGGGTGAGAGAGAAAGAGGGAGGGGGCAAGAGAGAGAGAGAGGGGGCGCGAGACAGGGAGAGGATTGTGAGAGAGAGAGAGGTGGGAGAGAGGGAGAGGGAGGGGGGTGAGAGGAAGGGAGCGAGGGGGCGAGAGCGAGGGAGGGCGGGGGATGAGAGAGAGAATGGGAGGGCGGGCGAGAGAGTGAGAGAGGGAGGGGATGAGAGGGGGAGGGGATGAGAGGGGGAGGGGATGAGAGCGAGAGAGAAGGTGGGAGGTGAGAGAAAGAGAGAGGGGGCGAGTGAGAGAGGCAGGGGAGGAGAGACAGAGGGAGGGAGATGAGAGAGAGGGGGAGGGGGACTGAGACAGAGAGCGGGAGGGGCCGTGAGAGAGAGAGAGGGAGGGGGTCGAGAGAGTGAGGGAGGGAGAGGTAGGAGAGGAGAGGAAGGAGTGGGACGAGAGAGAGAGGGGGACAATAGAGAGGGTGGGGGCGTGAGAGAGAGGGAGGCAGCGAGAGAGAGGGAGGGGTGAGAGAGAGTGGGAGGGGAGTGAGAGAGAGGAATGGAGGGCAGGCGAGAGAGACAGAGGGAGAGGGGTGAGAGGGAGAGAGAGGGGGATGAGAGCGAGAGAGAGGGTGATGAGAGAGAGAGGGAGGCGGCGAGAGAGAGGGGGCGGCGCAAGAAAGAGAGAGGGAGGGGGAGAGAGAGAGAGAGAAGCAGGGGGCGAGAGAGAGAGAGGAAAGTGGACGAGAGAGAGAGGGACGGGGTGAGAGAGACACGGAGGGGGATGAGAGAGAGAGCGAGGGAGGGTGAGAAAGAAAAGGAGGGTGCGAGAGAGAGAGTAAGGGGCAACAGAGAGAGTGGGTGGGAGGGGTTGAGAGTGAAAGGGAGGGGAGAGAGAGAGAGAGGGCGTAGAGAGAGCGAGAGAGGCACGGGGCAGGAGAGAGAGAGGTAAGGGGACAAGAGAGAGAGGGACGGGGGTGAAGGGAGAGACGGAGGGGGACGAGAGAGAGAGGGAGGGAGGGTGAGGGGGGCGAGAGAGGGGGACGGAGGGGGCGAGAGAGAGAGAGAAGGGGATTAGAGAGAGAGGGAGAGGTAAGAGAGAGGGGGGCGAGAGAGAGAGAGGTAAGGGGACAAGAGAGAGAGGGACGGGGTGAGAGAGAGACGGAGGGGGACGAGAGAGAGAGTGAGGGAGGGTGAGGGGGGGCGAGAGAGAGCGACGGAGGGGGCGAGAGAGAGAGAGAGAGAGAGAAGGGGATGAGAGAGAGAGAGGGAGAAGTACGAGAGAGGGGGGCGAGAGAGAGAGGGAGGGAGGATGAGGAAGAAAGAGGGAGGGCGCAAGACAGAGAGAGAGTGAGGGGCAACAGAGAGAGAAGGAGGGAGTGGTTAAGAGAGGGAGGGAGGGGGCGAGAGAGAGAGGGAGGGAGGTGGGAGAGTGAGAGGGAGGGTCTGTGAGAGAGAGAGAGAGAGAGAGAGAGGGAGGGGGACAAGAGTGAGAGGGAGGGGGGACGAGAGAGAGGGAGGGAGGCGGATGAGAGAGAGAGGGAGGGGTGTTTGAGAGAGAGGAAAGGGGTTGAGAGACAGAGAGGGAGGGGGACGAGAGAGAGGGAGGGGGACAAGAGTGTGAGAGAGGGAGGGGGACGAGAGAGAGAGTGAGGGGGAGGAGAGAGAGGGAATCGGTGCGAGAGAGAGAGAGAGAGGGAGGTGGGATGAGAGAGAGAGGGAGGGTGGCGAGAGAGAGGGAGGGTGGTTAGAAAGAGAGAGAGGGGATCAGAGAGAGAGAGAGAGGGAGGGGGCGAAAGAGAGAGAGAGGGAGGGGGGCGAGAGAGAGAGAGAGGGAGGGGTGAGCGACAGAGGGAGAGGGTGAGAGAGAGAGAGAGGGTGAGAGAGAGGGAGGGCGTGAGAGAAAGAGGGAGGCGGTGAGAGAGAGAGCGGGAAGGTTTGAGAGAGGGAGAGGGAGGTGAGCAAGAGGGAGAGGGAGGGGGCGGGCGAGAGAGAGGGAGGGGGCGAGAGAGAGAGGGGGTGGCAAGTGAGA